>NC_067477.1:125760115-126071695 GCF_947179515.1 Apodemus sylvaticus | reverse complement strand
CATGTGCTACTAGAATCAGTGGCTGTTCATATTCATAAGTTGTTTTAGATTTGTAAATTTAGGGAAGTATAGTATATGCACATATCTATATGTATATAGACAGACAGAGAGAGAGAGAGAGAGAGAGAGAGAGAGAGAGAGAGAGAGAGAGAGAGAGAGAGAGAGAGAGAGAATACAGTATATTATAGCTGCATTCAAAGAAGCGAATACAAAAGAGAGGTCTTGGTCTGTGCTGGAACTCACTCTGTAGATCAGTCTGGCCTCGAACTCAGAAATCCACTTGCATCTGCCTCCAGAGTGCTGGGATTAAAGGCATGTGCAACCACTGCTCAGCCAATAGAGAGATCTTAAAGGCAAAGAGTGAAAGGGACTGGAGAGCTGTCTCAGAGGTTAAGAGCACTGGCTGCTCTTCTAAAGGACTTGGGTTCCATTCCCAGCACCCACACAACAGTTCACAGTTGCCTGTAACTCCTGTTCCAAGGAATTCAACTCTTTCCTACAGGCATACATGCAAGCATAACATACATTCACTTAAAATAAAAACAAATGAAAACTTTAAAAAAGAGTATATATTTTTAAAAAAGGAGAAATTTGTGTAGGCTATTTGGACTCAAAATTCATAGATCTGAAGCACGAATTTGCATCAGTATATTGGTTGAAGGGCTGTCACTAGGCAGATAACCTGTGGGCTATAAGGTTGCCATTTTAGAGCACACAAAGATAAACCTGTAGAATGTGTGTATGTACTGAGGCATACAACACACATGCAATTCATGAAGAACAGTGGTTCTCAACTTTGCTAATGCTACAACACTTTAATATAGTTCCTCATGCTGTGGTGACCCCCAACCATAAAATTATTTTCATAGCTACTTCATAACTGTAATCTTGCTACTGTTATGAATAATAATGTAAATAAACTGTTTTTTGATCATCTTAAGTGACCCCTGTAAAATGGTCCTTTGACACCCAACAGAGTAGTGACCTATGGAATCAGAACCACTGATGTAGAAGGAATCTCTTGTGGTGCATGTGTTCTTTGGAAGTGTATTCATCTCCAGCAGTTAGGAGTGACTGCTCTTCTTGCCTCAGATATTGAGTGTAGCAAGACCAATTTTATCTCTGTGTCAGCACAGACACTGTGTGTCCTTTGAGCATGTGGCACTCTAAGATTCTTGATTTTTTTAATGAGGTCTTTATATGGGACATTTCTTTGCCCCAACACATTTGCCAACCCATTTTTTTTAACAGTTGACTTAGGACCTCAAAGTAGCCTGAGTTTTCACTGTTGCTTTTCAGCGTTTTCCCTTTAGGAAGCCTCTCTCTCTCTCTCTCTCTCTCTCTCTCTCTCTCTCTCTCTCTCTCTCTCTCTCTCCCCTTTTCTCTTTCTCTCTTTCATGCTAATCAAGTTATCCAGAACCTGTAAAATTAAAAGGACTTCTTTGAGATCCTATATGTCATAACTCAGGAAACATTGGTTCAGGAACCTGTGAATCCATGTTCTAAGGAAAGCAGGAGAAAGTGGGGCTTTGCATGAGCAAGCAGTTCTGGCTGTGAAGTGCTGAGAGGAACAGGATCCACATGACCAATGGAAAACAAAAGAAAAGAATCTACTTATCTGGTAAAATGCTCATGAAACAGGAGCCAAATACCTATAGATATGTGTCCCTAGTCTCTAGTCACCTGGTCTATCCACTGTTTATTTCAAACGTCCACAGCACAGGGTGGAGGTGACCAAGCTCCCTAAGCAGCAACATGGGCCAAGAAGAGCTTCCATCAGTAGCATCCTGGGCTCAATTGTGAAAAGCATTCAGCTTAGCTTTCTTTGTAACCTTCTTTTCACAGAGGATAAACTACATTCCAAGCACATGCCATGCTCTATCCAGTATCTGTAGGTATTTCACCATGAGGGTGTTTCCAGATTACTTACATGTGTGATATTTGTAGATCGTGTGGAGATACAGATACAGAAGGCTCATTGGTAGACATATTAACTGGTATTTCAACACCAGTTTTCTTTTGCTTCTTATCTTAATGGTCTCACCATGAACATAGATTTATACATAATGCATGATTAAGCATAAAATAAGCTCAAAACTATCAAAACTACCACCAGACATACTTAGCTCTGTGGTAAACTGGGTTACTAAATCATAGACATATTCACCAAATGCCCCAGAATTGTTGGCTAGGCTCTTTAGACATTGATGCCCTGAGGAAGGAGTACATATTTGACTCATTTTAATGGTGACAAATGTCATTAATGCCCTTAACCTGACTGTGGGCATCACTGCAAAGTCCTATGAGTTTACTACTTGCTAGGAAGACCTTATGGAATAGAATGGAACTCCTACCACTAAGCTTCCCCTGCTTCTCACCTTCTCAGCACCATCTCCCACAGCTGAGCAAAAGTGCACTTGCAAATGGTTACAGGGCTCCAGACTTTAGCACAGCTGACTCCATGATGGAAGTGCCTTTCAGACTGTAAATCTCAGCACATAGTCAGCACCACCTGCCACAGGTAAAACAATGGCCCAATCCATCAAAGTCCATAGTTCTGGTACCCTCAAAATGGACTAGCCTCACTTTTTGGCTTCTGCTTCTGGTTAACCATTATTGTTAATTTATGTCAACCCAGAACATGATTTTTGTGCTTAAGAGGTCACTCTGAAAAAGGCTTGTGGATACACTGGAATCCTGAACATCCATTGTAGTTGCTGAGTGGCTAATAAAGACATGCTGGTGGCTAAAATCCATGTCCATCCAGTCTTCTCTGGTGAATGCCCCACAATACAAGTTCCATATGCCTTTTTCAGTGGTGTTTTATTTGCTTATAATGCACTTTTTCGCCTAGAAATCAGCTGACTCTCTGATCTGTTGCTCAAATAGAAATTTATGGAGTATTCTTTCATTCTGTTTAAGGAAATTAATCAAGTTCTTCTGAGTTCAGTGATGCATTTCTATTACATTTACCACACTGAAAAAAATTGTGTGTGTGTGTGTGTGTGTGTAAGTGTGTGCATGTGTGCATGTGTCATGGGGCACAGAGAAGTAGAAGACAACCTACAAGAGTCAGTTCTTTCCATCTACCTTGAAAGCCATAGGAGGTAAATGTCAGTTGGCAAGGCTTGGCACCAGGTACCTGTACCCACTGAGCCATTTTGCTGGCTCCCACATAGTATCTTATCTGTTTAGGTGGCTGTTTTCCTTACTAATGCTTGGCTCTAGAGTAAAGGGGGCATATTTATCTTTAGTCTCAGTATGCCACATAATAATCTAGAATTTAATTTTTGAAGACACTGAATAACATGTATGCATGTGTGCATGCATGCACAAATGCCATGGCATGCACATGGAGGGAAGTGAGAGGACTGGTGAAAACTGCTTCTCTCCTTTTACTACAAGAGCTCCAGACAACGCAGGTCTTTGGGCATGGTGTGTAGCACCTTTGCCTACAATGCCATCTTGGGGCTTCCTTATTATATATAATAAGTTATTCATTAATAAATTAGAATCTAATGACATAATTACACATTTTTCAAGATGATTACATATGATTAAAGCATATTAATAACCCACAGGGAAGATGAGATGTATTGTCAATAAAATCTCCAATCTATAACATAAACCTAACTTTCTTGTTTCTTTCTTTGTGTGTGTTTCTCTAGGCTTCAAAGCAACAGGTTCTTGAAGATATCAGGAAAATCAAAGGTCAGAATTACTCTATCCCTTATTGTTAGCTCAAGCTGCTGTGTTTCTGCTTCAAGACACTGATCGTTGACAGCATGTGAAAGAAAATTGAAAATGAGGGTGTGACTAGAGTAAAGCCATCTTTCTAACATCTTCACTTGCAAAGTCATGCATACAGCCCCATAACTCCTGCATGGTCCCTTTCCCATGTCCCATATATTTTCATGGAAACTCAAAAGTCCTGGAAAGAAACTCACTGGGTCAGGAGACTGGACAAAGAATAACTACTAAGAGTTTGTTGCCTTTAGTCCTCTACTATGTATTCTGGGCAAACATCTTTAAAGGAAGAGATGTATCAGGCTCTCTGTGTCTCCCACTGTTATGTTCCCATTCCCATGCTTCTAGTGGAGGCACTTCAGTTCCATGATGAAGAAAGCAGAGAATATGAACATTTAAAACTTGGTAGCTGTGCCTTGCTACTAATTAGCTTCATGGCAGGCATGACTCTATCTTTGCCCTCATGATTATTGAATGAAAGGGATTCTTTTACATTGTATCAGTAGTTACTATACTAAGTAGTTTCTTTACTCCTATTACCAGCTTTAGAATTGGAAGAATCCAAGAAGTATGCCACAGCAAGTGATCTGGCATGGTAAGCAGAGTCTGTCTTCAGACTGTCCTAAGACTGTTTCACATCAACTTGATACAAGCTAGCCTCATTTTAGAAGAGGAAGCCTCAACTGCTCCTTCCAGATTGCCCTGTGGGCAAGCCTGTGGTGCATTTCCTTAATTGATGATCAATGATTGTGGGAAAGTCCAGCTCACTGTGGGTGGTGCCACTCCAGGCTGGTGTCATAGGTGACATAAGTAGTCAGGGTGAGAAAACCATGAAAACAAGGCAGTAAGCAGAGCCTCTGCATCAGCTCCTGCCTCACGGATCCTGCCCTGAGTTCCTACCCTGACTTCCCTCCACAATGGAGTATGACTTGAAAGTTGGTGGGTGAAACTAACCCTTTACCTGCAAGAATTTTCTAGTCATGTGGTTTCATCACAACACTAGAACCCCTCACTAAGACATAGCCTTAATTGTAAGTGCTAGAAGTATAAAATACCTGATACTCTTACATCATTTACTATGAGAGTAATTGTCTCATTCCTAAATCAATTTTCTATTCTTATTAGTTAACTTACTGATACTTTGATATCACTTCAGTTCCACTGACCTAACCTGCTGTGTTCAGTATTCCAGGACGTCGTCGTCGTAAGGACCAAACCCAGGACTGTATATTATGCTCAATCGATAGAAGCTTTAAAAATATCTTTCAACATCTGGAAAATGCAAGGTCAGGAAACAGAGTTTGTGGGTAGGGGGTAGAGAAATATTTAAAATCAAAGGAAGGAAAGAGAGTAAAGGGGAAATTTCAGTCAGAAAGAACCATTTTTTGAAATTTATTTATATTTTACATGTATGCCTGTTTTGCATGTATGACTATCTGTGCCCCACATACATGCCTGGTGCCCTCAGATGCAGAATGGAGTATATGATCTCTTGGTACTAGAGATACTGCTGTTTGTGAACCACCATGTGGGTGCTGAGAATCAAACTTGCATCTTCTGGAAGAGAAGTCACTGCTCTTAAGTACTGAACCATCTAACCCCCAAAACAGTGAAGTTTTTTTTAATTAAAAATACATTTATTCATTTTTAGCATTTCTCTTTTTTATGCATGTGTACACATGTATGCCACATGTATGTAGAGGTCAGAGGGCAAGCCACAGGTGTCAGTTCTCTTCTAACATGCAGATCTTAAGGGCTGAACTGAACTGAGGTCATCCAGCTTAATGGGTATTGAAAATTGGATGTCATTTTTTGGAACCATCCATCTTGTTCTTTGAAATAAAGTGTCTCAGTGGGACAGTGAGCCCCAGGGACGTGCTTGTCTCCTCTTCTCCAGCACTGGGACACCATGCACTCTGTTATCGTGTGTGATCTGGGGATAGGGCCCAGCTTCTCTACTTGTATGGCATTCACTTCACTGACTCATCTCCCTTGCTCCTGGTGGAGGGATTCTTTACAATAACTGATGCCCAAGGAAGCAACCCCTTTTCCACCCTCTCCTTCCTTACACCAGAACTATGTTAGACTTGAAATGATCACTTTCTTTCTTTGTCCTAATTTTCTCACTACTGATTCCAAAGACAACGAAAAAATATTCTCTCTGCTTTTCAGCTCAGCACTTAAATACCTGAATTCATCAGAATCAAAGTATATGTCTTCTTCCTCTATCTCTGACACTGGGACTCTGGAGTTTGGGAAACATTCCACTAGTTACAGCATCTCCTCTGAATCAGACTCTGTAGAGCTGACACCACAGGTACCATGTTCAGCCATAGAGAACAGAAAGGTCACTCCAATGGCATTGCTTCAGGTCATGGATTCAATGGGAATAAACCCAGATTCCCATTCAGAGGTAACAGACTCTGTAGAGGTGACACCCAAGGTACCATGTTCAGCCACAGACAGCAAAAAGGACACTCCGATGGAATTGCTTCAGGTCATGGATTCAATGGGAATTATCCCAGATTTACATTCGGAGGATACAGGCTCCATAGAGCTGACACCCAAGGTACCATGTTCAGCCACAAACAGCCGAAAGATCACTCCGATGGCATTGCCTCAGGTCATGGAGTCAATGGGAATTATCCCAGATTTACATTCGGAGGATACAGACTCTGTAGAGCTGACATCCAAGGTACCATGTTCAGCCACAAACAGCCGAAAGATCACTCCGATGGCATTGCCTCAGGTCATGGAGTCAATGGGAATTATCCCAGATTTACATTCGGAGGATACAGACTCTGTAGAACTGACACCCAAGGTACCATATTCAGCCACAAACAGCACAAAGATCACTCAGATGGCATTGCTTCAAGTCATGGAGTCAATGGGAATTATCCCAGATTCACTTTCAGAGGATACAGACTCTATGGGAAAAGCACAAGATAAGACTAACTTATCACAGCCATCAAACCAAGCTGAAACAGTGAGTATACCTCCCGAGTCATCAAACCCAGTAGCAAGTCCTCAACATCAAGCAAGAGCATCAAAGAGTATGTCCTCAAGACTAAATCAAATCACAAATACCTCAAACATAAAAATATTGTTTAACGTTGTGGATTCTAGGGAGATAATTAATGAATTATGTTCTTATGTCACAGAATCCACAGAAATAGCCCCAAAGCCACAACACCAAGTCATTGGTGTAGATACATTGGGGCTAGATACATTGCATAAACATCAAGTTGTAGAACCAGCAAAGATGAGTCAAGACCCACGTCATACAGTCTTCAAAGCTGGGGAAAGGCTTCTGCAGCCTCATCATAAAGTCCCAGAAACATTAAACATGGACTCGGGGTCACAGAATCAAGCCACAAAAGAGGTCAGATTTACTCCTAGCTCTCTTCAACCTTCACAGCCATCATCTAAAGTCCTTGACTCATCGAGGATGATTCCAGAACCACCAGTGCAATCCATAAAGGTAAACTCAAGGGTTCAGCGGTCCCCCACGGGAGTGATCCCACCTTTACAAACTGGTTTGATTGCACCGTCAGTGGCTCACGCCAAAGACTCTCTAGAGTTGCCATCCACATCCCAGGTTCAGGTCAGAGACTCCATTGGGATGACACGACATCCAGGCACAAAGAATCTGTCATTGATTCCAAAACCACCTCATCAGGTCATGGACCCTTCGGAGTTCACTCCGTGGCACCAAGACATAGACTTCTCAGAGGTGAGTCCAACACAAAGTCACAAGATGACAGAGCCTTTAGAGTTAACCTCTGATACGTGGCCACAATGGAAGAATCCTACAGTGATGACTCCATCACATCATCAAATAACAGAATCTATGACAACAGCCTCAGGGGCCCCAGATCAAGGGACAGTACCTCCAGGGATGGGCCAATGGCATCAATTTGCAAATTCTGAAGTCATGCCAGCTACTCCAAAACTTCAAGAAGTGGAGTGTTTGGAGAAAAACACAACACCACAATCTAAGGTCATGGAGTCAGTAAACTTAACAACAGAATTACAGAATGGATATTCAAGACTGCAAGTTATAAAACCTGTGGACATATACAAGGATTTAGCTCCACAAATGGTAGAAAATGGACTACTGACCCCAACGGTGGTATCTACAGATTTGGCCCCAGAACAACAAGAGCAGAGCATACAGTCTGAGGAATTAACCCCAATACCAAAAATACAAACTGAGAAACCTGTCCCATTAGTCCCAGAGTCTCAGCTTCCAGATGAAAAGTCTGCCCAAGGTATAGTTGAACCACAACTCCAAGATGTACAATCTGCTGGGTTGGCCCCAAATCAACAGGTGCAAAATAATAAATCAGAAAATTTGACTACTGTTTCACAGTCTCAAGGTATGGAAGGTGTTCATTCAGCCCTACCACAGGAGGTACTAGAAGATATAAAAATGGTTGCATTGGCCTCAAGACTACCACTTGAAGATATAAAATCTTCAAACTTGGTACCAAAAAACATCTCTGAGAATATTGCCAGTGTGCCACTGCTTGAAGATACAAAGATTACATTGCTAGACTGTAGGAGTTTAATTCCCGAGTCCCTGGTGGAAAGTATGAAAGTTGATGAGTTGACCACACACATTAATGCAGTAAAATCTTCAGATGTGAACCTCATCTTAAGTTCTTTGTCCCCAGATTTTGAAGGGCTGACTGAAAACCAACAAGCCTCAGAAGCACGGGTGACCTCTGACACTTGTCATCAGATAGAAGAATCTGCTGAGTTGACACACTCATCAGTAGGAATGACTCCAGCACCACCGAGCCAAACCTCAGAATCTATAGAGATGGACTTACCACCACTCCAAGATATTCTTGAAACTAGGATCCACCTTGTAAAAGAGGAAAAGGAGACTCCAGAAGATATTCTGAATTTGCTACCAGAATTAGAAGTGCCAACCATAGGCCTGGAAGTGATGACCCCAGAACCACAGCCCCCGGATGTGGACTTTGCTCATATGACACAAGAACCATGTTCAGAAATTACTAACTCATCAGAAAGAATTCTATATGAATACACGGAAAGCACCAAATTGGCATTACTTGAAGTTGATGATTCCCAGGGGACCACTGTAGAAACCTATTCAGAAATGGGATCTCAGGGTGTGAATCTAGAACCAAGAGTACAAATTGAGAAATCAGAGTCATTGGTAGAAAATTTGAAAATTGAAGAATTAACCTCTGAACCATCTGTACAAGTTGTAGAACCTATAGATTTGACTGCAGGACCCATATCACATATTATAGATGTGATCCCAGGGCCACAGGTTCACAACATAAAGTCTACCCAATTAGATACAGGATTAGGGTTACAAAGTGAGTTATCAGTGGATTTAGTAAAACAGCCATCTCTAGGAGTGATAGATTCTGAAAACAGAAAACCAGAGCCAGGACTGCAAAGTTTATCACCAAAGGAGTCATTTGAGGGAACAAAGATTCCAACTGTGAAATCTGTGGATTTGAATTTGGGCGAAGAGCAGCCAATTGCCAAATCAGGACTGACTCCATGGCCACAACTGCAAAGTGTCAGATTTCCAAAGTTATATCAAGGGCTACTTATTCAAGGGGAAAATCCAGCAAATTCTACCTCAGGCCCCCCACATTATGGTTTGAAATCTAATGAAGCAATATCATATTCCCCAATGCCAGAAATCATATCTAGTTTTATTGCGGGGCCAAAGGTTTCAGAACCACAACCACAACATGTGAAATCTATGAAAGTAAATCTGGGACCATGTTTGCAAGATGTGAGATTTTCTGATCCTATCCCCAAAGATACACAGCTTGAACAGGGCTTTCTACTTCAAGAGAAGAAGTCTCAAGGATGTATGCCAGAATTATTACTGCCATTAAGCCAAGAGCCAAAGTTGGGAGAGAGGAAGCTTGCTCTGCCTATACAAGGATCAGAGTTTCACAGGATGAAATTTGCAACACAAGCTTCTGAAATACAGCATCCAAGCATGATATCTGAGGAGGTCAACATAGGATCTTGGGAACAAGATGCCAAATTTTCTGAGCTGGCTTCAACACCAAAACTTCAAGGGGTCAAATTTGGGGAGCTAAACTCAGAATCAATGTTTGTTAGTGACAGTTATATGACTCCAGAGTTAGGGATACAGAATCCCAACTTAGCCAAGATGACTCCAGGGCTACAGGATACAAGGCAAGTTAGTTTTAACACAGGACCACAGCTGCAAGATGTCAAATTTTGGGATGGAATACCAGGAACTCAACCTCAAGGTGTGAAAACATCAGAGCTAAAGTCAGGGCCACACTTAGAATGTGTAAAAATTTCTGAGTTGACCACACCACCAGAGAGGGAAGGGATGAAGTCCAAATTGATAGTACACCAGTCCCCGATTCAAGATGTAAAATATATCACAGGGAATCAAGTGCCAAGTGTTGAAGACAAAGTGTCTTATGAAACATCTGAGCCACAGGTACCAACATGGGAAACAACGAAATTGACCCCTGGGAAACACTTAGCAAATGTAGATCATTCTGAGTCGATCAGAAGACCACAGACCCAAGGCATAGCATCTTCTGAATTGGTTGAAGCACAGCTTTTAGGACATATGAAACCTGTGGAGGACAATATAGTCTCAAAGCAAGAAGCTCTGACATCTGTGGAATTAACACCAGGGCTACATTTGGGAGACATTAAATCTACAAAGTCAAAGTCAGAGCTGGAGCATTTCACATTTATGCTGTCAACCTCAGGGATGCAAACAGGAGATAGGACCCTTAAAGGGCTGCCTCCAGTCTCCAGCTTGAAGGGTTTAAAACCAAAGTTACTACCTTCAAAGCCAACAATGGAAGATAGGAAATCTGTGATCTTAACTGTAGAAGAATGTCTCAAGAGGATAAAATCTGCTGTGATATCCCCAAGTGGTTCCCTGAGAGGAGATATGAAGCCTGTGAAGTTGATTCCTGGTTCAAGAATTCAAGATATAAAAAATAAGGGGTTGGACCGTGATACACATGTTCAAGATGTAAATGCCATGGACTTGAAACTTAAACCAAAGAAGCAAGGGGAGAGTCCTGTGACTTTTGTACCAAGCATGCTGTTTCAAGATAAATCAATAGAGATGTTTCAAAGGCTTCGACTGCAAGGCATAAAGCACAAGGAACTGATGTCACAGCCACAAATGCAAGATAGGAAACCTGTGATCACCCCTTGTTTGAAACAACAAAGTCTAAAACCTACAACTGTAGCCCCAACCCAAGGAATCCAAGAAGTAAAATGTGTAGATTTCACCTCAATACAACAGTGTCAAGGAAAGGCACACATGGACTTGACTCCTAAGTCTAGAGAGGATGACCAGAGAACTGTAAATCCACTAGAGTGGAAAGGTGGGATTTTTGATCAACAGAAAAAGCAGCTTGGATCAGAAAATACATTACCCATGGAGTCAGCTCAAGAACCCAAACCTGCACATATGAAATCCATAGAGCTCAACCCTAAGTTAAAATTCAAAGATACAACCTCATTTGAATTGGGTCCTCAGCCAATTGTTCAAAGTGTAAAATCTGAAGAGTTCCAAAATGAACTACAGGTGCCAAGTATGAAACCTTGCCATTTGACTCCAGGGTCCCAGATATACCAAGAAAAAGCCTTGGAGTCAACGTTGGACCTACAACTTCAAGGTGTGGAAACTCTGGCACAACCTTCAATTGAAAGCACAAAGACTATTCAATGGATACCAATATCTGAGTTTCAAAGTGAGAAAGGTGTAGCTTCAAACTCAAGGTCACAGTCTGGAGATGCCAGAGCTACAGAACTGAAGCCTCCCATGCTATGGAGAAGTGTGAAGTCATCCAAAGTGACTGCCAGGTCAAAAACTCAAGGAGAAAAAAAGGTGGCATTTTATCTTGAACCACAGTTACAGGAAGTAAAAACCTCTCCATTAGCAGTACGGTTGCAGGAACTAAATCCACTTCACTTGACTTCAGAGCCACAGACTCAAGGCATGACATCCGGGGAGCTAAACAAAGAGCCAAAGGCTGCAAGTGTTAGATCTGTTCAGTGGACACCTCGAAAGGAGTTCCGAGGTGTAAAGATGTCAGGATTCAATAGGGGGTCACCGTTTCAAGGTGTCACATACACAGAACAGAAACCCTTCATAAAATTGGGAGGTGGGAAGCCATTGGAAATGACTCAAGGGGCACAAGAACAGTGTGTGAAGACCCTCCAGTTGTTACCAGGACCAGAGGTACAAAAAGGGGGAAACTTCACATTGTGTTCAGAACCACAGTCTCATCGTGTGGAAACTGTGTCATTTCACCATGGAGCAGGGCTTGAAAACACAAAATCTCCCTTGGGCTTACAGCCTAAAGGCAACACAGCCACAGAGTTACAACCCTCAGTACAAGAAAGGGATGTGAAGACATCTGAGGACTTGATGACAAGGCTCAAGACAGAAGGTAAAGAACCTTCCGGGTCAACCCAGGCATGCTTGTCTCATAGGTTCAAAACTATTGACAAATCTATGCTGCCATGGAAAAATCCCAAATGTGATCCTACCTTAAGGTCATTGATCACTAATAAAAAATTAGTGACATTCAAATCCAGGTTCCATATAGAAGACAGGAGATTTCCTAAACTGGCCCCTGGAATACAGTCACGAGAATTGAAACCATTCAAGTCATCTTCAGGAATTCAACAGCCTCAAGATGTAACATTTTCAGTGTTTAAAGAAGAGCCAAGGCCTTTAGAAGCAAAATCTGAGGTATTAGGCCAAGGGTCTGAGATGAAGTCTGAGCCCCAGGGCCAAAGTACAAAATGTTCTGACTTCACACCTGAAACAACATCCCAAAATATGAAATTAAAACTAACTCCCAGGTCACCGATGAAAAGTAAACCAATTTCGACCAAAATTCAAAGGGTCAAGCTAGATGTTAAACCAGGGCCCCAGTCCCAAAATATAAAATCAGATTCAATTCTGAAGACAAAGCCTCAAGAAATGGAGATGGAAGACTGTGAATCAGGCCCACAGTTACAAGATCTTAAATCTTTGAGGACGATCATGGGTGTAAAAGTCCAAGATGTCAAATCTATGAGCTTCAGTCCTAGAACACACGTGGAAAGTATGCCATCTGAAGTCATCACAGAGAAGAATGTCCTTGGTATGAAACCAGCAGAAATGAGCCTACGAGGTGAGACACCCGTGGTCACCCCAAGGAAGTTGCTTTTAAGCACACAGTCTATAGGGCTGGATTCAGGCTTTAATTTGCAAGATTTGAAATATCCTGAGCTGATCATGGGCATGAAACTTCAAGGTATAGACTCTATGGAAGGACACGTGAGAAGTATAAAACCTTCTGAGGTGATTACTGGGATACAAGATGTAGAATCATCTGAGTTGAGCCCTAGTCCAGACCTTCAGGGTATAAAATTTAAGGTGTTCTATCCTGGGTCACACTTGGAAGATGTGAATTCTGCATGTACTCCCAATATACATTCTCAATACATAGATTCCAGTGGGTATATACCTGGGCCATATCTGCAAGATATGAATTCTTCTGTGTGGATTCCACAGTCAAACATTCAGTGTATAAATTCTGAGTGCAATCCTGGAATACATTCAGATGGGATGAATTCTTCCTCTTGCTTTTCGGGATCAAAACTGCAATGCCTATGTTCTACTGGGAGCACCCCTGAGTCACATTTGCAAGACATAAATTCTACTGAATTCATCCCAGAGCCAAGTCCTCAGTATGCAAATTCTTCTGCATGCACCCCAGGATCAAAATGTCAGTGTGCAGATTCTTCTGCATGCATACCAGGGCCAAGTCCTCAGTGTGCAGATTCTTCTGCATGCACCCCAAGATCAAATGCTCAGTGTGCAGATTCTTCTGCATTCACCCCAGAGAATCCTGAATTACATTCGCAAGCTGGGAATTCTTCTGTATACACTCTAGGGCAAAACCATCTGTGTGAAAATTCTAATAGGTATAATCTTGGGCCACTTTTTCAAGGTATGAACTTTTCTTCATTTCCACCACCACAAATTCTGTGTGTAAATCCTGTTTGGTGCAATACTAGAATACATTTGAAAGATATAAATTCTTCTGCATGTACTCTAAGTCAACAATCTCAGTCTGTAAATTCTATTGGCTACAACCCTGGGGCACATTTACAAGCTCCAAAACCTCAAGAACAGCACTTGAAAGATTTGGTGTCTGAACTAAATCCAGGGTCAAGCAATTTGGGTGTATCACCTTCTCAAGATATGAATTCATCTAACTTAATGCTAGGGGCAAAGTTTCAAAAGATCCCAGTTTGCAAGAACCAGCTTGGGTCGCGGCAGCAAAGTACACAACCTATATTTACTTTGAGGCCTCAGTCAAATGGTGTGAATTCTGTGGTTTTACCTACGTCGCCTCCGGAAGATAGAAAGTTTCCAGAGAGGAGCACACACACACCCTTTTGTACAAATGCTGTAAAACTGACTCCTGGCAGTGATCAGAATGACATGAGAAGAAGTAGGGTATTTTTGAAAGAACCTCTTTCTCAAAATGTTCAAGCCATACATTTGAAGCCAGCATCACAGTCTCAAAGTGTGCGGTCTTCAAAAGAACCAATGATAGTATTGCCACCACAGTCCACCAGGAAGCTCTTAGCAGGACCATCACTGACCAGTGTCAAATTCTCAGATTTGCCACTGAAATCAGAGCAGAAAAATAGAAAATCTTTGGCATTTCCTTCAGAGCCAAAGTGGCAAGGTGTAAAACAGGTGAAATTGTCATCAGTGTGTCTGCAGGAAATTGGAAAATCTGTGGAGTTACCACCAAAATCAATTTTTCAAAACGTGAAACCTGGGAACCTTATGCCCCAGACAATTCATCCCCTCACAGAATCCATGAGACCAGAGAGACAGGTGGAGGACTTTGCAGAGATGAGCATGAAGCCTAGGTGTCAAGTCCCTAAATCGGTGCATTTTACTTCACCACCAGTTTCCCAAGATGTGGGATCTTTAGAATTTACAAATGGGGAGGTAAATAAAAGCAGAGAAATGACAGGGAAGTCTATGAGGTTGAGCTCCAAACCAACAGATAACATCCTAGAATCGTTAGAGATGCCCCTGAAGCTAGATCTTCAAGTACCAGAATTGTTTGATCTGACTCCAACACTAAGTGATCATGATTTAAAATCCTCAGAGCCAAATCTACAGAAAAGCTACCAGCTCCCAGAACCTCCTGAGTTACATTCTTGGTCGTGGCCTCAATTTCAAGATTTCAAGAAGTTACAGACAAAAGAGGGTACAGAATCTGATAGAATGACCCTCAGCTTCAAGAACCATGTTGCAGACACCATAGAGTTTACTTGTGAAGCAAGACAGCAAGGGGAAGAATTTAGAATGACTCCAAAGGCGATAAATAGAGAGATTGAATTCATAGAAAACTCTCCAAGGCCATGTCCTCAAGACTTAGGACCTCTGGGGGTGGGCTCTAAGGAAAGATCTCAAAGGGAACAATCTGTAATAACAACAAGGCCATTCTGTCCCATCCCAGATTCCACTTCAGGAATAACACCAGGGCCAGGACCTCAGATTCCCAAATCTAAAAATTTGGCCTCTATGGAGTGGTTGCACAAAGAATCCTTTGACTTGGCAGGCAAGGATAAGAGTCAAGTTGTGGGAAAGAGAGACTCTGTAGAGCTCACCTTTGGTACACAGCAGTCAGGATGGGTAGCGGCTAAGCTAACAAAACCTCAGAATCTGAGCCTGGAAAATATAAGCATCACTCCAACAGAATCACTGGATGAAATGATAAACGTTGTAGGAATTAGTGTAAAGCCAGGAGATCAAGTAACAGAATCTGTGAAGACACAGCTTTCAGTTCCTCACTCAGTGGCCCTCCCAAAAGTGTGTGAATTTGTGGAAGTGATCTCCAGACCAACACTTCAAGTTGCAAAGTCTGTGATGATTCCAGAAAGTATCCCTCAAATGTCAAAATACAATGATTTGACTTCCAGAACACATGATGTGATAAGTTCAAAATTTCCTCCAAGCCTTCAGCTACAAAATGTGCAATCCAAAAAAGTAGTCATAGAGCCAAAACATCAGGCTTTAGAAACAAAACAACGGCCAGGCTTTCCACTAATAAAGACTGTAGTAACTGCCAAACCATTGATTCAGATCGTAAAATCTGAAGAAGTGGCACCAGGACCATGTCCCCAGGCTGTAGAACCAATAGGACTGGGCATGAGACCAAGCATTAGAGTAAAGGAGTGTTTGAATTTACACCCAAGACCACATCTTCAAGACCTGGTAAAACCTATGGAGTTAACTCAAAGGGCAGATATTCAAGTGACTTCTGCAGAATTAATATCTCAGCAAACATCTCCCCTTAAGGAACCTATAGTGTCAACTCATGAGCAAAGGCTTCAGGCTGTAAAATCTCTAGGTCTCAAAACAAAATCTTCTAAAATAAAGAAAATGAAAGATTCGAATCAAGGATCAGTGTGTCAGAATAAAGACTCTGGCATGATCGCACCAGCAAAGTTAGATGCAGAGAATTCCTTATCTAGATCCATACACAGCCCTTCAATCCCATGTCCTTCTATCGTTGACAGAACAACTGAATTAGGGCACAGCCAGGGTTCTGGGGTGCCCGAAGTTTCCAGAGCTTTTGGTATGGAAAACATTGGTGTTGGTAGTTTGCAGTCTTCAAAGTCCTATACAGACAATACTATGAAAAAATCATCAGTTCTTCCTTTGGTCCTTCAAAATCTACCCTCTGATAAGACAGGGGACAGCAAGGGAACCAGGTATCCTGATATCTGGAGCATGAATGTCTTATCCAAGGAAGAAAGTGGAAAGAAGAAAATGGAGGAATTCCAGAGGTATTCTTCATACCCATTCAGATTACTATCCCAGGAGTTTCAGGCAGGATTAGTGGCTCGAAGAAGCACTATCCATTCTTTCCTGGGCATACAGCAGAATGTCTGGGAAAGCCATGTCTGTAGGCAGAGACTACCTAGAAAATACCTCTCCAGTATGCTAATGCTGGGGAATGTCCTGGGAACCACTATGGAAAGGAAGCCTTGTTCTCAACCCTTTTCAATAGAAAGATCCACTATGGACAGTTGTCAATCCATCGAAAATTTATTTGGGGTTCCAGCTGAACTGATGGAATTTTCCCAAAGCCTGCTAGAGAGGGTTCCAAGGACCATGTCTCAGACGTCAGTGGATAAAAAGTACATACAGAGACATATTTTATTTCACAGTAATGAGAAGAAAATGCCGCTGAAGATGTGGACCCGCGGCTCCACATCTTCCATAATACAGAGATTCTCTGGCACAAGATTGGGAGTAAGGAAACCAAGCTCAAAACCCCACGATATTTTCCAGGAAGCCACTGAGCATGTGTCCGTCTCATGTACCGGGACCTGGTTTCCTGACTTGATGAGATCAGAGATACTTTACACTAGGGAAGATTCTGTTTCCAGGGAGCAGAGTAAAATCTCACCATGTGCACCGAGTAGGACTTTTGAGTCTCAGCATTCCCTCAAGACAAGTTCTCTCTCCCAGTCAAACACCGATAACTCAGAACATCTTCTAAGAGAACTCAAGTTAAAAATAGCAGGAAAACTCATAAGAAGTCAAATACCCCACAATGTCCCTCCGCCTCTAGATTCAGGTCTTGTCCTAAAGTATCCAATATGCTTAGAATGTGGCCGATGTTCAGGCCTTAATTGCTCTCATAAGTTACATTCTGCTTGGGGGCCGTACCTTCTCATCTACCCACAGCTCCACCTTTTAAACAGCCCTGAAGGCCATGGTGATGTTCAATTGCATCTTGGATTTAAATTAGGGTATCCACAGAAAGGTACTGCATCACCATCACATAGAGAAGCTAGATTCTCTAAGCTGGGTTCCAAGCATCCTGGCTATGGAAGCAATCAGGATGAAACATGGATTAAATCAAGCCTCAGAAAGACCTCTGTCTTGACAGATCCTTTGAAGAAAATTGTCAAGGGACCTAAAACACAAAACACAAGGCTATACAAAATCAGTCCTAGAACACTGAGGGGTCTGTCAAGAAACAGAATTGAAACCCCCCAAACAAGCACTGTTTCTTCCAAGACACAACCTAAGAAATCCTCTCAGCCCAAAATCATCCAACCACTTGTTCAAGGCCTAAGGCAGGCATTCCAAGCAGCACATAGAATTGTGACTTTTACGGGCCGGAAATTAAAGAAGATGAGGCCAGACAAGTTGTGTTCAGTCAACAACGTGTGCCCCAAACAAAATGCCAATGATTACTTCATGAGAGATAGCGAAGGAGCGAGGACACCAGCTGTCAGGCTCAGGTCAACAGGCTCAAGCGCTAAGCAAAAGGACACATGTCAGGGAGGAAGTGAGCGTGGTAGACAAGCTCCACAGCCCAAACCAGCGAGCTCTCTCCCACCCAGACCCTTGCAATCGCAGAAGACCATGGTTCGTGGAAGAGATGACTCTAAACAAGCTACTCGAGTCCCCAAAATAATGGACAATGTCTACGGTGATGAAGCACCAAAAAATCAACCACAGCAACTCGGCTTCTTCAGGGAGAGAACCCCATGTAATAAGCCGTCTGAAAGAAGCCATTGCCTGCTTCCTCAGGGAACTCATTGGCAAAATCTCTCTAAGAGGAGACATCACAGTCCTTCTCGGAGAAGGCGTAGCAGTCCCTCTGACAGAACCCTTAGAAGTATTTTGGAGAGGATATATTGCAATCCCTCCCAGAGAAACAGTCTCAGCCCCTCCTTAAGAAGTGTATCTGAGAGAAGCCAAAACAGTGTATTTAAGTGGAGAAGCCACAGCCCCTCCAGGAGGAGCCTTCGAAATCCCTCAAGGAGGAGCCCTCAATTTCACTCAAGGAGCCCTCAAATTGGTTCAAGGAGCCCTGGAATTCGCTCAAGGAGGAGCTCTCGCAATCCATTGAGAAGTCCTCATAGTCCCTCAGGGAGGAGCCCTCACAGGCACTCAGTCAGAAGTCCCTGCAGTCCTTCAGGAAGAAACAGTCACAGTCCTTCAAGGAGGAGCCCCCATAGGCGCCCTTGTAGACCTCTAGAGAGGAGGCATAGCAGTCCCTCTGACAGAACCCTTAGACGTCTTTTGGAGGGGATTTATCACACTCCCTCCCAGATCAATAGTCTTAGCTCCTCCATAAGAAGTCTGTCTGACAGAAGCCATAACGGTCTATTTAAGGGGAGAGGCCACAGTCCCTCCAGGAGGAGGCCTCAAAGTCCTTCAGGGGAAAGCCCTAGCAGTCCCTTAAGAAGTCCTCGCATTCCCTCAAGGAGAATCCCTCACAGTCCCTCAAGGAGGAGCCCTTGCAGACCTCTAGAGAGAAGAGGATGCAGTCCCTCTGTGAAGAAGAGTCTACACAGTCATTTTGGGAGGAGCCAACAGAGTCCCTCTTCTCTGAGATGCCTCAGTACCTCAAAAAAGAGCCATCTCATTCTCATGCGAAGGTCACAGGGCAGTCCTTCAGAAAGGAGCCATGGTGATTTCTCTGAAAGAGCTTTTTCCATTCCCTCTCGCTGGAAGAGATGTAGTTCCGGTGATGGACTCTACCCCAACATTACCTGGCAATAGCCAGGTATGCCTGGCCAACTATAAAAGGGGCTGCTTTTCCCTTCTTCTTTCTCTTACTGCTGCTCTCTTGCCCCCTTTCTCCCCTCTTTCCCCATTCCCTGGCTGGCCTCAACTTCTTTGCTCTCTCCTTCTCTCTGCCTTCCTCTGCTGCTACTACTCTCTTAACTCTTCTCCCCATACCCTAAATAAACCCTATTCTATACTATAGCATCATGTGTGTGGTCCCTCAGGGGGAAGGGATGCCTTGGCATGGGCCTGCGGAGCTATCCCCTTGCCCCACACCTCACCACAGTCCCATAGAACATATTCTTATATTTCTTTATCTTTTTATAATCACAACATCTGGAATAAGCCCAGGACAGTTCCTCTAACCCAGGCTACACAGGCATTCTTACAGACTCATCCTGTCATTCTGAGAGAACACAGTATAGTCCCTCTGAAAGCAGACACAGTCATTCTGAGAAGATGCACAGAAGTCTCTCTGAGAGGAACCAGCACTGTCACTATGAGAGACCCTGTCACAGTCCCCAGGGAGAGGCTCAAGCATCGTTCCCCTAATGTCCCCCTAACGATCTTGGCTAAAGAGGTCATGTCTTCCAGGGAAAATACCGAAAATCCAGAGGTGTGGAAGCATGAAGTTAGTGGATAAGGAGAGATCTGCCCCTGTTAAGTGTATTTCTGCTCAGCCACTGCCTGCACCCTCAGCACTGAAAGAGCTATCTGGGAGGGAAGGGGAAGAGAATGGGTCTGTAATTTAAGATCAATAAAGAAAAGTGCGATTTGAACCCCATTAGCATCTGTAAGACCACTTTTGGGATGGGTGAGACCTGCTGTGCAAATGCAGGTTCAGAGGACCTTCAGACTCCTCCCATTTGCTCCAACCCTCTCTTCCAGTCAGCCTCCCTTCTCTCCTGTAGCGATGGGGGCGGGGTCTCAATGGAAGCTGAAGATGAGTCCATGTGACTCCTTTTCCTCTGCAGCCCCCTCTGAAGTCACTAGGCAGAAGTGGATGTTCAGAGCAGGGCTAGTAGTTGCCGAGACCACATCCGGGAGAGGCGAGCAGAGTGGAAGTGGCTTTAATCTGGCCAGAGCCCTTGGGTGAAATTGTTAGGCGTGGAGGGGGAGTGATGTCTTCCAGACTCGGTGCAGTCAACGCTGCAAGTTTCTTGGTGTGACCATTATACTTTGGAGATAGAACTGTCGAGCCGAGAACACACGGTTCTTTGCCTTTGTCTTGAATTCATAGTTGGTTTTATTCAGAGCCCAGTAGGCCCCACCCTTTTATATCAGATCCACGTACTTACTCCCCCCACCCATTTTATTTTTATTGCCTATTCCTCGTATCCTCGGACTCAGTTCCTCGACATATTGTAATTATTCATAATCCTTCAGCATCCCTAGTGCCTCCCGTTGCTGTATAATATATTACATATGTGCATATTTTTCCGTCTTTTCTTTTCGAGCCTCCATCTAGGATAGGGTTTTAAGAATGGGTAATGATGAAAGCTCTGATATTGTCAACCCGTCTGTACAATGTAGACAGCTTCACATCTAGGCACAGGGGGATTCATCTCTTTGGGGATGAGGTACAAAGGTCCCTGGCACTCACTCATGTGCTTGCAATTTGCTAGACCCGGGACCCACATCCAGTAAGCAGCAGAGGAGCACCAGGATCCTGGGAGCTAAGAAGTAAGTCAGGCTTTCTGAGGACATCTTTGTAATTGTGTAGACAGTGCTGCTAACGATGTCTGTGTCTGTACTGTGCAGCGTCACAGCCACCAGACAGGTATGGCTTTGGGGCACTTGAGATGTGGCTACAGAAGAATAGAATGACAAATTCTATTTCATTTTAATGGACTGAAACTTCAATAGCCATCTATAGGTAGCGCCTACTGGATTGGACAGTGCAGATATCAGCCTAGTGTGGGGGAAAGAAAACCTACCTTGCAATAAAACTACAGTCTAATAAAAATGAGTGTGTTTCAGTTAGTGGTATCCCCCTGCATGTTCTCTGCCCCCACATCAAATATGTGCTCATAATTAATTTGATGGACTCTGGGAGGGAAATAAAAATTCCTATGAGCAGTCTTTCTATTTCCAAGCTACTTGGTTGCATCACTGATTCATTATTTTGTGTAATGAATGTGCTAAGTTTCTCCATGGGTGATACAAGAGAAAAGATTTTATTAACTTGGACCTCCCTGGTGAGTTCATTCACTTAGATAACACTTAGGAAATGTCTTCTCTGTACTGGCTGTGTTGGGCTCCCAGGCATGAAAACAGCTGTTGGTTTCAACAGATGAGGTGGGAAAACATGGCAAAACAATCCAGGGTAATAGGAATAAAACTATTTTTTAAAGTAGGGCTTCACTATCTGGGAATTCCCTGTGACACTTAGGTTGGCCTGTAACTTGTAGTCCTCATGCATCTGTCTCCTGAGTGCTGGGATCACAGGCCTGTGCCATCACACACTTATTTCTGTTTGAGACAGGGTTTCACTATGTAGCCCAGGCTGACCAGGAGCTGACTATATAGCCCAGGCTGGACTTTAACTTATGCAGTCTCTGCCCAAAGCCTTCCCAGTGCAGAGTTCACAGGCATGCTTTACGCTTTTAATCTGTGCTCTGCTAGTAAACACGTTTATAGTGGAATTTAATACCATTTTTTGGGAATACTTTTCAGTGTTACCAGAATAGTCCACTCATAGACAGAAGCTGGAAGGTCTTTGAATAATAGCCAGTAAGGAGTCCCAGCTTCCTGTCCCAAACAGAACAGTATTGGAACTGATGAAAGAAGTTTAAAATAACTAGTTGTGTATCCTTGGCATGGAGGATGATTGCAGGTAGAGGGTATTGCAGGGTGTCTTTGAGAGGAGTTAGCAAGAGCCAGGTCTTTTAGGGCATGCTAACATGTTGCAATTGTCATTATCCTGGAGGGAAAAGTTCACCTTTGAAGACATGGATTGAAAGAAGTGTGAAAGTATTTTTGTGTTTCTTCTTAGGGCCTTCTACCTGTTGACCCATATTCTCCTATATTTTTAAGGGACTTATTTATGGCCTTGAAGTCCTCTATCAGCATCATGAGATGTGATTTTTGCCAGGAGCTATTCTCACAGGGATCTCAAAAAACCCCTACTCTCAGCCATTTCCAGCTTGCTTTCTCTAGGCTGCTTTTAGCAGGAAATGGACCAGTTTAAAGATTAGCCAAGTAAGCTAGATGGTTAGTAGGTACAGAGCTCACCCGAGTGGGCTCAAACAAATGAAGCTCACCTGTGGTTGTTACCATAGCAACTCCTTTCCACCTCACCTCCTCATGATCAAAATATGATGCCAAGTTCCTACTGCACCTGCCAAATCTTAGCTGAGACCCTGAGAGACAATTCTGAGAAACTGTTCCTGAGATATGATGCTAGCCTCCTGAGGTTGTTCCTCAAATACAATGACTTTCCCCCTTCACCCCTCCCCACACCTGCTTGCTTGCCTTTATAATGCCTTGTGTGAAAATTAAAGATTGACAGCTTGATCAGATTCAGACTTGCTCTCTAGTTCTTTTGTGTCTGTCTTCTCTCTTGCCATTCCCCTAGGTGGATCCAGGACTCTGGTGACTGTCCCATGGGCTGGGATAGATTTTAAACCCAGCTCTTGCTTTTCTGATGTGTTGCAGTATTCAGGATTTGCTGTTGTGGGAGAACTGGGTTCTGATGGTGCCATATTGCCTTGGTTTCTGTTGGTAATGATGTTCCATTTAACTTTTGCAATTTAGTTATCTCTGATGTTAGCTGTCAGGGGACAGAAGATGCTGGAGATGATGTGGAGAAAGAGGAACACTCCTCCATTGCTGGTGGAATTGCAAACTGGTAAAAGCACTCTGGAAATCAATTTGGTAGTTCATCAAAAGTTAGACATAGTACTACCTGAAGACCCAGATATACTACTCCTGGGCATATACCCAGAACATGTTCCAACATATAATAAGAACACATGCTTCACTCTGTTCATAGCAGCCTATTTATAATAGCCAGAAGCTGGAAAGAACCCAGATGTCCTTCAACAGAGTAATGGACACAGAAAATGTCTACAGAATGGAGTACTATTCAGCTATTAAAAACAAGGAATTTATGAAATTCTTAGGCAAATGGATGGAAATAGAAAGTGTCATCCTGAGTGAGGTAACCCAATCACAAAAGTATGTACACATAGTATGCACTCACTGATAAGTTGATGTTAGTCCAAAAATCTCAAAATAAACAAGTTACAATTCACAGACCACAGGAAGCTCAAGAAGAACGAGAACTGAAGTGGGGGTGCTTTGGTTCGTCTGAGAAAAGGAACCTAATACTCACAGGAGCAATAATGGAGACAAAGTGTAGAGCAGGGATAGAAGGAAAGGCCACCCAGAGAGTGTTCTACCTGGTAAACACCAAACCCCAAAAGTACTATGGATGACAAGTGCATACTGAAAGGAGCCTGCTCTGGTTGCCTTTCGGAGGGGCCCTGCCAGAGCCTTACAGATACAGAGGCTAATACTAGCAGCCAACCATTGGACTGAGCATGGGGTTCACAATGGAGGAGTTGAAGGGTAGACTGGAGGAGCTGAAGGGGTTAACAACCCCATGGGAAGAACGATGATGTCAGCCATCCAGATGCCTCAGGGCTCCCAGGGACTAAGCCATCAACTAAGGGGTGCACATGGTTCCTGCTAAAATAGTGGCAGAGGAATGCCTTGTTTGGCATCAGTGGGAGGAGAGGTCCTTGGTCCTGTGAAGGCTCAATAGAGACCCCAGTGTGGGGAAATCAATTGGGGGTTGTGGGAGTGGGTTGGGTGGAGGAGCATATTCTGGGAGGCAGGGGGTAAGAGCAGGGATTGGGAGTTTCCGGGAGGGGAGAAATGGGGAAGGGGGAAACCTGCAAGGACTATAACATTTGAAATGTAAATAAAGAATATATTCAATTAATAAAAGAAAAAAAAAGAACTGAAGTAGGGGTGTTTTGATTCCTCTGAGAAGGGGAACCAAATACTCACAGGAGCAATAATGGAGACAAAGTGTGGGACAGAAACTGAAGGAAAGGCCACCCAGAGAATGCCCTACCTGGGCATTCATCCTATAAACAGGAACCAAACCCCTGCACTATTATGGTCGACAAGAAGTGTATGCTAAAAGGAGCCTGCTATGGTTGTCTCCAGAGGGGATCTGCCAGAGCCTTACAGATACAGAGGCAGATGCTAGCAGCCAACCATTGGTCTGGGCATGGGGTCTTCAATGGAGGACTTGGAGGGGAGAACTGGAGGAGATGAAGGGGTTTGTAGCCCTATGGGAAGAACAATGATGTTGGCCACCCAGACACCCCAGGTCTCCCAGGGACTAAACAATCAAGTGGTACACATGGTTAGAGCCAAAAGTGTAGCAGAAGAATGCCTTGTCCGGCATCAGTGGGAAGAGAGGTCCTGGTCCTGTGAAGGCTCAATAGATGCTCCAATATAGAGAAATCGAGGGGTGTTGTAAGCTAGGAGTAGAGGGTGGAGGGGCATATACTTGGAGGCAGGGGGTGGGTGAAGGGGTTGGGGATTTTCTGGGACAGGAGAAACCGAGAAAGGTTCTAGCATTTGCAATGTAAATGAAGAATATATTGTTTTATCTTTTTAAATTGAATGTGTTCTTATAACATTTTTTATTTAAAAAAAATGAAAGAAAGAAGCTTGAAAACTGGTACTAAGAATATTATACTCAAACCTAAGGAGGAAAGTGAAATGTGGCCTATAATCGTAACTGAATCACAGGTGCATATGATGAGAGGAGGTGAGAGTTAAGGGGGAGGGGAAACAGGGTGTCCACAGGTTTCTGTCTTAGATGAAGAAAACAAGATATTCCATGATAAAACCAAATTTACACAGTATCTGTCCACAAATCCAGCCCTACAACGGATAATAGATTGAAACACAAATGCCAACACACAGAGGGAAACTACACCCTAGAAAAAGCAAGAAAGTAATCTTCTTCCAACAAACCCAAATGAAGATATGCACACAAACATAAAAAATAACATCAAAAATAACAGGAAGCAACAATCACTAATCCTTAATATCTCTTAACCTCAATGGACTCCACATATTCTAACAGAAATATTTTTCATGTAAATCTTCAATTCTATCAGAAAAGGTTTGTAATTCCTCTTTCAATTTATATAGTAAATATTGGTGTTTTTCAGTGGTCTTAGGATATGTAAGTTTAGAACCACTGGGCTATAGGCTCTTGAAAATTCTTAATCTGGGCTGGAGAGATGGCTCAGCGGTTAAAAGTACTAACTGCTCTTCCAGAGGTCCAGAGTTCAATTTCTAGCAACCATATGGTGGCTTACAACCATCTATAATGGGATTCAATGCCGTCTTCTGGTGTGTCTGAAGACAGCAACAGTGTACTCACATATATAAGATAAATACATCATTAAAAATTTCTTAATCCAAAAAGAGTTGAACATAAGCTAACCTCATCTATAATTAAAAGCTGAGATTTGCTACCCCAATGATTAATTATAAAGTCACTAATCATGATAAACATTACATCATACAGGAGCACTTATTATAATATCATTTAGTATCATTTATTTATTTTAAAGATTATTTATCTTATGTATATGAATACATTGTAACTGTCTTCCCCAGAAGAGGGAATCAGATCTTCTTACAGATGTCTGTGAGCCATGATATGGTTGCTGGGCATTGAACTCATGACCTCTGGAAGAGCAGTCTGTGCTCTTAATCGCTGGGCCATCTCTCCAGCCTTACTGTCATTTTTAACACATAAAACTACCTTGGGTTGATAGATTATACAACATACTTAAGTGTTTATTGGTGAGTCTTTAAAACTAAGGTAGTAGCCTAGGTGAAACTGTTTTTTTTTTTTTCTTCTAGATTCATTGTATGATTTCCCCTTTCCCAGTTTCCCCCTCCGCATAAGTACAATAAGCCCTCTTACCTCTGCCCATCCCCCAACCACCCTCCTCCCATTATTCTGTACTGGTAATCCCCTACAATGCTGCATCAAGCCTTTCCAAGACCAGGGCCCTCTTCTTCCTTCTTGGGAATCATTTGATATGTGAGTTATGTATTGGGTATTCAGAGCTCCTGGGCTAATATCCACTTATCAGTGACTGCATTCCATTTGTGTTCTTTTGTGAATGAGTTACCTCACTTAGGATGATATTTTTCATTTCCAACCATTTGCCTAAGAATTTCATGAATTCATTCTTTTTAATTGCTGAGTAGTATTCCATCGTGTAAATATACCAATTTTTTTGTATCCATTCCTCCATTGAGGGACATCTGGGTTCTTTCCAGCTTCTGGCTATTATAAATAAGGCTGCTATGAACACAGTGGAGCATGTGTCCTTATTGCATGCCGGGGAATCTGGGTATATGCCCAGGAGTGGTATAGCAGGGTCCTCAGGAAGTGTCCTGTCCAGTTTTCTTAGAAATTGCCAGACTGATTTCCAGAGTGGTTGTATCAGCTTGCAATCCCACCAGCAGTGGAGGAGTGTTCCTCTTTCTCCACATTCTCACCAATACCTGCTGTCTCCTGCGTTTTTAATCTTAGCCATTCTGACTGGTATGAGGTGAAATCTCAGGGTTGTTTTGATTTGCATTACCCTAATGACTGATGATGTTTAACATTTCTTAAGCTGCTTCTCAGCCATTCAAAGTTCTTCAGGTGAAAATTCTTGGATTAGCTCTGTACCCCATTTTTAATAGAGTTGTTTGGCTCTCTGGAGTCTAACTTCTTGAGTTCTTTGTATATATTGGATATTAGCCCTCTGTCGATGTAGGGTTGGTGAAGATCTTTTCCCAATTTGTTGGTTGCCATTTTGTCCTTTTGAGACTGTTCTTGCTTTACAGAAACTTTGTAGTTTTATGAGGTCCCATTTGTCAATTCTTGATCTTAGAGCATAAGCTGTTGGTGGTGTGTTCAGGAAATTTTCCCCTGTACCCATGTGCTCAAGGCTCTTCCCCAATTTCTTTTCTATTAGTTTAGGTGTGTCTGGTTTTATGTGGAGGTACTTGATCAATTTGGAGTTGAGCTTAGTACAAGGAGATAAGAATTTTCGATTTGCATTCTTCTGCATGCTGACCTCCAGTTGGACCAGCAACATTTGTTGAAAAGGCTATATTTTTCCACTGGATGGTTTTAGCTCCTTTGTCAAAGATCAAGTGACCATAGGTGTGTGGGTTCATGTCCGGGTCTTCAGTTCTATTCCATTGGTCTACCTGCCTGTCACTATACCAATACCATGAAGTTTTTAACACGATTGCTCTGTAGTACTGCTTGAGGTCAGGGATACTGATTCCCACAGAAGAGATTTTTACTGTTGAGAATAGTTTTAGCTATCCTCGTTTTTTTGTTATTCCATGAATTTGAGGATTGCTCTTTCTAACTCTATGAAGAACTGAGTTGGGATTTTGATGGGGATTGCATTGAATCAGTACGTTATTTTTGGCAAGATAGCCATTTTTACTATATTAATTCTGCCAATCCACGAGCATGGAAGATTTTTCTATTTTCTGAGGTCTTATTTGATTTCTTTCTTCACATACCTGAAGTTTCTGTCATATAGATCTTTCGTTTGTTTGGTAGAGTCATACCAAGATACTTTATAATGTTGTGGGTATTGTGAAGGGTGTCATTTCCCTAGTTTCTTTCTCAGCATGCTTATCCTTTGAATATAGGAAGTCTATTGACTTACTTGAATTGATTTTATAACCAGCCAGTTTGATGAAGTTGTTTATCAGCTGTAGGAGTTCTCTGGTGGAGTTTTTTGTGCCATCTGGTTATCTCTGGTGTTAGTTAGTCCTATTGTCACTGGCTGGTGCTTGAACCTCCTGTGAGCCTATAAGACTATTTCGGCACCACTGGATGACTGTTTCCACTGGCACAGATTGCTGATGGGCTGCCCTACTCTTGGTGCTGTTGGAGCCCTGGTGTGTCTTTTCCCACACAATGTTATATTTAAGTTGTCTCTGTGTACCTGGCATTGCCTGTCTGGTCCCTCCAGGAGCAAAGATGGCAGATGCTGCAGGAAGCATTTCCTAGTGCAGATCACTCTGCAGGGCAAACGACCCAGGACAGGGCTGGCACACAGATGGATCGCAGAGCTGCCCAGGCCCTGAGGACATGCAGAAGCCTGGTGGGCTATGTCCCAAGCAATGTTAAACTCGGCATATCTCCGTGTACGTGGTGTTGCCTCTCTGGTCCATCCAGGAGCAAAGATGGCAGACGCCGAAGTGAGACTCTTAACCCTCTTGACTTCATCTACCGTGTTAATTATGCTGACGCTGTGAACTATGGATTTTCCCCATGCTCATGCATATTCATGAGACAGAACATGGAGATTTCTAAGGAAGTCCTGTGTTGGTAATAAAGAACTCTCTACAAGACTTTTCTAACAGGAATTCCCTGGGATTTGTCTCTTAATGGCCACTGTCTCTATTAAACAGAGATGGCTCTTATTGTGTGGAATGCTGAGTTTCACCTCTAGAGGTCTGTCAATTCCTATTATTAAGGTGTAACTGACATATAGTAGATGCGTTTGCTTCATGTGCACACTGTTCAATGTTGACATAAGAACAAATCTGTAAAACTAACACCACAATGACACACATTTCTATCTATAAACCCAATTTTTGTTGTTGTTTTTGTTTTTCCAAACAGAGATTTTAGTGTGTGTATTTGTGTGTGTGTGTGTGTGTGTGTGTGTGTGTGTATCTGGCTATCCTGGAGCTAACTCCGTAGACCAGGCTGGCCTCAAACTCAGAAAGCTCAAGAGATCCACCTTCCTTTACCTTCTGAGTGGTAGGGCTAAACGAATGCATTGCCACCACCACCTGACTCATCCCAATAATTTTTTTTTTACATTCTTAACTTTTACTGTTTAGTAATAGTATTCTAGTTGTAAAAAATAATGAGTTTCTAGAGGGCATTTCCATCTGTGTAGATAATATTCCCTCACCATATTCAGACTCCCAGCCCTCACTTATCCTGCCCTCCCTATCCTCATAATGGAACAAAGTTCACTAAGTGCATTAGCTGATACAGATTCCATATTATTTAACCTTTAAGTAAATATTACTTGTCAAGTTTTGGTGTAGCAGCAAAGAATACCCTCAAGTATCTGATGAAAACTATTCAAACTCTCCTTGACTGCCCCTCCCCCAAATACTTGTCTTTTTGTTTTGTTTTGTTTTAATTAGATAATTTCTTTTTTTATATTTCAAATGTTGTCCCCTTTCCTGGTTTCCCCTCTGAAAACACCCTATCCCATTCTCCCTCCCCTGCTCAACAACCCACCCATTCCTGCTTCCCTGTCTTTGCATTCCCTTACACTGGGGCTTTGAGCCTTCTCAGGACCAAGGACCTCTCCTCCCTTTGATGTCCAACAAGGCCATCCTCTGCAACACATGTAGCTGGAGCCATGCCCCCCCCCCCATGTGTACTCTATGGTTGGTGGTTTAGACCTGGGAGCTCTGGGAAAACTGGTTGGTTCATATTATTTTTTTTATTCGATATAATTTATTTACATTTCAAATGATTTCCCTTTTCTAGCCCCCCAACTCCCTGAAAGTCCCGTAAGCCCCTTTCTCTTCCCCTGTCCTCCCACCCACCCCTTCCCACTTCCCCGTTCTGGTTTTGCCGAATACTGTTTCACTGAGTCTTTCCAGAACCAGGGGCCACTCCTCCTTTCTTCTTGTACCTCATTTGATGTGTGGATTATGTTTTGGGTATTCCAGTTTTCTAGGTTAATATCCACTTATTAGTGAGTGCATACCATGATTCACCTTTTGAGTCTGGGTTACCTCACTTAGTATGATATTCTCTCACTTAGTATGATTACCTCACTTAGTATGATATTTATCCTCCTATGGGGCCACAAGCTCCTTCAGCTCCATGGGTCCTTTCTCTAGATCCTCCATTGGGGACCCTGTGCTCAGTCCAGTGGTTGTCTGAATGCTGGGCGGTTTTTCATTTGGGGAATTTCAGTAAAACTGTGAAATTACTGTGTCAATCTTGTATAGACAGGTGTTTTCATTTCACTTGGTAGACAACTAAAATAGCATTTAAATCCTGTGTTGATTAGGTCACATCCCATCATTATGTTTAATTGTTTTATTTAAAATTTTTATTTTCATACCACATATTTGGATTCTAGTATTCCCCACCCCCCCTACACACACACAACTCCTCCTAGGTCCTCCCAACCTCTCTACCCACCCAACTCCATGTTCTTCATGTAATGTCCCTCTGTTGTTTGTTTATGGTAAGGCTAATAGGCTTTTTTTAAAAAGTGAGTTACTTTTGTACCTAGCTAGTGTGCTGAAAATGTTTATCATCTGTAGAGCTTTCTGGTGGAATTTTTAGGGTCACTGGCATATACTATCATATCCTCTGCAAGTAAAGATACTTTGACTTCTTTCCTCTCAGTTTGTACCCCTTGATCTCCTTTAGTTGTCTTATTGCTCCATTAAGACTCCAAGCACTATATTGACTAGGTATGGACAACCTTTTCTTGTTCCTGATTTTTGTGGAATTCTTTGAGTTTTCCTCTATTTAAGTTGACACTGGCTATGGGCTTGCTGCCTTTATTATGCTGAGCTCTGTCCCTTGTATTCCTATTCTCTCAGAGACTTTTATCATGAAAGGTGGTGGATTTTACCAAAAAGACATTTCCTGCATCTGATGAGATTATCATGTCATTTTGCCTCAGTTTATTTCTATGGTGGATTACCTTGACAGATTTTTCTTTCCATGACAGGTTTTGTTTTCTGTATTTCCCTACTGGCCTGGAACTCACTCTGTAGACCGGGCTGGCCTGGAACTCAGAAATCTGCCTACCTCTGCCTCCCAAGTACTGTGATGAAAGTAATGCGTCACCATGGCACTGCTCATTGACAGATTTTTTTTTTTATGTTGAACCATCCCTGTATCTCTGGGATGATGCCTGCTTGATTGTGGTGGATGATCATTTTGATGTTGGTTCATTCTTGAATTTGGTTTCCATTGAATATTTTTGCATGCATGTATATAACGGAAATGAACTGTAATTCTCTTTGTATTTTACGTATTTATGTGGCTTGTATATCAGGATAAATGTGGCCTTGTAAAATGAATTGGGCACTGTTCCTTCTATTTCTGTTTTGTGGAATAATTTGAGGAGTTTTGGCATTAACTCTTTTTTAAAACTCTCTTAGAATTGTGCACTAAAAGATTAAGTCCTGGGCTTCTTTTAGCTGGAGATCTTTTTAATTACTGCTTCTATTTCATTACGTGTTATAGGTCTGTTTAAATTACTTATCTGATCTGGATTGAACTTTGGTACGTTGTAGGTATTGAGAATATTATCTATTTCTTGCAGTTTTTTCTTTGTTTGGTTGGGGTTTTTTGTGGTTTTTTGAGAGAGTGTTTTTGTCTGTGTAGCCCTGACTGTCCTGGAACTCACCCTTTAGACCAGGCTAGCCTCGAACTCTGATCTTGAGGACTGGGATTAATGGTGTGAGCCATCACTGCCTACCTGGAGTATGGGTTTTTAAAGTATGGAGATGAAACTGGGAGACATGGACTTGAAGATTTGTAGGCAGAAGTGAGGATCTGCATTAGCCAGAGTAACCTACATGTTCCAGGGAATGCCTGTTGCGAGTTGGGGACTGGAATAAAGCAATGAACTGGAGGAGAGGGAACTTAGGAGGAGAAGATCTGTATGATCAACTGGAGATGGAGTCAGTGGAGGGGTAGAGGGAGGCTGCAACAGATGGTTGCTACAGAGCTGGGGGTAAGACTGAGGGATTGGTTTTTGAAGAGCCAAGGAAGAGGTGAGGATCTGCAGTTAACCTACCACCTCCCCTGGTTGCAGTGCCTTTGTAAAAATATTAACTTGTGTTTCTTCTTTGTGTGTGTGTTGAATAAGTGCAGGGGCATGCAATTGTGTGTGTGTGCCTATGGAAGCTAAAGGCCCAAGTAGGTGCCCTCCTCTAATTTTTGAGAGAAGGTCTCTCCCTGAGCCTGGAGCTCACTAATGTTCAGACTGATCAGTGAGCTCCTGGGATATACTTGACTCCTTCCATTTTCCCAGTGCTAGAGTAATAGACCATTTTTTTTTCATTTTTTTTTTATTGAGTATCTTCTTCATTTACATTGCCAATGGTAAAACCTTTCCCACTTTCCCCCCTCCCAAAAGACCCCTCTCCAAAGATTCCCAAACCTCGTCCCACCCTCTGCCTCCATGTATATGCCCCTCTACCCGACACTCTCTCCCCTCCAACACCCCCACCCTACACTGGCTTTTATGTGTGATGTGGGAGTTGAACTCTGGTCCTCATGCTTGCATAGCAACCACTTTATCCACTAAGCCAGCTTTAAGACTACATCTAGGCTTCATGATTTTAAGGATACTATTTAAGAAAGCTCTGCATCCCGCGATTGCTGAGATTTCTCTTTCATCTAATTTATATTTTGTTTTGTTTTTTGTTGTCATTGTTTTGTTTGTTCATTTGTTTTGAGATGGGATCTGGCCAGGAGCTTGCTATGTATACCAGGTTACCCTCAAACTTGTAGAGGTCAAACTCAGGGTCTTCTGCATGCTAATCAAGCCCTGGGCTATATTCTTAACCAAGGTTGTTGCTGGAAATAATAAAAACATTTGCCCTGCAAGCTCTCTGAGGAGGTGCTCTCCCCAACTGTCCTGCACCAGCAGGCCACAGTCCCACTCTGGTATTGGTACTGGTGGTTACAACATCATTGTCCCAGTAGGGTCCTATGAGTTCCTCTCAATTCCATGCAAATCCCACACATACCCCGGGTCACCAGCTCTCAATACCCAAATTACCAGGTAGAACAGGACTCTTTTGATTAATTACTCTGCCAAGATATATAGATATTAGAAACACTATTACAAGATGCCAATCCAGTAATAACAGAGCCAATTAATTATACTACAAGTTTTATCCTAATTTCTAACCTTTAGATAATCTAACATGTGATTCCATGTTGGTGCTCCGACCTACATAGGGCCTCACCACACAGGTCCATTCTTCTCCTCTAATATTCCTTGCTCTGCCCCCTTTTATCTTGTCCAATCACAGACCCTCTCTGCCCTGATGTAGCCTCATAGAAAAGTTCCTGAAAGATTGAAGATTATAAAACTTGAAGATTATATTAAAGTACAGAAAGCCAGAGGCTTAGAACCAAAGATTTGTTTCAGAAGGATGAGAGGGGAGTATTTGGAAAGCTGTGGGTACAGAGAAGAGTTTGATTCCTGGCCCAGATATAAAATGTTTGATCAAAGACTCCCGTCTGGAACCAAACATTCCCACCCAAGATCATGCAGTAGTTCACAGACAGAAGACTGGGTACCTCAGTGGTTACCAGCTCATGACAAGATAAGACTAAACTCTCTGTGCTACTGTCGGTTTACCAGGGATGGCTTCACAGAAAAACCAATCACCTTGAACCTTAGTTAGCAAGAATACAATTGTGGCTCATATAGTGTAGAATCTGTAGTTCACAAGCATCTCTGCTCAGGTCACACTACCATCGACCCTCAAGTCAGTCATAGACAAATGCACCAGAAGAGGAAAAGACATGTAAAAGAGGGCAGAGAAAGGCAGGAAGAACTGCCCAAACACGAGACAAAATGGAGTTCTGAGGAAATAGATTTAATCAAACATAGGAGCATCCAAAGAAAGAAAACAAAGGCAGAAACAGAAACCTTACAAGATGGTACAGAAAATCTTAAGACTCAAAAAGAGAAATAAAAATGAGATGTATCATCTAAGAAAGAGGACCGTAAGCATAGGAAGGAAACCAAGGACAGAGGAGTAGATGCTTTGGGACCAGTCTCTCCTTGGATTTTGAAGATCTCTAGATCTCCTCAGGCTCAAGTGAAATACCAGTCAAGAGCTTGCTTTCATTTGCATTCATATTCATCTCACTTGCATGCGTGGACATAGGTTACAACTTCTGACAGAGTAAGAATGAAGTACTTAGTGGGCTTGCTTCCCACATGGAGATTACTTTTGTATTTTCTAAAAGATTAATAATTTTTCTTACATATGGTAGAATTTCCCTTTAACAGAGTGGCTCTGTTAAAAATTGACCAAATTGCGGTGGTAGTGGAATTATTTTCCCTTGGGAGATCATTTATTTAAAATTGGAGGATTGACTGATGGCTTTTGTGGAATCTATTTCTTGGTTGGGTTTCTTTTAGTTTTGAGTCACATATTTTTATGCTCATTGGCTTTCTGTATGAAGCAACTTAGATTTCCCTTTTTTAGATCTAACTTGCAATATATTTTCTGGGTTGGAAAGTGAAATAACATAATAATTTTTTCTGACATACAGTTTGAAAATTTTCAGAGACTCACGCAAAATCAGTTTATATTCTGAAAATGTTTATAATAAAGTATTTTTACTTCTGGGAAAAATAGTTTCCCTCTAAGTACTGGAGAGATTGCTCAGAGGTTAATAGCACTGGCTGCTCTTCCAGGGGTCCTAAGTTCAATTACCAACAACCACATGGTGGTTCATAACCATCTAGAATGACAGCTGGTGCCTTCTCTGGTCTGCAGGTATACATGTAATCAGAATACTGAATACATTATAAATAAATAAAAAAACCCTTTTCCCTCCTAGTTTGTGCATTGAATTGTTTTTCCTTCTTTGGTTAAGTTTGCTTCTCTTGTTAAGACATCTTTCACTGAATCCTTATGTCCATGACTTTGAGTCCTCCTGAAGGGAGCAGGGAAGTAGAGCTTCCTGTTCCCTCCAGGTGCCTTCTTAATTGTCTCACACCCTAGGGTAAGTGCATCTCTGTTGCTCACTGTACAATGTCTCCAGTGTCCTTAATGGATTCATTTTCATATGTGTATTATTTAGGAGCAGGTTATTAAATTACTAACTATTTGAACATTTTTGTGTTTTGTTTTAGAATATCTTTTTGTTTTGTTTTGTTTTGTTTTGCTTTGCTTTGCTTTGTTCTGTTGAGACATGGTTTCTTTGTGTAACAGCCCCGACTGTCCTGGATTCACTTGTACAACACGCTGGCCTCAAGAGATGCACTTGCCTCTGTCTCCAGAGCACTGGGATTAACATGCCAGTCTTGTTTAGAATAAATTATTACTGTTAATTTCTAACTTGATTCTGATAAGGTCAAAAAACCCATGGTGATATTCCTCCCTTCAGTGAACATTTAATATTTGAGAACCAAAATATTCTCCATTGTGAATTCACAACGTGAACTTGATAAGAATGTATATCTTTAACACAGTATTTTGAAAAAGCTAATGTCCATGAGGTATTCTGTAAATGCTAAAGATTAATTATGTGATATAGATCATTTATTCTTCACTGAAGTTTTGTCTTATTGTCCTGTCAGTTGCTGAGAAAGATAGCTATAGTATTTAAACTTATGGTTACACACTCATTGGCTTTTGGGGACAGGTTCATTGTTGACATTGAAGTCATTATCACCACCCAAACACTTTTAAGAACCTTTCTTTTGCATAGCACACTATGCTGAACATAATCCAACTGTTACCCCCATGGAGTCCTCCCTCAATAATAAAATTACAATCCAGGAGACGTATTGATAGGAATCATATAAATGTTGAGCCATTTCCTCATTGTGTTCCTATGTGCCTTGGTCCTACGATATGGGCTGGTTCTCCTCATGAGCTCCCCAAGAGAAGCTTTGACATATAACTCTTTTTCCATTGTGCCTTAACATCTTTATTCCTTCAGGGTATGCTGCTGTACATGTCACAAAGGGATCAGCCAGTCTAGCTTCTTTTTTTAAGATTAATGTAAATTGACTTTTTATTAATATTCTATATTCTTTGTTTACATTCCAAATGCTTTCCCCTTTCCCATTTCTCCCCTCCCCATATGTCCCATAAGTCCTCTTCTCTCCACCCATTCTCCAATCATCCCCTTCCTTTTTCTCTATCCTGGTACTCCCATAAAATGCTGGATCAAGCCTTTCCAGGATCAGGGCCCTCTCCTTACTTCTTCATGGAAATAGTTTGTTATGCTATATCTGCAGTATTCACAGCTTTTGGGCTAATTAATATCCACTTATCAGTGATTGCATTCCATGTGTATTCTTTTGTGATTGGCTTACCTCACTTAAGATGATATTTTCCAGTTCCAACCATTTGCCCAAGAATTTCATGAATTCGTTGTTTTTAATTGCTGAGTAGTATTCGATTGTGTAAATACACCACATTTTCTGTATCCATTCCTCCACTGAAGGGACATCTAGGTTCTTTCCAGCTTCTGGCTATAAGGCTGCTATGAACATAGTGGAGCATGTGTCCTTGCTGCATGCTCGGGAATCCTCTGGGTATATACCCAGGAGTGGTATAACCAGGTCCTCCGGAAGTGTCATGCCTAGTTTTCGGAGGAGCTGCCAAACTGATTTCCAGAGTTTGTTGTACCATCTTACAATCCACAAGCAGTGGAGGAGTGTTCCTCTTTCTCCACATCCTCGCCAACACGTGCTGTCTCCTGAGTTTTTAACCTTAGCCATTCTGACTTGTATGAGGTGAAATCTCAGGGTTCTGTTGATTTGCATTTCCCTAATGACTAATGAGGTGATACAAAACTCCACCAGAGAACTCCTACAGCTGATAGGAAAAAAAAAAAAACAAAAAACACGTCCTGCTGACATGCCCACCAGCCAGAGTGATGGAGGCCCTTCCTCATTTAAGGTTTCCTCTTCACACAGGATTCTAGCTTGTGTCAAGTTGACCACACCCAGCTAGACTTGTGGCTTTAGTTGTAGAAATATTTTTGATACTTTAATGGTCTTCACTCTTAATTTGAAACACCGTGTCCTATTCACTGGCCCCCTCTGTCATATTTCCTTCATCCCTTTCTGTTCCCTAGAGCACATGACAGATAACTGAGGTTGTCTTATACTTCACACAGTGACAGGCACAGTGGCACATCCTGTAATCCCAGCATCTGGGGGCAAAAGCAGGATCAGGAAGATCTACATAAGGTATATAGCTACATAAGGAATTCAAGGTCACTCTGGGTTACATGAGACCTTGTCCAAAAAATGAAAATAACACCTCAAACCAAAACTTTATACCAATTATCCACTCTGGGAATGACAATAAATTTTATACCATTACCAAAATTCAGATTTCCTGATTTATCCCTGGGGAAGTTGTTTTTATTTTCCAAATCTAAAACCCAATCAAGGAGAACCTACCAAATGTAGTCTCTAGGTCTCTGCCTTCTTTCTTATCTTCAGTCCTTTTCTTTTTTCCTTGTTTCTCAGGATACAGACAGTTAAAAAAATCTAGGCAAATCTTTTTCCAGAATGTACCTCACATTTCCAGAATGTACAAAGGTGCTATGTTGTCTTTTCCTCATTTTCAGGTTTAAAGTTCCCCTGCCCCAGCATAGCCTAGTATGTCACATCAAGAGTCACCTGACAGGTGTGTCACCTTGGCGAGGCCAAAGGGGCATTCAGTAGTGGTGATGGCTGCTGTCTCTTCACATCCTGTCATCCAGTAATCCTTACTCACTGTTTCCAAGTGTGCTGCTGATTTCCACTTGACTCAGTTTTTCCCACAGTGACTCTTAACTGGTTATTTTCTACTTGTAGCTCTCTTCCTCTTAAACACTCATTAACTGATCTTTTCCCCTAAAGAGCTTGTGATTGATTCCCCAATGCTACTGTATTTGTTTAATATCATTATGGACACACAAATTTTCTTTTGTTGTTAAATGTTTAGCTTTTTTTTTTTTGAGACAGGGTTTCTATATAGCAAGGCTGGAGTAGAACTATTATAAAGCCCAGACTAGCCTAGAACTCATAACCCATCTCCTCAGGCTCCAGAATACTGGGATTACCAAAGAAGAGTTAAAAGAGTCTGTAAGGTCAAAGGGAGTTTAAACCAGGAAGGGCACGGAAGTACCAACATGGCTCCAGACATGGGCTCAACAAACAGCAAAATGCCTAGTGTCCATCAGAACTCAAGGCAGGGTTTGTACACAGGGACTAAATCTTAGTGTTCCAAGAACTAACTTTGTATATAGAATCTATTAGAAATCACTCCCTTCATAGGAGAGGGAAGAATTGAGTCTCTGTTTAGCTGGTGACTGAAGGCTACAGAATGGGAGACACAGAAGATTCGCTCTGTTTATAGAGTTCCCAGACTCTATGGTGATGTGAAGTGGAAACCTCCGGTTTATTTAGAAAGCCAGTTTGGTCAAATGATGTTTCCTGAGGCACACAGGTGCAAGGATATCTTGCTAAAGCAGACACGTGAAAGGACCCATGATGGAGTATAAATATGACCCATAGAGCGATGGAGAGGAGCACTGAGCACTGGGCATTGAGATTTGCTCTGCCTCACTGTTCTTTGCTAACGATATGCATATATTGCTTTGCCTTCCATAGTGTCTTAGTCAGGGTTTCTATTCCTGCACAAATACCATGAACAAGAAGCAAGTTAGGAAAGAAAGGGTTTATTCAGCTTACACTTCCATGCTGCTGTTTATCACCAAAGGAAGTCAGGACTGTAACTCAAGCAGGTCAGGAAGCAGGAGCTGATGCAGAGGCCATGGAGGGATGTTTCTTACTGGCTTGCTTCCCCTGGCTTGCTCAGCCTGCTGTCTTATAGAACCCAAGACTACCAGTCAAGGAAGGGCACCACCCACAAGGGGCCCTCCCCAGTTCATCACTAATTGAGAAAATGTCCCACAGCTGGATCCCCTGCAGGCATTTCTTCAACTGAAGCTCCTCTCTCTGTGATAACTCCAAACTGTGTCAAGTTGACACACAAAACAGGCAGTACAATTGATCCTTTGTCAACTTGACACACAAATACATCACTATTAAACCTCAACCTTTACTTTTTAATTCATCCCCAAGACCTAAATAACTTTAAAAGTCTGACAGTCTTTACATATTAAAAGTTCAATCCCTTTAAAACATCCAAACTCTTTTTTTTTTTTTGTGGAGTAGGGGTCTTCTTTTCATTTTTTATTGAATATATTCTTCATTTACATTTCAAATGTTATATGCTTTCCCAGTTTCCCTGTTCCCAGAAAACCCCAACCCATCCTCTCACTCCCTGCCTCCAAGAATATGCCCTTCTACCCAGCCCACTGCCACCTACCCCCTTCAACCTCAATTTCCTCACACTGGGTAATCTATGGAGCCTCATAGGACCAAGGACATCTCCTCCCTCTGATGCCCAACAAGGAGTTCCTCTGCCTCATTTTTGGCTAGAACCATGTGTACACCTTGGTTGATGGCTTAATCTCTAGGAGTTACGGGATGTCTGGTTGGTAGACATTATCATTCTTCTCATGAGGCTGCAAACCACTTCAGCTCCTCCAGTCCTCACTCCAACTCCTACATTGGGGACCCCACACTCAGTCCAGTGGTTGGCTGTAGCATTTGCCCCTGTATCTGTAAGGCTCTGGAAGGGCCTCTGTGGAGACAACCATAACAGCCTCCTTTCAGTACTTCTTGCCATCCATAATAGTGTTGGGATTTGGTGACTTTATAGGATGAACCGCCAGGTAGAACAGTGTCTGGGTGGTCTTTCCTTCAGTCTCTGTTGCACTCTTTGTCTCCATAATTGCTCCTGTGAGTATTTTGTTCCCTTTCTCAGAAATACCAAAGCACCCCCACTTTGGCCTTTCTTTTTCTTGAGCTTCTTGTGGTCTTTGTAATTTCTTTATTTTGAGCTTCCTGGGCTAACTTCCACTTATCAGTGATTACAAACCATGAGTGTCTTTTTTGTGATTGGGTTGCCTCACTCAGGATGACACTATCTAGTTCCATTCATTTCCCTAAGAATTTCATGAATCCATTGTTTTTAAATAGCTGAATAGTACTGCACTGTTTAGATATACAACATTTTCTGTATTCATTCCTCTGTTGAAGGATATCTGTGTTCTTTCCAGCTTCTAGCTATTATAAATAAGGCTGCTATGAACATAATGGAACATGTGTACTTATTACATGTTGGAGCATCTTCTGGATATATGCCCAGGAGTGGTATAGCTGGGTCCTCAGGTAGTGCTATGTCTAATTTTCTGAAGAACTGCCAAAGTGATTTCCAGCGTGGTTTTACCAGCTTGCAATCCCTCCAGCAATGGAAAAAGTGTTCCTCTTTCTCCATATCCTTGCCAGCATCCGCTGTCCCCTGAGATTTTTATCTTAGCCATTCTGACTGGGATGAGGTGAAATCTCAGGGTTGTTTTGATTTCCATTTCCCTGATAACTAAGGATGCTGAACATTTCTTTAGGTGCTTCACAGCCATTCAAGTTTCCTCAGTTGAGAATTCTCTGTTTAGCTCGGTATCCAATTTTAAAATAGGGTTATTTGTCTTTCTGGAGTCTAACGTCTTGAGTTCTTTATATACCTCGGATATTAGCCCTCTATTGGATGCAGGATTGGTAAATATCTTTTCCCAGTCTGTTGGTTGCCATTTTGTCCTATTGACAGTGTCCTTTGCCTTGTAGAGGCTTTGCAGTTTTATGAGGTCCCATTTGTTGATTCTTGTTCTTAGGGCATAAGTCATTGGTGTTCTATTCAGGAAATTTTCCCCTGTGCCCACATGTTCAAGGCTCTTCCCCATTTTCTCCTCTATAAGCTTCAGGGTATCTGGTTTTATGTGAAGGTCCTTAATCCACTTGGACTTGAGCTTTGTACAAGGAGATAAGAATAGTTCAATTTGCATTTTTCTATATGTTGACTTCCAGTCAATCCAGCACCATTTGTTAAAAATGCTGTCTTTTTAACACTGGATGGTTTTAGCTCCTTTGTCAAGGATCATATGACCGTAGGTATGTGAGTTCATTTATGATCTATTCCATTCATCTTCCTTCCTGACTCTGTACAAATACCATACAGTTTTTTTTTTATCACTATTGCTCTATAGAAGAGCTTGAGGTCAGGGATGGTGATTCTCCCAGGAGATCTTTTCTTGTGGAGAATAGTTTTTGCTATCCTGGGTTTCTTGTTATTCTGGATAAATTTGAGAATTGATCTTTCTAGATCTATGAAAAATTGATTTGGGATTTGATGGGAATTGAATTGAATCTGTAGATTGCTTTTGGCAAGATGTCAATTTTTACTATATTAACCCTGCCAATCCATGAGCATGGTAGATCTTTCCATCTTCTGAGATCTTCAATTTCTTTCTTTAGAGGCTTAAAGTTCTTGTCATACAGATCTTTTACTTGCTTGGTTAGAGTCAGATCAAGGTATGTAATATTATTTGTGACTATTGTGAAGGGTGTCATTCCCCTAATTTCTTTCTCAGCTTGTTTATTCTTTGAGTAGAGGAAGGCTACTAATTTGCTTGAGTTAATTTTATATCAAGCTGGCAAAGCCTGCCCGGAGGAAGTGATCTTCCAGCAGGCTGTCACTTTTGAGCACAGAGGTGAGATATCCACCTTCTCTCTGGAGGGGCTCAGTTAGGAGCACACAGGGCCTAAGATCAGTGGAGCATCTGGGGCGGAAGTCTTCCCGCCACCATTTGCACCAGGGAGCCGGGAGATTCCACAGACTTCTGTGATCAGTGGACCAGCTGGGACAGAAGTCTTCCTACCACCATTTGCACCAGGGAGCCAGGAGACTCCACAGCCTTCTGTGCATAGCCCACCAGGAGAGAAAGGTCTCCTAGCATTGCTTTCACATTTGAGCACAGAGGAGTAAGGACACAGGCTTACAGGCCCACAGGAGTAACAAACTCCAGCCAGAGACAAGAATACCAACTAGCACCAGATGGCGAAAGGCAAGCACAAGAATCCTACTAACAGAAACCAAGGCCACACGGCAACATCAGAACTCAGTTCTTCCACCACAGCAAGTCCCATATACCCCAACACACCAGAAAAGCAAGAGTTGGATTTAAAATCGTATCTCATGATGCTGATGGAGGACTTCAAGAAAGACTTAAAAAACTCCCTTAAAGAAATACTGGAGAACATTGGTCAACAAGTAAAAGCCCTTAAAGAGGAAACACAAAAATCCCTTAAACAATTACAGGAAAACACAAACAATCAAGTGAAGGAACTGAACAAAACCATTCAAGGATCTAAAAGTAGAAGTAGAAACAATAAAGAAATCACAAAGTGAGACATCTCTGGAGATAGAAAACCTTGGAAAGAATCCAGGAGTCATAGATGCAAGCATCAAAAACAGAATACAAGAGATAGAATAAAGAACCTCAGGTGCTGAAGAGAAAACCATAGAAAACATTGACTCAACAGTCAAAGAAAGTGCAAAATGCATAAAGCTGCTAACTCAAAACATCCAGGAACTCCAGGACACAATGACAAGACCAAACCGAAGGATTATAGATATAGATGAGAGCAAGGATTTACATCTTAAAGGCCCAGTAACTATCTTCAACAAAATTGTAGAAGAAAACTTCCCTAACCTAGAAAAAGAGATGCCCGTGAACATAGAAGAAGCCTTCAGAAGTCCAAACAGACTGAACTAGAACAGAAAGTCCTCCCATTACATAATAATCAAAACACCAAATTCACTAAACAAAGAAAGAATATTAAAAGCAGTAAGAGAAAAAGAGCAAGTAACATATAAAGACAGACCTATCAGAATTACACCAGACTTCTCATCAGAGACAATGAAAGCTAGAAGATCCTGGGAAAACCTCATACAGACCCTAAGAGAACACAAATGCCAGCCCAGGCTACTATACCAGCAAAACTCTCAATCATCATAGATGGAGAAACCAAAATATTCCATGATAAAACCAAATTTGCACAATATCTGTCCACAAATTCAGCCCTACAAAGGATAATTGATGAAAAATGCCAAAACAAGGAAGGAAACTACACCCTAGAAAACGCAAGAAAGTAATCTTCTTCCAACAAACCCAAAAGAAGATACCCACACAAACATAAAAATAACATCAAAAATAACAGGAAGCAACAATCACCATGATTAAGGTGTGTAGGGATGGTTCAATAGAGAGAAATCCATCAATGTAATTCAATACATAAACAAACTTAAGGAAAAAAAACACATGGCCATTTTGTTAGATGCTGAAAAAGCTTTTGACAAAATTTGGCATCCCTTCATGATAAAAGTCTTGGAGAGATCAGGAATCCAGGCCCATACCTAAACATAGTGAAAGCAATATACTGCAAACCGGTAGCCAACATCAAACTAAATGGAGAGAAACTTGAGTCAATCCCACTAAAATCGGGGACCAGACAAGGCTGCCCACTCTCTCCTTATCTATTCAATATAGTATTTGAAGTCCTAGCCAGAGCAACCAGGCAGCAAAAAGAGGTCAAAGGTATACAAATTTGAAAGGAAGAAGTTAAAATATCACTATTTGCAGATGATATGATAGTATACTTAAGCGACCCCAAGACTTCTACCAGAGAACTCCTAAAGCTGGTAACAAAACTTCAGCAAAGTGGCTGGATATAAATTTAACTCAAGCAAATCAGTAGCCTTCTTCTACTCAAAGGATAAACAAGATGAGAAAGAAATTAAGAAAATGACACCCTTCATAATAGTCCCAAATAATATTTCATATCTAGGTGTGACCCTGACGAAGCAAGTGAAGGGTCTATAGGACAAGAAATTTAAGCCTCTGAATAAAGAAATTGAAGAAAGTCTCAGAAGATGGAAAGATCTCCCATGTTCATGGACTGGCAGGATCAATATAGTAAAAATGGCCATCTTGCCAAAAGCAATCTACAGATTCAATCTCCATCAAAATTCCAAATCAATTCTTCATAGATCTAGAAAGAGCAATTCTCAAATTCATCTGGAATTACAAAAAACCCAGGATGGCAAAAACTATTCTCCACAACAAAAGATATTTTGGGAGAATCCCCATCCCTGACCTCAAGCTCTACTACAGAGTGATATTGATTTAAAAAAAAAAAACTGTTTGGTATTAGTATGCAGACAGGCAGGAAGATCAATGGAATAGAATTGAAGACTAAGAAAAGAACCCACACATGTATGGTCACTTGATTTTTGACAAAGGAACTAAAAACATCCAGTGGAAAAAAGAGCATTTTTAACAAATGGTGCTGGATCAACTGGATATCTGCATGCAGAAAAATCTGCATGCAAATCAACCCATTCTTATCTCCTTGTACAAAACTCCAAGTCCAAGAAGATCAAGGGTCTACACATAAAAACAGAAACACTGAAGCATATAAAGGAGAAAGTGTGGAAGAATCTTGAACACACGGGCACAGGGCAAAAGTTCTTGAACAGAACACCATGGCTTATATTCTAAGAACAAGAATCAAATAGGACCTCATAAAACTGCAAAGCTTCTGTAAGGCAAAGGACACAGTCAATAGGACAAAACGGCAAAGAACAAATTGGGAAAACATCTTTATTAACCCTACATCAGATAGAGGGCTAATATCCAATGAATACAATGAACTCAATAAGTTAGTCTCCAGAGAGTCAAATAACACTATTAAAAAATGGGGTACAGAGCTAAACAGGGAATTCTCAACTGAGGAAACTCAAATGGCTCTAAAGCACCTAAAGAAATGTTCAGCATCCTTAGTTATCAGAGAAATGCAAATCAAAACAACACTGAGATTCCACCTTACACCAGTCAGAATGGCTAAGATGAAAAACTCAGGGGACAGCAGATGCTGGAGAGGATGTGGGGAAAGAGGAACACTTGTCCATTGTTGGTGGGATTGCAAGCTGGTAAAACCACTCTGGAAATCAGTTTGGCGATTCCTCAGAAAATTAGACATAGTACTACCTGTGGAGCCAGCTATACCACTCCTGGGCATATACCCAGAAGATGCTCCTACATGTAATAATGAGACATGCTCCACTATGTTCATAGCTACCTTATTTATAATAGCCAGAAGCTGGAAAGAACACAGATGTCCATCAACAGAGGAATGGATACAGAAACTGTGGTATATATACACAATGGAGTACTATTCAGCTATTAAAAACAATGAACTCATGAAATTCTTAGGCAAATGGATGGAACTAGAAAGTGTCATCCTGAGTGAGGTAATCCAGTCACAAAAGAATGTTCATGGTATGCACTTACTAATAAGTGGATGCTAGTCCAAAAGCTCAAAATAAACAATTTTTTTTCCTAGCATTTGCAGGGGGTGGGGTGAGGGTGGGGGTAGGGGAAGGGGGTGCGGACAGAGAGAGGAGTTCCAGACTAACCTAGTATATGTGAGTTCCTGAACAGCCAGGGCTACACACAGAAAACAACAAAACAGAATAAAACCAAACTCGGAATACTATAAAAGATAAAGGCTAGGGAAATGTCCCATCGAAACATAACACAGAGAAAAATGCATTCTTAGGACAACTTCTGAAATTTACATTTGAACAGCAATAACACTGCATCAATGCTAAATTCCTAAGTTTGGCAATTCTTTTGTGGGTATTTAAGGAATTTCTCTGTTCTTAGGATACCTATGAAGTATTCAGTAGTAAAACCTCACAAAGATGTCGGCATATTCTCAAATGGCTCAGTAGAGCTAATTAAGATGAGGAACAGTATTGATATATTAATTTCACGAGGGTCCATTGGAGTGGGAGGCAGTATCTATGACAATACTGGACAATACTGAAGTCCACAAATCTATTCTCCACCATCTTATTAAAGTTTGAAATTCTTTCAAAATCAAACGTTCTAAAAATGAAGAAAAGTATTGCAACAGTTTTAAAGGACTCATTGCTCCCAGGAGGATTTCTGAGTGAACGTACACACAACTTTTAAGTGCAGATCCTCAATTCTTTAAATAAGAAACATTCCAGGCTGGAAATGCTCTCCATAGCGAGCCTGCCCTCACTGTCTAAGGACTGGGATTAGATATGAGCCTTGATGCCTGGCTGTGAAAAGGTTTCAAAAACAAGGTGGCAGACTTTTCCTTCTTACTCTGTTTTCACAGCAATAATATTTTATTTAAAAAGAAAATACAATTTAAGTAGGAAAAGATAAAAACTATGAAAAAGTACTTTCCCTGAATTAAAAATGAATATCAAAATGGTTATATTCACCAGTACAAGGACAATACAAATTGATGTATGGAGATTAGATTAGCAGAAGTTGCTGATGGAATCATAAATTCATAAAGACACAGTGGACATCAATTTGGCATTATCTAATGAAAGTGGTATTGAAATATGTATTCTCAGTCCTCATATGTGCCATTAAAAAACATGAGGAATCTTTAAGGATGTTTATCACAACTATCTTTATAATTGTGGAAAATTAGAAATTAAAAAAAAATACTCATTGACAGGTAACAAGTAACTGGCAAATTGATTGAAAAAATAAAAGAATGAGATTTTACTAATATAAATTTACTTAAGTATATTAAAAACATAAACAAATACCATATATTTCATAATTATTTTTCTCAGTCAATATATGCATGAACATATACATATATATTTGCTAACTAATACATATTAACATAAGAAATTCCTTATTTCTATATATAAGCATAGGATAAAATATTTCAATATCAAAACTGTAGTTTTATTTGGGGATATGTCAGAATACAGTCATAAATATTTAGTCTCCTCTTTTATTACTTTTTCTCTGGAGATAGGGCCTCATTACATTGGCTCTGGCTGGCCTGGAACTCACTATGTAGATTTGGGTGGCTTTGAGCTCACAAAGAACCACCTGCCCTGCTTCTTATAGGGCAGCAGGATGCCCTCTTCTGGTCTCTGTGGGCCCCAGGCATGCATGTGGCAAAACAGCCATACACATAAAAGAACCAATTCCAAACCCTGGGGAACAAACAAGGTTGCTGCTTCCAGTACTTACTCAGAGCGCTTCTCTTTTCCTGTCCATAGTCCTGAGCAGCCCTGATAATCTGCTGCACAACTCCAGTGACCAGCAGATGGATAGCAGGTGGGTTCCAGGTCAGTAACAGGCGGTGCAGGACACTTAGCAGCTCAACACCAATCAGCTGTTATAATTAATATAAATACACTTAGTTAATTTCAATTACAAATGGCAGATGTGTATTATTAAAACCTAAGAAAATACACATGCAATAATGATTTTATAACTAAAATTTAATATACAGGCTAGATTAAAAGAATGAGAGGTCATACTTTCTCCTATAAGATATTCAAGCAACATACAGTATTTAAATTTTAAATGTTTTATATGCAGAGATTATTATTCTCCTACTGGAATAAAACACCTAAGCTATTGGTATTGCGAGAATTCAATGTCACTGAAGTTCCTAATTGCCCACCCAAGCTGAGGAATTGGTGTGTTTTCACTTTAACAACTATTACAAACTGTAATCTTTTTTTTAAGATTTATTTATTTATTTTATTTATGTGAGTACATTGTTGCTGTCTTCAGACACACCAGAAGAGGGCATCAGATCCTAATTCAGATGGTTGTGAGCCACCATGTGGTTGCTGGGAATAGAACTCAGGACCTCTGGAAGAGCAGTCAGTACTCTTAACCACTGAGCCATCTCTCCAGCTCCCACAAACAGTAATTTTAAGTCTTTAAAATTTTCTTCATGTAACTGATACAATGAGCTTGCCATAAATTAAGAAACAGAAGAGAAAGTTAATTCAGTCAGAACTGTCCTCTCTTCTCTTAACACAGGAACGCCCCTACACAGCTTGGGGCACTGCTCAGTCAGAAAGTGCTGGTTCAGCATACATGAGGCTCTAGAGCCAATTCCCTCAATTGCAAAGAAATTCACAATCAAAATACATCCCAGGCTGTTCCTTGTTCTTCATGTTCTTCACGGATCCTAGCAGGCTTCCAGGGACTGAGAGACCAGTGCCTCTCCTGTCAAGCTACTCTCCTCGGTAACTGAATGTTCTAGACTTTCTTACTTAAAGCCCCTGCAGGCCTCCTCTGCCCTTGCTGCAGTCCCGAATCTGTCTGTACTTTCTTCCCTTCCATGTCCCTGCCTCTCCCAGAGCATCCCTTGCCCCTGAGAGCTGCTGGCTTTTGCCCTACTCCCTCTTTTGCCCTCTCTGGTCCCCACTGCCCATCTAGTTCTCGATTTTTGACCCTTAACTGCTGTTTATCCTCAGGTTCCCAATATGATCCTCTATTCACCTTCGTTCAAGTTTTCTAGACTACTATTCTCTGGAGGATTAGATAGAGAGCCTCATAGCTGGTCTCCGTGCTGCCTTCTCATACCTCATAAACCAACCTCTTCAAGGCTAACTGTATAATCCTTCTGTGTCTGTCACTCTCAGTCATCTATCTATCTACTTTTCTATCTATATGTGCTGATGCTCTTTGAGTTACGTCCAAACAAAATTAATCATCCTTCTATTTAAACATTGTTAAGCATTTCCTTTAGCTTTCAGTATGGAGTCCAAATTCCTTTGTTTGTAAAGAAAGCTTCACGTTTGGCCTTCCCAGCCTTGCCCAGCCCCACCCATGATGTCTATCTGCCTTACATCAGTGACAGTAAATGACTGTACACCCTTGAACTTGCCATGCACTCCTGGATCTGGTTTTTGTATTTGTGTTGCTCTTTCTCAGAAGGAAACTTGTCCCTTGGCAGTTCCTCTCTAAGATCCCATTCGACTACCTCTCTGTGAGAAGGTGTCCTTTGCCTGTACATACATCACAGTGCTGTGGTCCTGGGGCCTGACCCCCATACTCACTACTCCCGATCTAAGATGGTAAAGCCATGGTGTGTAGCTGCAGTCTAGCTCTGTGTAGTCATCCAAGAGATAAGAGAGACAGAACCCCTTTTGTTGGTATTAGTTACACAATCTTGTTAGCAATATACAATGTTTATTTCCAGTGTGAGAAATTTATTCCGAGATAGATGCAATTAAAACACAGCATACAATTATCCATTATACAAATACACTGTACCTGATCTTCTGTAATGTGGAATCATGCATAAGGAGAAGCCAATAAGGGGTGTAAGGCCTGCAGGCATGCTGTAGCATGTTGAATGGGCTCCTCTGGTCGATGGGAACAAAGAAACTGTATACTCACACCTGGAATGCACAAAGTAAAACCATGACTTTTCAACACAAAACACTTGTGTTGCTTTGATATAATATTTTTCTCTATTTTTCCCAGATTACTATATATCTATTATTACCACGAAGTTAAAAAATGTTTTCTAGGGTACACAGACAAACACAATATGGGGTTGTAGTGAGTGCTTCAATTCATTTAATATTTAAATTAGGCATGTTATGAACATAATCACTTGTCAATTTCTAGAATTAAAAAATATATAGTATATTAACCAGGCAGTGGTGATGTTCACCTTTAATCCCAGCACTTAGGAGGCAGAGACAAGTGTATCTCTGAGTTTGTGGCCAGCCTGGTCTACAAAATAAAGACATTCAAAGGTACACATTGAGACTTTATCTCAAAAAAAATTTATACTACATTAAGAATTAATTTATAACTAGTTTTTAGTTTCATTAAAGAGTTGTCCAACAATATCGTATACATATGTTTTTTAAGATACAATGATGTGTGTGTGTGTGTGTATGTGTGTGTGTGGTTTGTTCCTGTGAGTGTGCATGCCTGCAGAGTCCAGAGGACAGTGTCAGAGCCACTGGAGCTGGAGTTAGAGCAGTTGGGAACCCACCTGAGGGGTGCTAGAATTGAACTTAGGTCCTCTCTAAAAGCAGTAAGTGCTCTTAACCACTGAGCCATCCATCTCCCATACAAGGTTTATAAATGCCCAGCTACATACAAGGCTTGTCCAAACAAGTGCTCACAGTGTACAAGGCCAAGACTCTGGTGTTTTTCATATTTTCAACTGTGAGATCTACTTACAAAATTCACTAATTACACCTACTAGTTGTCGTACTTTGCACTTTCAGAAAATATGAGATGACAAATTCCCTAAAGAATATGTAAATACATAACTAAGAACAATTATAAATTAAAAATTAAAAATTATTAAAAACCAAATAATAAAATGTTTTTTTCTCCATTGGACAATAAAGGCCAATACAAAGAAAGCATGTTGAATAAAAAACCGTACATTTTTTTCGTTGAAATACCAATACTGTTCTGTGAGTGAACATTATGGCTGAGCTTTTACAGTAGTTCTAGATAATTTGTAGACAGAAATTCATCTATTTCATAAGTGGAGCTGAAGGTCCTTGTACTACTCTTTCTCTGAAGTGTGCTACACAAGGCTTTACACAGCATTGCAATGAGAGCTCCAAGCTCTGCAGCGGCAGGGCCTGGAGTGCATCACAGTGAGCCCACCTAGGGTCAGGTGCATTCTGTCCTTGTTAACTTCTGGCAAGGCTTCCGCACTAGTCATTGCTCCTGGAACCTGCTTTAAACTGACCGCTGGGGAGCGTTTCTGTACACCAGACTCAGTTGTTGCTTCTGTGCACTCTTGACATATAAATCCTGTGCTGTTTAATCAGAGTGCCACTGCATGGAGAATTGGGGCCCAGGAGTTCCCGTAGTGAAGTCTTGCTATATCAATGGTCTTGGGAGTATGAAATGCTCCCTCTGTGAAAAAAAAAACAAAACATCAAATCAAGTAAAAACATACTTTCTATCTTAGGGTTTCTATTCCTGCACAAACATCATGACCAAGAAGCAAGTGGGGAGGAAAGGACTTATTCAGCTTACACTTCCACATTGCTGTTCATTACTAAAGGAAGTCAGGACTGGAACTCAAGCAGGTCAGGAAGGAGAAGCTGATGCAGAGGCCATAGAGGGATGGTACTTACTGGCTTGCTTCCACTGGCTTGCTCAGTTTGCTTTCTTATAGAACCCAAGACTACCAGCCCAGGGATTGCAACACCCACAGTGGGCCCTCCCCCCTGATTACTAATTGAGAAAATGACTTACAGCTAGATCTCAAGGAGGCATCTCCTCAACTGAAGCTCCTCTCTCTGTGATAATTCAGAAGAGCCTGGGCAGATGTTATACAGACCCTAAGGGAACACAAATGACAACCCAGGCTGCTATTTCCAGAAAATCTCTCAATTATCATAGATCGAGAAACCAAGGTATTTCATGACAAAAACAAATTTACATGGTATCTTTCCACAAATCCAGCCCTTCGAAGGATAATGAATGGAAAACACCAATAAAAGGAGAGAAAGTACACACTAGAAAAAGTAAGAAATTAATCTTGTTTCAACAAACCCAAAACAAGATAACCACACGAACATACAAATTAAGTCAAAAATAGCAGGAAGCAACACTCACTATTCCTTAATATCTCTTAACATCAATGGACTCATTACCCCAAGAAAAAGACATACCCTAATAGACTGGATACTATAAACAAGACCCAACATTTTGATGCACACAGGAAACACATCTCAGTGTCAAAGACAAACACTAGCTCAGAGTAAAAGGCTGGAAAACAGTTTTACAAGCAAATGGTCCCAGGAAAAAAGCTGGAGTACACATTCTAAATCCAATAAAATAGATTTGCAACCAAAAGTCACCAAAAAAAAAAAAAGACACAGAAGGACACTTTATACTCATCAAAGGAAAAATCTACCAGGAAGAACTCTCAATTCTGAACATCTATCCTCCAAATACAAGGGCACCCACATTCCTAAAGTTTACTAAAGCTTAAAGCACACATCGTTCCCCACACAAAACTGTGCCTGACTTAAACACAGCACTCTCATCAATAGACAGATCAGGGAAACACAAACTAAACTGAGGCATAGTGAAACTAACAGAAGTTTTGGACCAAATGGATTTAATAGATATCTATAGAACATCTCATCCTAAATCAAAAGAATATACCTTTTTCTCAGCACCTCATTGGACCTTCTCCAAAGTTGACCATATAATTGGTCACAAAACAGACCTCAACAGATATAAGAAGATCGGAACTGGGTGGCCGTACAGCAGTGGCTGGTCCAGCTGAAGGGCCATCAACAATGGAACCAAGGTGACACAGGGTCCAGTTAGGCCCTGCGCCCACGACCACTGACCTTCGCTGGCCAGCCAGGCTGCAAGCAGCAGCAGATTTATGGTGCCTTTCACCGCACAGAAGCCATTTCAGAACTCTGCCTTCTGTCAGTCAGGAGTGACTTGCCTCCATCTTGGTTCTCAGACTCCAGAGAGATCAGACAGACTGAGGTATGCAAATATAACCTGAGGCCAACATTGCGGGGGTCTTAGCCCGACGGGCATTGGCCTGCACCCAGGCCCTGGGCTGTTCGGGGGGGGGGCATCGGGGTGCCAACCCAGCCAGGAGTTTTTTGCGCAGGCCTGGCAATTTTGCCTACAGGACGCCAGAGAGCTCTAGCAGGCAAAGCAAGCTAACAGGCATATCCCAAGGCTAACATAGTGGGGGTCTAGGCCCCAACAGGCCCTGGACTGACCCCTAGAACTGGGCTGCTTGGTGGGCCATCTGTGTGTCAACCCAGCCAGGAGGTTGTTAGCCCAGCAGACTCTCCTGGCACTTTCAGGAAGCACGCACACACGCCTGCCATCCTGGCCACCAGACAGAACCAATTAACAGTCAGAGCCCAAGGGGAACTTTGCTCCGACCTTGGCCTCCCAGGCTTTTGCCTAGACTCAGGGCCTGAGCAGCTAGGCTAGTCTTGGGTGCACCAACCCGGTTGGGAGATCAGCTGCCCAGCAGAGTGATCAGCACATGGAAAAGGTCCTGGCAGCATACATCATCAGCACTCCCTGAAAGAGCAAACAGGCACCATCTGGTTCACAGACACAATCTGGGGCAAAGCACACTAGGGCTGCAAGGGCACCCAAGAGGAGGACAGCACATCAGCAATCTGCTACAGGGGAAACCCAGCCATATAGTGTTGCAGAAATAGCCCCAGAGCCCCTCAGGAGTCCCAAACACCAGCCAAAGACAAGACCAATTAACTCCAGAGAACAAGATGACAAAAGGTAAACCAAGGAACATTACTAATAGAAATCTAGGCAATATGGCAGCATCTGAACCAAACTCTCCAACATCAGCAAGTCCTGGTTATGCCAACACACCAGAGAAACAAGATTTGGATTTAAAATCACTGGTCATGATGCTGCTAGAAGAACACAAAAAGGACATAAATGAATCTCTTAAAGAAATACAGGGGAACATGAATAAGCTAGAAACCCGAATAATGGAAACACAAAAATCACATAAAGAAATGCAGGAGAATAAGAGATAGAAGCCAATAAAGAAGAAATGCAAAAAAAAAAAAAAAGTAAAGAAATGCAGGAGAACTTGAGTCAAAAGGCAGAAGTCATGAAAGAGGAAACACAAAAATCTCTTATTACAGGAAAACACAAACAAACAAACAATAGAACTGAGCAAAACCATCCTGGATCTAAAAACAGAAGTAGAAACAACTAAGAAATCACAAAGGGAGACAACTTTGGAGATAGAAAACCTTGAGAAGAAATCAGGAGCCATCGATGCAAATATAAACAACAGAATACAAGAGATGGAAGAAAGAATTTCAGATGCCGAAGATAATATAGAAACCATTGTCTCAACAGTCAAAGAAAATGTAAAATGCAAAAAGCTGGTATCCCAGAACATCCAGGAAATCCAGGATACAATGAGAAGACCAAACCTAAGGATTATAGGTATAGATGAGAGTGAAGATTTACAATTGAAAGGGCCAGCAAATATCTTCAACAAAATTATGGAAGAAAACTTTTCCAACTTAAAGAGAGAGATGCCTATGAATATACAAGAAGCCTACAGAACTCCAAACAGACTGGTTCTGAGCAGAAATACCTCTCGCCACATAATAATTAGAACCCTAAATGCACTAAACAAAGAAAGAATATTAAAGGCAGTAAGAGAAAAAGGCCAAGTAGCATATAAAGGAAGACCTATCAGAATCACACCAGACTTCTCACCAGAGACCATGAAAGCTAGAAGATCCTGGGCAGATCTCATGCAGACTCTAAGAGAACACAAATGCCAGCCAAAACTACTCTACCCAGCAAAACTCCCAATCACCATAGATGGAGAAACTAAGATATTCCATGACAAAACCAAGTTTACCCAATATCTATCCACAAACCCAGCCCTACAAAGGATAATAGGAGGAAAACACCAATACAAGGAGGGAAACTTCACCCTGGAAGAAGCAAGATAGTAGCCTTCTTTCATCAAACTCAAAAGAAGATAACCAATCAAATTTAAAAAATAACATCAAAAAATGACAGGAAGTAATAATCACTATTCCTTAATATCTCTTAATATCAGTGGGCTCAATGCCCCAATAAAAAGACATAGACTAACGGACTGGATACATAAACAGGACCCTACATTTTGCTGCATAGAGGAAACACACCTCAGTGTCAAAGACAAACAAACATTACCTTAGAGCAAAAGGCTGGAAGACAATTTTACAAGCAAATGGTCTCAGGAAACAAGCTGGAGTAGCCATTCTAATATCAGATAAAATTGATTTTCAAACAAAGTCATCAAAAGAGACTCTGAGGGACACTTCTTGCTGGTCAAAGGAGAAATACAACAAGAAGAACTCTCAATCTTGAACATCTATGCTCCAAATGCAAGGGCACCCTCATTCATAAAAGAAACTTTACTAAAGCTCAAAGCACACATTGCACCTAACACAATAATTGTGGGTGACTTCAACACTGCACTTTCCTCAATGGACCGATCAGGAAAACAGAAACTGAACAGGGACACTGTGAAACTAATTGAAGCTTTGGAACAATTATATTTAACAGATATATATAGAACATTTTATCCTAAAGCAAAAGAATTTATCTTTTTCTCAGCACCTCATGGTACCTTCTCCAAAATCAACCATATAATTGGTCACAAGACAGACCTCAACAAATATAAGAAGATCGAACTAATCCCATGCCTCGTACCGGACCTCTATGGAGTAAAAGTGGTCTTCAATAGCAACAAAAACAACAGAAAACCCACATATACGTGGAAACTGAACAACATTCCACTCAATGATACCTTAGTCAAGGAAGAAATAAAGAAAGAATTAAAGACTTTTTAGAACTTAATGAAAATGAAGACACAATATACCCAAATAAATGGGACACAATGAAAGCAGTGCTAGGAGGAAAACTCATAGCCCTGAGTGCCTCCAAAAAGAAAATGGACCTCCACTGCTGGTGGGGCTGAAAGATGGTACAACCACTTTGGAAATCTGTCTGGAGGTTCCTCAGAAAACTGGACATGACACTTCCGGAGGACCCTGATATACCTCTCCTGGGCATATACCCAAAGGATTCCCCGGCATGCAATAAAGACACATGCTCCATTATGTTCATAGCAGCCTTATTTATAATAGCCAGAAACTGGAAAGAACCCAGATGCCCCTCAAAGGAGGAATGGATACAGAAAATGTGGTATATTTACACAATGGAATACTACTCAGCAATTAGAAACAATGAATTCACAAAATTTTTAGGCAAAGGTTTGATCTGGAAAATATCATCCTAAGTGAGGAAACCCAATCACAAAAGAATACACATGGAATGCAATCTCTGATAAGTGGATATTAATTAGCTCAGAAGCCCTGAATACCCAAGTCACAAATTGCATAACAAATGACGCCCATGAAGAAGTATGGAAAGGGTCCTGATCCTGGAAAGGATTGATCTAGCATTGGAAGGGAATATAAGGACAGAGAAAAAGGAGGGAGGTGATTGGAGAAGGGATGGAGAGAAGAAGGTTTATGGGACATATGGGGATGGGGAAATCTGGGAAAGGGGAAATCATTTGGAATGTAAACAAAAAATATAGAAAATGAAAATATATATATATAAAAAAAAGAAAAAGAAAATGGAGAGAGCATACACTAACAGCTTAATGTCACACCTGAAAGCCCTGGAACGAAAAGAAGCTATTTCACCCAGGAGGAGTAGAAGGCAGGAAATCATCAAACTCAGGGCTGAAATCAATCAAGTAGAACAAAGAGAAACAAAGAGAACCATACAAAGAATCAACAAAACCAGGAGCTGGTTCTTTCAGAAAATCAACAAGATAGATAAACCCTTAGGCAGCCTAACCAAAGGGCACAGAGACAGTATCCAGATTAACAAACTTAGAAATGAAAAGGGAGATATAACAACAGAAACTGAGGAAATTCAAAAAATCATTAGATCCTACTACAAAAGCCTATACTCAACACAACTGGAGAATCTGGGGGAAATGGACAGTTTCCTAGACAGATATCTGACACCAAAACTAAATCAGGAGGGACACAAAAGGATCACTAGGTACTGTAACACCCTGAGCTTTAGATTTCTGGTGGTGCAAATCGCCAGGGATCTGCCTGCACTCAGGAACTGAGCACATAGGCAGCTTTTGTCTGCCAGCCCGCTGGGCTCAGGGCCTGTATCCTGCCCAGGGAGCCGTGGAAGGAGAGAAGCCCCTTATACTCGCTGCCTGCAGGGACACAAAAGGATCACTAGGTACTGTAACATCCTGAGCTTTAGATTTCTGGTGGTACAAACCACCAGGGGTCTGCCTGCACTCAGGAACTGAGCACATAGGCGGTTCATCTACAAGCCAGTCCATCGCAGGACCTGTGTCCTATGTGAGAATCAACAGAGGGAGTGACCCCCAGGACAACTTCTTCCCTCCATAATAGAGCAGACAAAGAACACCTGGTTGACCTTGACAACCTAAGTATAGCATTGCTTGAGGCAAGACTGAGAAGGGTTCCACAGGCACAAAAGAGGAAGCAATCTGTGCCAGAAGAAACCCAGTCATCCAGTGGTGCAGAGATAATCTTAAAGATCCACAGTAGGTTGAAGCACCAGCCAGTGACAATAAGACCCCATGTAACCCCTGGGAGAACCAGATGGCTAAAGGCAAACATAGGAACGTTACTAACAGAAACCAAGGCATTATGGCAGCATCTGAACCCAATTCTCCAACATTAGCAACTCCTGGATACCACAACACACCAGAAAAACAAGATTTGGATTTAAAATCACTGGTCTTGATGCTAGTACAGGAACACATGAAGGACATACTTAAAGAAATTCAGGAGAAAATGGATCAAAAATTAGAAGCCCTTACAAGGGAAACACAAAAATCATTGAAAGAAATTCAGGAGAATGCAAAAGCCAATAAGGAGGAAACCAAAAAATCACTTAAAGAAATACAGGAGAACCTAGATCAACAGGCAGAAGTCATGAAAGAGGAAACACAAAAATCACTTAAAGAATTAGAGGAAAACACAGACAAGCAAATGACAGAACTGAGCAAAAATTTCCAGGATCTGAAAACAGAAGTAGAAACAACTAAGAAAACACAAAGGGAGACAACTTTGGAGATAGAAAACCTTGGGAAGAAATCAGGGACCATAGACGCAAATACAACAACAGAATACAAGAGATAAAAGAAAGAATCTCAGATGCTGAAGATACCATAGAAACCATGGACTCAACAGTTAAAGAAAATGCAAAATGCAAAAAGCTTGTAACCCAAAATATCCAGGAAATCCAGGACACAATGAGAAAGCCAAATCTAAGGATTATAGGTATTGATGAGAGTGAAGATTTACAACTTAAAGGGCCAGCAAATATCTTCAACAAAATTATGGAAGAAAACTTCCCTAACCTAAAGAGAGAGATGCCCATGAATATACAAGAAGCCTACAGAACTCCAAACAGACTGGACCAGAACAGAAATACCTCCAGTCACATAATAATCAAAACCCCAAATGTACTAAACAAAGAAAGAATACTTAGGGCAGTAAGAGAAAAAGGGCAAGTAACATATAAAGGAAGACCTATCAGAATTACACCAGATTTCTCACCAGAGACCACGAAAGCAAGAAGATCCTGGGTGGAGCTCATGCAGACTCTAAGAGAACACAGATGCCAGCCGAGACTACTATACCAAGTGAAACTCTCAATTACTATAGATGGAGAAACCAAGATATTCCATGACAAAACCAAATTTACACAATATCTTTCTACAAACCCAGCCCTACAAAGGATAATAGGGGGAAAGCACCATTACAACGAGGGAAACTATACCCTGGAAAGAGCAGGATATTAAGCTTCTTTCATCAAACCCAAAGAGGATAACCACACACATATAAAATTAAAATCAAAAATGTTAGGAAGCAATAACCACTACCCTTTGATATCTCTTAACATCAATGGACTCAATTCCCCAATAAAAAGACAGACTAACAGACTGGTTTCATAAAAACAGGACCCTACATTTTGCTGCATACAGGAAACACACCTCAGCCTTAGAGTAAAAGGCTGGAAGACAATTCTACAAGCAAATGGTCCCAGGAAACAAGCCGGGAGTTGCCATTCTAATTTCAGATAAAATTGACTTTCAACCTAATGCCATCAAAAGAGACATGGAAGGTCACTACTTGCTGGTCAGAGGAAAAATCCAACAAGAAAAACTCTCAATCCTGAACATCTATGCACCAAATACAAGGGCGCCCTCATTCATAAAAGAAACTTTACTAAAGCTCAAAGTACACATTGCACCTAACACAATAATTGTGGGTGACTTCAACACTCCACTTTCATCAATGGACCGATCAGGAAAAGAGAAACTAAACAGGGAGACAATGAAACTAATTGAAGCTTTGAACCAATTGGAGTTAACAGATATAAATATATATATATATATATATAACTTTTTAATCCCAAAGCAAAAGAATATACTTTTTTCTCAGCACCTCATGGTACCTTCTCCAAAACAGATCATATAGTTGGTCACAAGACAGACCTCAACAAATATAAGAAGCCTGAAATAATCCCATGCCTCCTATCAGATCACTATGGAGTAAAAGTCGTCTTTAGTAACAGCAAAAACAACAGAAAGCCCACATACACATGGAAACTGAACAATACTCTACTCAATGATACCTTAGTCAAGGAAGAAATAAAGAAAGAAATCAAAGATTTCTTAGAATTTAATGAAAATGAAGGCACAACATACACAAATCTATGGGACACAATGAAATCAGTGCTAAGAGGAAAACTCATAGCTTTGAGTGCCTCCAAAAAGAAATTTGAGAGAGCTTACACTAGATGATTAATGGAACAACTGAAAACCCTGGAACAAGAAGAAGCTAATTCACCCAGGAGGAGGAGAAGACAGGAAATCATCAAACTCAGGGCTGAAATCAATCAAGTAGAAACCAACAGAACCATACAAAGAATCAACAAGACCAAAAGCTGGTTCTTTGAAAAAATCAACAAGATAGATAAACCCTTAGTCAGACTAACCAAAGGGCACAGAGAAAGTATCCAAATTAACAAAATTAGAAATGAAAACGGAGATATTACAGTAGAAACCGAGGAAATTCAAAAAATCATCAGATCCTACTACAAAAACCTGTACTCAACACAACTGGAGAATCTGGAGGAAATGGACATTTTCTTAGACAGATACCAATTACCAAAATTAAACCAGGATCAAATAGACAATCTAAACAGACCCATAACCCCTAAAGAAAGAGAAGGGGTCATAGATAGGCTTCCAACCAAAAAAAAGCACAGGACCAGATGGTTTCAGTGCAGAATTCTATCACACCTTCAAAGAAGACTTAACACCAATACTCTTCAAACTTTTCCACCAAACAGAAACAGAAGGAACACTACCCAACTCCTCCTTCGAAGCCACTATTACGCTGATACCAAAACCACACAAAGATCCAACTCAGAAAGAGATAATTTCAGGCCAATTTCCCTTATGAATATTGATGCAAAAATACTAAATAAAATTCTTGCCCAACGAATCCAAGAACACATCAAAACGATCATTCACCATGATCAAGTAGGCTTCATCCCAGGGATGCAGGGATGGTTCAATATAAGGAAATCCATAAATGCTACCCACTACATAAACAAACTCAATGAAAAAAAAAACACATGATCATTTCATTAGATGTTGAAAAAGCATATGACAAAATTCAGCATCCTTTCATGCTAAAAGTCTTGGAAAGGACAGGAATTCAAGGCCCATATCTAAACATAGTAAAAGCAATATATAGCAAACCGGTAGCCAACATCAAACTAAATGGAGAGAAACTTGAAGCAATCCCACTAAAATCAGGGACTACACAAGGCTGCCCCATCTCTCCATATCTATTCAATATAGTTCTTGAAGTCCTAGCTAGAGCAATTAGACAACAGAAGGAAGTCAAAGGGATACAAATTGGAAAGGAAGAAGTCAAACTATCACTACTTGCAGATGATATGATCATATACTTAAGTGACCCTAAAAACTCTACTAGAGAACTCCTACAGCTGATAAGCAACTTCAGCAAAGTGGCTGGCTACAAAATCAACGTAAGCAAATCAGTAGCCTTTATATATTCAAAGGATAAGCAGACTGAAAAAGAAATTAGGGAAATGACCCCCTTCACAATAGCTACAAACAGCATAAAGAATCTTGGGATGACTCTAACCAAACAAGTGAAAGACCTATATGACAAGAACTTCAGATCTCTGAAGAAGGAAATCGAAGAAGATCTCAGAAAATGGAAAAACCTTCCATGCTTGTGGATTGGCAGGATTAATATCGTTAAAATGGCCATCTTGCCAAAGGCAATCTACAGATTCAATGCTATTCCCATAAAAATCCCAACCCAGTTCTTCATAGAGCTAGAAAGAGAAATTCTCAAAAATTCATCTGGAATAACAAAAAACCCAGGATGGCTAAAACTATTCTCAACAGTAAAAGAACTTCAGGGGGATTCAATATCCCAGACTTTAAACTCTACTACAGAGCAATAGTGATAAAAACTGCATGGTATTGGTACAATATCAGGCAAGCAGATCAATGGAATAGGATTGAAGACCCAGAAATGAACCAACACACCTATGGTCACTTGGTCTTCGACAAAGGAGCTAAAAGCATCCAGTGGAAAAAAGATACTCTTTTCAACAAATGGTGCTGGTTCAATTGGAGGTCAGCATGTAGAAGAATGCGCATCGATCCATTCTTATCTCCTTGTACCAAGCTCAACTCCAAATGGATCAAGGACCTCCACATAAAACCTGACACACTGAAACTATTCGAAAAGAAACTGGGAAAGACCCTGGAGGACATGGGCACAGGGGAAAAGTTCCTGAGTAGAACACCAATAGCTTATGCTCTAAGATCAAGAATTGACAAATGGGACCTCATAAAACTACAAAGTTTCTGTAAGGCAAAGGACACCGTCAAAAGGACAAAACGTCAACCAACAGAGTGGGAAAGGATCTTCACTAACCCTAAATCCGACAGAGGGCTAATTTCTAATATATACAAAGAACTCAAGAAAGTAGAACCCAGAGAACCAAATAACCCCATTAAAATGTGGGGTATGGAGCTAAACAAAGAATTTTCACATGAAGAACTTCGGAGAGCTGAGAAACACCTTAAGAAATGTTCAGCATCATTAATCATTAGGGAAATGCAAATCAAAACAACCCTGAGATTTCACCTCACACCATTCAGAATGGCTAAGGTCAAAAACTCAGGAGACAGCAGGTGTTGGCGAGGATGTGGAGAAAGAGGAACACTCCTCCACTGCTGGTGGGATTGCAAGATGGTGCAACCACTTTGGAAATCAGTCTGGTGGTTCCTCAGAAAACTGGGCATGTCACTCCCTGAGGACCCTGTTATACCACTACTGGGCATATATCCAGAGGATTCTTCAGCATGCAATAAGGACACATGCTCAACTATGTTCATAGCAGCCCTATTTGTAGTAGCCAGAAGCTGGAAAGAACCTAGGTGTCCTTCAACGGAGGAATGGATACAAAAAATGTGGTATATTTACACAATGGAGTACTATTCAGCGATTAGAAACAACGAATTCATGAAATTCTTAGACAAATGGATGGAGCTGGAGAATATCATACTAAGTGAGGTAACCCAGTCTCAAAAGATCAATCATGGTATGCACTCACTGATAAGTGGATATTAGCCTAGAAACTTTGAATACCCAGGACATAATCCACAAATTAAATGATGTCCAAAAAGAATGGAGGAGTGGCCCCTGGTTCTGGAAAGACTAGTGCAAGAATATAGGGGAATTCCAGAACAGGGAAGAGGGAAGGGGTGGATGGAAGAATAGGGGGACGGAAGAGGGCTTATGGGACTTGCTGGGAGTGGGGACCCAGAAAAGGGGAAACCATTTGCAATGTAAATAAAAATAAAATAAAATAAAATATAAAAAAAACTAAATCAGGATCAAATAGATCATCTAAACAGTCCCATAACACCTGAAGAAATAAAAAGGGCGATAGAAAGTCTCATAACCAAAAAAATCACGGGACCAGATGGCTTCAGTGCAGAATTCTATCAGACCTTCATAGAAGACCTAACACCAATACTCTTCAAACTATTCCATAAAATAGAAATAGAAGGAACTCTACCCAACTCGTTCTATGAAGCCACAATTATGCTGATACCAAAACCACACAAAGATCCAACAAAGAAAGAGAACTTCAGGCCAATTTCCCTTATGAATATTGATGCAAAAATACTTAATAAAATTCTTGCCAACCGAATCCAAGAACACATCAAAACGATCATCCACCATGATCTAGTAGGCTTCATCCCAGGGATGCAGGGATGGTTCAATATAATGAAATCCATCAATGTGCTCTACTACATAAACAAACTCAAAGAAAAAAACCACATGATCATCTCATTAGATGCAGAAAAACCATTTGACAAAATTCAGCATCCTTTCATGCTAAAAGTCTTGGAAAGAACAGGAATTCAAGGCCCATACGTAAACATTGCTAAAGCAATATACAGGAAACTGGTAGCCAACATCAAACTAAATGGAGAGAAACTTGAAGCAATCCCACTAAAATCAGGGACTAGACAAGGCTGTCCTCTCTCTCCATATCTTTTCAATATAGTACTTGAAGTTCTAGCTAGAGCAATTAGACAACATAAAGATGTCAAGGGGATACAAATTGGAAAGGAAGAAGTCAAATTATCACTATTTGCAGATGACATGATAGTCTACATAAGTGACCCGAAAACCTCCACCAGAGAACTACAGCTGATAAACAACTTCAGCAAAGTGGCTGGTTATAAAATCAACTCAAGCAAATCAGTTGCCTTCCTATACTCAAAGCATAAGCAGGCTGAGAAAGAAGTTAGGGAAATGACACCCTTCACAATAGCCACAAACAATATAAAGTATCTTGGTCTGACTCTAACCAAACAAGTGAAAGATGTATACGACAAGAACTTCAGGTCTCTGAAGAAGGAAATCGAAGAAGACCTCAGAAAATGGAAAAAATCTGCCATGCTCGTGGATTGGCAGGATTAATATAGTTAAAATGGCCATCTTGCCAAAAGCGATCTACAGATTCAACGCAATCCCCATCAAAACCCCAACTCAGTTCTTCACAAAGTTAGAAAAAGCAATTCTCAAATTCATCTGGAATAACAAAAAACCCAGGATAGCTAAAACTATTCTCAACAACAAAAGAAATTCTGGGGGAATCAGTATCCCTGACTTCAAGCAATACTACAGAGCAATAGTGTTAAAAACTGCATGGTATTGGCACAGTGACAGACAAGTGGACCAATGGAATAGAATTGAAGACACAGAAATGAATCCACACACCTATGGTCACTTGATCTTCGACAAAGGAGCCGAAAGCATCCAGTGGAAAAAAGATAGCCTTTTTAACCCATGGTGCTGGGTCAACTGGAGGTGAGCATGCAGAAGAATAGGAATTGATCAATTCTTATCTCCTTGTACTAAGTTTAACTCCAAGTGGATCAAGGACCTCCACGTAAAACCAGACACACTGAAACTAATAGAAAAGAAAGTGGGGAAACCCCTTGAGGACATGGACACGGGAAAATTTCCTGAACTGAACACCAATAGCTTATGCCCTAAGATCAAGAATTGGCAAATGGGACCTCATAAAATTACAAAGTTTCTTTAAGGTAAAGGACATTGTAAAGCTTCTTTTATGAATGAGATTTCCCTTACATTTGGAGCATAGATGTTCAGAATTTTCCTTTGACCAGTAAGAAGTGTCCTTCCATGTCTCTTTTGATGACTTCAGGTTGAAACTCAATTTTATCCTATATTAGAGTGGCTACTCCGGCTTGTTTGATAAGACCATTTGCTTGTAAAATTGTTTTCCAGCCTTTTACTCTGAGGTAGTGTTTGTCTTTGACACTGAGGTGTGCTTCCTGTATGCAGCAAAATGGAGGGTCCTGTTTACATATCCAGTCTGTTAGCCTTTGTCTTTTTATTTGGGAATCGAGTCCATTGATGTTAAGAGATATTAAGGAATAGTGATTATTACTCCCTGTTATTTTTGATGTTATTTTTATATTTGAGTGGTTATCTTCTATTGGGTTTGATGAAAGAAGGTTACTATCTTGCTCTATCCAGGGTGTAGTTTCCCTCCTTGTATTGGTGTTTTCCACCTAGTATCCTTTGTAGGGCTGGGTTTGTGGAAAGATATTGTGTAAATTTGGTTTTATCATGGAATATCTTGGTTTCTCCATCTATGATGATTGAGAGTTTTCTGGGTATAGTAATCTTGTCTGGCATTTGTGTTCTCTTAGAGTCTGCATGAGATCAGCCCAGAATCTTCTAGCTTTCATAGTCTCAGGTGAGAAGTCTGGTGTAATTCTAACACTTCTTCCTTTATATGCTACTTGGCCTTTTTCTCTTACTGCTTTTAATATTCTTTATTTAGTACATTTGGGGTTTTGACTAGTATGTGTATTTCTGTTCTGGTCCAGTCTGTTTGGAGTTCTTTAGGCTTCTTGTATATTCATGAGCATCTCTCCCTTGAGGACATGGGCACAGGGGAAAAGTTCCTGAACAGAACACCAATAGCTTATGCTCTAAGATCAAGAATTGACAAATGGGACCTCATAAAATTACAAAGTTTCTGTAAGGCAAAGGACATTGTTAAAAGGACAGAATGGCAACCATCAAATTAGGAAAGGATATTCACCAACCCTACATCTGATAGAAGGCTAATATCCAATATATACAAAGAACTCAAGAAGTTAGACCCCAGGGAAACAAATAACCCTATTAAAAAATGGGGTACAGATATAAACAAAGAATTTTCACCTGAAGAAATTCAGATGGCCAGGAAGCACCTTAAAAAGTGCTCAACATCATTAGTCATTAGGGAAATGCAAATCAAAACGACCCTGAGATTTCACCTTACAGCAGTCAGAATGGCTAAGATCAAAAACTCAGGAGACAGCAGGATGTGGAAAAAGAGGACCACTCCTACACTGCTGGTGGGGCTGTAAGATGGTACAACCACTTTGGAAATCAGTCTGGAGGTTCCTCAGGAAACTGGACATGACACTTCTGGAGGACCCTGATATACCTCTCCTTGGCATATACCCAAAGGATTCCCCGGCATGCAATAAAGACACATGCTCCATTATGTTTATAGCAGCCTTATTTATAATAGCCAGAAGCTGGAAAGAACCCAGATGTCCCTCAGTGGAGGAATGGATACAGAAAATGTGGTATATTTACACAATGGAATACTGCTCAGCAATTAGAAACAATGAATTCACAAAATTTTTAGGCACATGGTTTGATCTGGAAAATATCATCCTAAGTGAGGTAACCCAATCACAAAAGAATACACATGGAATGTAATCTCTGATAAGTGGATATTAATTAGCCCAGAAGCTCTGAACCCAAGGCACAAATCGCATAACAAATGACTCCCATGAAGAAGTATGGAGAGGGTCCTGATCCTGGAAAGGATTGATCTAGCATTGGAGAGGAATATAAGGACAGAGAAAAAGGAAGGAGGTGATTGGAGAAGGGATGGAGAGAAGAAGGCTTATGGGACATATGGGGAGGGGGATCTGGGAAAGGGGAAATCATTTGGAATGTAAATAAAGAATATAGAAAATAAAAATATTAGAAAAAACAAAAAACAAAAAACAACAACAAAAAACAAAACAAAACAAAAAACAAAAAAAAAAAGAAAATATTTATTGGCTCTTTAAGATGTAAATCCTTAAGTTACTAGCTTGGGCAATTCGACAACATAAGGAGGTCAACGGGATACAAATTGGAAAGGAAGAAGTCAAACTATCATTATTTGCAGATGACATGATAGTCTACCTAAGTGACCCAAAAAACTCCACTAGAGAACTCCTACAGCTGATAAACAACTTCAGCAAAATGGCAGGTTATAAAATCAACTCAAGCAAATCAGTGGCCTTCCTATACTCAAAGGATAAGCAGGCTGAGAAAGAAATTAGGGAAATGACCCCCTTCACAATAGCCACAAACAGTATAAAGTATCTTGGGGTGACTCTTACCAAACATGGAAAGATCTGTATGACAAGAACTTCAAGACCCTGAAGAAGGAAATGGAAGAAGACCTCAAAAAAATGGGAAAACCTCCCATGCTCATGGATCGGCAGAATCAATATAGTTAAAATGGCCATTTTGCCAAAAGCAATATACAGATTCAATGCAATACCCATCAAAATCCCAACTCAATTCTTCACAGAGTTAGAAAGAGCAATTATCAAATTCATCTGGAATAACAAAAAACCCAGGATAGCTAAAACTATTCTCAGCAACAAAAGAAATTCTGGGGGGAATCAGTATCCCTGACCTCAAGCAATACTACAGAGCAATAGTGTTAAAAACTGCATGGTATTGGTACAATATCAGGCAAGCAGATCAATGGAATAGGATTGAAGACCCAGAAATGAACCCACACACCTATGACCACTTGATCCTCGACAAAGGGGCTGAAAACATCCAATGGAAAAAAGATAGCCTTTTCAACACATGGTGCTGGTTCAACTGGAGGTCAGCATGCAGAAGAATGCGAATTGATCCATCCTTGTCTCCTTGTACTAAGCTCAAATCCAAATGGGATCAAGGACCTCCACATAAAGACAGATACTCTGAAGCTAATAGAAAAGAAACTGGGGAAGACCCTTGAGGACATCGGTACAGGGAGAAAGATTCTGAACAGAACACCAATAGCATATTCTCTAAGATCAAGAATTGACAAATGGGACCTCATAAAATTACAAAGTTTCTGTAAGTCAAAGGACACCATCAATAGGACAAATCGGCAACCAACAAATTGGGAAAAGATCTTCACCAATCCTACATCAGATAGAGGGCTAATATCCAATATATATAAAGAACTCAAGAAGTTAGACTCCAGAAAACCAAACCACCCTATTAAAAAATGGGGTACAGAGTTAAACAAAGAATTCTCACCTGAAGAACTTCGGATGGCGGAGAAACATCTTAAAAAATGCTCAACTTCATTAGTCATTAGGGAAATGCAAATCAAAACAACCCTGAGATTTCACCTTACACCAGTCAGAATGGCTAAGATTAAAAATTCAGGAGATAGCTGGTGTTGGCGAGGATGTGGAGAAAGAGGAACACTCCTCCACTGTGGAAATCAGTCTGGCGGTTCCTCCGAAAACTGGGCACCTCACTTCCAGAAGATCCTGCTATACCACTCCTGGGCATATACCCAAAAGATTCCCCAGCATGTAATAAGGATACATGTTCCACTATGTTCATAGCAGCCCTATTTATAATTGCCAGAAGTTGGAAAGAACCCAGGTATCCCTCAACAGAAGAGTGGATGCAAAAAAAGTGGTATATCTACACAATGGAGTACTATTCAGCCATTAGAAACAATGAATTCATGAAATTATTAGGCAAATGGATAGAGGTGGAGAACATCATACTAAGTGAGGTAACCCAGACTCAAAAGATGAATCATGGTATGCACTCACCAATAAGTGGATATTAACCTAGAAAACTGGAATACAACAAAACATAATCCACACATCAAATGAGGTACAAGAAGAACAGGGGAGTGGCCCCTTGTTCTGAAAAGACTCAATGAAGCAGTATAGAGCAAAATCAGAACAGGGAAGTGGGAATGGTTGGGTGTGAAAACAGGGGGAGCGAAGGGGACTGATGGGACTTTCGGGGAGTGGGGGTCCAGAAAAGGGGAAATCATTTGAAATGTAAATAAATATATCAATAAATTAAAAAAAAACATGTAAATCCTCGCTTTGTTGTATTCCTGTAATCCTTAGGTTTGGTCTTCTTATTGTGTCCTGGATTTCCTGGATGTTTTGGGTTACAAGCTTTTTGCATTTTGCATTTTCTTTGACTGTTGAGTCAATGTTTTCTATGGAATCTTCAGCATCCGATATTCTTTCTTCTATCTCTTGTATTCTGTTGTTGATGCTTGCATCTATGACTCCTGAATTCTTTCCAAGGTTTTCTATCTTCAGAGATGTCTAACTTTGCAATTTATTGATTCTATTTATAGTTTTAGATCCTGCATAGTTTTGTTTATTTCAGTTCCTTCACCTGTTTGTTTTTTTCCAGAAATTCTTTAAGGAATTTTTGTGTTTTCTCTTTAAGGCCTTCTACCTGTTGACCCATGTTCTCCTTTGTTTCTTTTAGGGATTTTTGTGATTCCTCTTTAAGGGTTTCTGCATGTTGACCCATGTTCTCCCATAATTCCCTATGGGATTTTTGGATTGCCTCTTTAAGGGCTTCAATCTGTTGACCCATGTTCTCCTGTATTTCTTTAAGAGATTTTTGTGTTTCTTCTTTAACGGCTTCTACCTTTTGATCCATATTCTTTAAGGGATTTTTGTGCTTCTACCTGTTGACTTAAGTTCTCTTGTATTTCTTTAAGGGAGTTATTTATATCCTTCTTGAAGTCCTCCATCAGCGATATGAGATATGATTTTAAATCTAGTTATTGCTTTTCTGATGTGATGGAATATGCAGGATTTGCTGTTGTGGGAGAACTGGGTTCTGATGGTGCCATGTTGTCTTTGCTTCTGTTGATAATGATCTTGCATTCGCCTTTGGCCATCTCGCTATCTCTGGTGTTAGCTGGTCTTGCTGTCTCTATTTTCTCTGACCTGCAGGCCTGTGTTTCTGTACTCCTGGGCTTCTCTTTATGTCCGATGCCCTGCAAAAACCTGGTTCTCCAGGAAGTATCAGGTGATGGGGTCTCCTGTCTGGCAGACTTGGCAAGAGTCGAATGCCCTGTAGGCTGCTCGCTCTCAAATCATCTGCTGATAACAGATCTTGAATGCCCTGTTGATGCTGGTTTTTGAATGCCCTGCTTCTACCTGTTTAAATGCCCTGCTGCTGCCAGATCTCAAATGACCTGCTCCTGCCAATTCTTGAATGCCCTGCTCCTGTCAGTTCTCTAGAGAGAATCAGGAAGTAGGACCCTCTCTGTGCCAGATGTGGCACAGGTCTACCACATCCAATGGAAAGGGTAGAAGGTAAAAGGGGAAGGGTAGAAGAGGTGGAAGGGGGGTGGCGATCTGGAGGTTGCTGGGTAGTGAGTCCTAGAGCAGAGCGGCTCCAGGACACTAGGTGGTGGGCAGTAGCCTTGCCAGAGCCTTACAAATACAGAAGCAGAAACTAGCAACCAACTATTGGACTGAGCGTGGGGTCTCCAAAGGAGGAGCTGGAGGGTGGTCCGGAGGGGCAGAAGGGTTTATAGACCCATGTGAAGAACAATGACTTCGGCCACCCAGATGCCCCAAGACTCCCAGGGACTGAACCATCAACCAAGGGATACACATGGTTCCAGCCAAAAATGTGGCAGAGGAAGGCCAAATTGGGCATCAGTGGGAGGAGTAGTCCTTGGTCAGTTAAAGGCTCAATAGAGGCCCGAAGAACGGGAAACCAAGCAGGGGGGAGGGGGAGAAGGTAAGAGTGGGTTGGGTGGAGGGGCATATATGGGGGGGAAGGAGGGGTTGGGGGTCTTTGGGGAGGGGGGAATGGGAAAAGATTTTACCATTGGCAATATAAATGAAGGCGATATTAAAAAAAAAAACAGTGATAAAGTGATAAAAGAAGTGGTTTAACATCTCCTAGTCAGCAAGAAAAACTAAGCCTGAGGTACAAATTGGCAAACAATAAAACACATTACCCCCGACTACAAAAGAATTAATGCACACTATAAAAAGGATCTTCATGGTCATCAGAACACACACTGCTACACACACCTGGGACAACTAGTTAAAGAAGAGCTGAGATTGAAGAACAATTGTTAGGGGCTTATTTTCATAAAAATAAAAAATAAAATCCACTAAATAGTAACTTTTCCATGTTTGCATTAATTTTAAAAGACTAAATTTAATAAATAAAAGCAAACATTTTACTAAAATAAGCAAAAATCATTATTTTGCCAAAATAACAGAGTGAAGTGCAGGATCCCAGGGATATTTTATTTGCAAGATAGCTGGATCTATAGTCTAAAACCTGGAGAGAAAATTAATTCTTATGGTACTTCATCGATACACCATAATTTCTTTCTCTGGAGGAATGTGTCTAAGTCCCTAGCCTGAAGCCCAGTATCCTTTATCTCAACTGACTATTACACATGCTGAGGCAGCATTGCTGTTCAGTGGTCCTAACCACCAGAACCACAGGAACAGAGAGGAATGGCTGAGGGGCTGCAGAGATGCTCAGAAGCTAAAGGACCTGAGTTTGGGTCCCAGCACCACATGATGCCTCACAACCACCCAAAAATACAGTTCCAGAAGATCCCTTTTCTGGCCTTTGAAAGTAATAATAACTCTTCTACAATACAGAGAATTTGTGTTCTGTTTTTCAGGCAGGTCTTGGTTTGTAGCTTTGACTGGCTTAGAAATTGCTGTGAAGCACAAGAGTGGGCCTGACATGGCAATCTCCTGCTGCAGACCCCGCCCCGAGCACTGTGATTACAGGTGGATGCCACCATACAAAATGAGATAAAAGTTTGCCAAAGACTGACTGACAAAGGTTGGAAAGGCTTTCCATGCAGGGCCAGTTTTAGCACACACAGGGTCCTCCAGTGGGCTCAGATGGAGGAATGGTGAGCTGTGGGAGGCCATGTTTACCTCTGCCCATGTCTTAAGAACAGCCAGCTTCCCTATTTATAATTGCCAGATGCTGGAAAGAACCCAGGTATCCCTCAACAGAAGAGTGGATGCAAAAAATGTGGTATATCTACACAATGGAGTACTATTCAGCCATTAGAAACAATGAATTCATGAAATTCTTAGGCAAATGGATGGAGCTAGAGAACATCATACTAAGTGAGGTAACCCAGACTCAAAAGGTGAATCATGGTATGCACTCACTAATAAGTGGTTATTAACCTAGAAAACTGGAATACCCAAAACATAATCAACACATCAAACGAGATACAAGAAGAAAGGAGGAGTGGCCCCTGGTTCTGGAAAGACTCAGTGAAACAGTATTCGGCAAAACCAGAACGGGGAAGTGAGAAGGGGTGGGAGGGAGGACAGGGGAAGAGAAGGGGGCTTACGGGACTTTCGGGGAGTGGAGGGGCTAGAAAAGGGGAAATCATTTGAAATGTAAATAAACTATATCGAATAAAAAAAATTAAAAAAAAAAAAAAGAACAGCCAGCTTCTCCATGGTGGTGGCACTCTCTCGGTACACTTGACTAGAAGATCCCTTGCCAGCCTGAACTTTGTCCAGAGAGGAAACAAGTAGATTATGCACCTGACATAAATCATTGAGATCACTGACAACGCCACTTCCAATCCATGTGCTGCACACCTGGGTAGGAACAGCGGAAGTTACAGTGTACAGAGTAACTGAACAGAAGAGAGTGGGATGAGTTTCCTCATATCCCTGCACAGAGAATAAAAGGGTTCATTCCATCCCCCTGCAGAAAACAGAGCAGCACTGAATTTCCACTCTGTCTGAGACAGGCCTTTGCCATGCACTACAGGGTGGCTCTGAACTCATCTCCTAAGTGCAGGAATTACAAGTTTGTGCCACCATGTCCAGATTCTATGTTTCCACTATTTAATGAAAAATTTCAAATAAGTGGTTTTCTACTTGCAAACTTCTTCAACAATTCTCTATTTACTATCAAACTATCAAATTAGTTATCATGAAAACCTTTTGTAACAGGGAAAAAGAAAAGTCAAAGTTATAAGTACAGAGTTTATAAACACACTTATATCTAGGAAGGAGAGGAGAGTCTCAGACATCAGGAGAGCTTGATTATAAAGACACCAGGGTGTGAGGTGAGGAAGAAGTGAAGACCGTGAAAGCTGAGGTCAGACAGGATGAAACTGAGGAATCCCATGACTAAATTAGATGATGGTACTGAGTTGCCAAAGATCCTTGCCATTAGATTTATACTTTAAAAAAAGGTATACAGGATAATAAATAGCACATTCAGTTCCATGTCTCTACAGCACTGCAGGAGACAGGCATGACGTGGATGGACCTGGGAATAATAGCCAAGGTAACCTTGGAGACAGGACTCCAAGACTGCAGAGTGAAACACCATGTATGGCGGGCATGGACACTGAGACTTGGGATGGGGAGTCAGAGTTCCAACCTTGAAGAACAGAAGGAAGGTGGCACCACCATCAGGAGTACTGCTAAAACCTAGGAAAAGTTCAGCAGAGACAAGTCAGCATAAGTTTGATTCCAAACACTTTCACGTGTGAGTTGTACGTAACACTAAAAGATCCACAAGACAGCTGGAAACTCTGTTCTAGACACCAGGAGCAAGTGGAAGGTAACCACATAAGACCAGAAACTTCCACACGAAGGCAATAACTAAAGTAAGATTAGGAGGCAGATTTGTTCAGGAAGAGAATATCTTAAAGTCCTCTACCAAAACAACAGAAGAAGTAGGTATATTGAAGGGGTAAGTAGAGCAAGAAAAATAATTGGAAACCCAGGGAAATAAAGGAAACGCACTGAGGACAGACACTGAAGTCAACAGAAGGATGCCAACCAGGAAGAGGCCTGGGCAGTGCCAGCTTTGGCAACTCTGCTCACGCCCACGACATCTGGGTAAAATGGACAAAGGAACCACTTGAGGAACACAGTGGGAAGGGTCGGGGGTGAAACACACTGTGGACACATGGACATTGTAATACAGAACACATTAGAAATCACTCAGAGACAAATGAAGACTAAAACCTCATCCAGCTTCAGGGGCAAATAAGTGTTGTAAGCTCAGGTTTTGCTACCAAAAAGATTATAAAACCATTCTAGGTTTCTGGAGTATTTGGGTTTCAAATCATGGATGGCTAATGGTCTTTTAAGATTTAAAACCTTAAAAACTGACCAAATACTTACATCAACAACTTTATTTGCTTAAAATCTTATTTTGAAAAACCGAAAACTATGTTTAATAAAAATAAGAGCACTTAAAAACATTGCTATTAAAGGCATACTTCAGGCAAGTTAAATTCCTCCACCAAAATAGTTCTGCAAATACCAACTTCAAAGTGACATGCAATATAAGAGTGTCAGAAGAAATAAAGGAGTTGATTCCTACAGAACTAAACATCCTGGAGATACAGGACGTTTGTGCAATTTGGTTGAAATGTAACTAAAAGTCAGGGAATTTCATGAACACCAGAAATGTGGCTCTAAACTTTCTTTGCAAAACACCTAACTACTTCCTCTCCTTTAAGGAGTCTAGGGCAGCTGTTCTCAACCTGTGGGTCACATCCACTTTGACAGTCCTCTATCTCCAAAAATATTTTCCATTATGACTCATACCAGCAAAATTAGTTAGGAAGTAGCTCTGAAAATAATGTTATGGTTGGGGTCACCACAACATGAGGAACTGTATTAAAGGGCCACAGTGTTAGGGAGGCTGAGAACCATTCATCTAGGGGCTGAAGGGATGGCTCAGTGCTTAGGAGCCCTTGCTCTCTTGAAGAAGCCCAGAGTTTGGTTCTCAGCAGCACTGTCAGGCAGCTCTCAACTGCCCAGAACTCTAGTATAGCTCCAGGAGAAATGATACCCTCTTTTAGCATCTGTGGCCACCCACATGTATGCGAGCATATACACACACACATACAGAAATAAAAATGTAAGTGGGTTTTTAAGAGAATTTTATACCTGGAAAATGCAAGTAATGCTTTATGGATTTGTGTGTAAAGAAAGACAATGCACTGAAGAGTCAACAAAACCAGATTCAGAGAAAAGACCTTGGCCCTACACCAAGCAAGCAAGTGTACATATTTTGCACTTTAGGCTCAAGTGAAATATTTAAGGTACACTGTGTCTGTGACTCTGCTCTGGCTTTAACTGACTGTTTTTCAGCCTCACAGAAACAGCTGGGTGTCCTACAGGTGAAGCTTTCTCAGGTCTGCCTACAGATAGATTACCCTGATTAGAAGCCTCTGAAGTGAAGTTATTCTCACCAACAAACAAAAACCTTCTAAGCTGCTTCTTCCTTTATAAAGTAAAAGAATGTGCAACTCACTGTCTCACCAGTTCCACACTAAGTTTCCTTGTGCAAGTGGAAAGGAGGCCAGACATTTGAATCTGCTACCAGGAAACAATAACCATTATAGAAAAAGCAACTTGTGCCACCAACAAGCAAGTTCCAGGGAACTCAACACTAGGAGCCTTCACACTGCTCCCTGGGAGACGAAATTCTAGGGGCTTTCACTATTCCAGCACTCAGCACCTTTGTGGGAGGACCGAGTGCTGTGCTGTGCTGTGCTCACAACGCCATCATCAAACAGAAAATTGCACATGACTACTTTCAATACTTGTTTCTGAGTGTCCCAAAGGATTGACTTTCACCCCAACACTTCAACCACAAAGGAAAGATCTACCCCTTACAGCAATGATCCTCTTCTCTCTGTGCCGTACTGTGTGTGGAAGGACTTAATTCCCCTAAAGAGCAAGAAGTACCAGAGACACCAACTCAATGACATGGAGTTAACCATTCAACCACAAGAATAAAGAACTTCATGCTGGGCACTGCTGAGGGCAGTCACAGGCAGTGTGCCTATGGATCCCAAGCAAAGATGAGGGCCATGGCTCTGCTCTCCAGCAGACTGCGGAGGAGACAGCTCTGTTCAATGCTGTGCACACAAAGAATGCCATTTTTGAAAAGATTGGAACTCAGTGCAGGAATCCTTCCTCGGGGAGACATGGGAGAGGAAGGCCCTTAGCACAGGGGTAGGACACGTGTGCTTGGGTGGCTCTCTCCCTGCAGATGGGACAATTCGAGACCACCTCTCATGGACTGCTGGTACAATGCCACTTCCATAATGTGCAGCTCTTTCCAGGAATCCAGGAATTCTCATAACCTATGGTCAATAATGTCTAGTGCCCTAACTGTTGCTACACTCCTTTGTTATCACAAATTTTATATTTTATGTTTATTTTGGCCCCCCTTAGAATGTTTACAGGTCTGTTCACTTGGACATAATATAGTAGCTGAGGATCCAAAGTCGAATCCTGAGCTATGACAAAAAAGGAGTGTGATTAACGCCTACTATTTTACATTTCCTATAGAATAAAATAGGAGACAAGACGAGGAGGGGCAGCGAGATGGCTCAGCTGGCAGGTGCCCGCCCTCGGTCAGAATGGTGACCTGTGTGGGAATCACACAGTGGAGGAGACGGCTGACACCTAGGAGTTGTCCTGCCCTACATATGAGCGCAGTGCCTCACACAGATCAGACAACTGAATGAATGAACAGATGGATGAATGAATGAATGATTTTATTTGAAAATTTATAAAAAAGGAATGAACACTACTGTATTTCAATAGTGTTTGCAACTATTTGATTTTTCTCCCTTTAAGTAAAATCTAAGACTTCTAGGAATTTACAGAAGGCAGCTATAGAAAGCCTGCTTTCTTCTTACCTGACAAGCTTTTGCTATTATGTCTGATGGCGTATCTTGTGAAAAGGCTGGTCTTAGGGCAGCTCCCACCTAGAAAAATGAGCAAATTTTTATTTTAGAAACAACTAGTAAACAGAAAGCCTGTTGAGTCACTGGAGGATAAAACACCAAATACACAAGGACTAGTGAGATGGCTCAGTGGTTAAGAGCACTGACTACTCTTCCAAAGGTCCTGAGGTCAAATCCCAGCAACCACATAGTAGCTAATCTGTAATGAGTATGATGTTCTTTCTGGGGTATCTGAAGACAGCTACAGAGTACTTACATATAATAAATAAATAAATCTTAAAAAAAAGAAAACACCAAATACACATCTATGTCCCTTTCTTCTTTATCACCTCCTCCTTATCCACTTCTTTTATAGTAAGATTAAACATAACTTTGCTTTTTAGGAAGTTATCAATATCAAATCTATATGGGAAGAATGCCCAAAGGACAAGCTTGTTTCCTTTGTTTTTGCTTCTGTTTAACAGTAAATGGGATTTTCTGATACAGTCATATGTAATCAAAGATATGTGCAGACTGTTGTGTTTTGTGTTTCTTCCACACCCCTATATGTATTTCTGAACATATTTCTAATCGCATTTATGTATTTCTTGGGTAAATCCCATGTAAGTGGATCAATTTCTTTAGCTAACTGAGGAATAATAAAAATTAAGAGGCACAAAAACACCTCAAAACCATCTCACCTCAAAAGTATTGCCTTTTAGGAATGGGTAAAAGCAGCTGACAATCGAGGTGGACACTCTGAGTTCAATGGCTGAGAACCACGGGGGGGGGGGGGAAGAGAGAACTGACTCTCGAAGACTGTCTTCTGACCCCATTCAATCATTTATGTGTGTATACAACTCTCTCTCTTTGACACATGTATTCACTCTCACTGTACACACAATAAAGGTAAGATTATGATGTTAGTAAGCTTTCCTATTATCACCATATCAATAAGTAAAGGAATACAAACAAGCTTTAGTTTTAAGGAAGCCAGCATCAGTCATGCAGGCCAGAATCATATCAGAGAGATGATGAGGTGTAATGTATGTAGGCTGAATAAAGACGTTGCAAGAAGTCTACTGCTATGTTGAGATTTCTACCAATAGTCACTCCATTGTTTGCACAGTAGTGTCTACAGACAGTCAAAAGTTCTGTTCAATGACTAAAGGTGTGACAGACTTAATAAAAGCAAGGAGTCAATACTGAACTAAAAGCAAATAATAACTGTTCTATGGTTACATAAGACAACGTTCTTATCCTTTGGAAATACAGTTCAAATGGCTCAAGGGTAACATTTTATTTGTTATTTTTATTTTATGTGTAGGGGTGTTCTGACTACATTTAGTTCTGTGTACCATGTGCAGCCAGTAATTGAGGAGTTCACAAAGGATGTTGGGTCTCCTGGACCTGGAGTTACAGACAATTGTTAGCCATCACATGAGTGCTGGAAATTGAACCTGGGTCCTCTGAAGAGCAGCTGATGGTCTTAACCACTGAGCCATTGTTCCAGCTCCAACATTGAAAACGTCTATGCAGACTTTCTACTTGTGCTCCATCTCTAAACCAATCACTTTGACTCTTACTGCCATCATTCTTCCAGCAAGTTCTTACTATGAACAATCATGTGACAAAGGTCAAAGGGCATATTGCAGCTCTCCTCAGGCCTTGTCAGTATTTGATACAGCTACCTGCTCCTCTACTGCGTTTGGCTTGTGTGAATACACCCTCTACTTTCCTTCAGTCTTTCTTATATCACTGCTATCCTCCTGTTCCCCTTCCCACTTCCTCTCAGTTCACTGAGAGTCTTCTTTTATTTTATAAATCTACCATGGTGGGTTTCTCACTCAGCACTCTCTCTGATCTCATCTACTCCCATTGGTCATCTAAACGACTTACAGTACCAAACCAATTTCTCCAATCCAGTCTTTTGTATGTTTGCTTGGTTTGATTTATGACAAAAAGTTTCTCTCTGTAGCTACAGCTGTCCTGGAACTCACTGTAGACCAGGCTGGCCTAGAACTCACAGAGATCTGCCTGCCCTCTGCCTTCCAAGTGCTGGGATCAAAGACATGAGCTACCACCCCCTAACTTAATCCACTCATTTTTTAACTGAGCTCCAGGCTCATGTAATCAGTCACACACCTATAACCAAATAATGGTATTCCACTCCTCCCAACCCTGCCCAACAATGCCAATCACAGGAAATTCCATCACCATGCTCAGGACAGAACCTAAAACAGCTTCTTGCTTTTCCTTCAGGGCCAACTAATCAACTCATTCTGTCAATTCTTCCTCCTAAATGTCATTTGAAACCATCCTTTTCCCCCTTATTCTAATTGCAAACAACCTAAAACAACTGTTATCATCATTCTCCTACAATACCAAGATTCTTAGCTTACTGTAAAGAAGAATCCAGTCTCCATTATGCATCGAGGACAGAATGGAGAAAGTACAGATCTAATCATGTCACCTGCCTTTCAAGTTCCTTGTTACAGAATTAACTCCAAGGTTTTACTATCTATGAACATCTGCATGATCTGGCCCCTGGCTAGCTATCCTTGCTTTCCCACCTTGCTTTCCACGGTCCATACTTTCACCTCTTCCAGGTTTAACCACACCTTTAAGCACATCATACTTCTCATATAGAGGCCGTCCTACTTTTCCCAATGAATACTCTGGTACTGTGCTGGTCTGCACAGTAAATCCTATTCTACATAACACATCTTAAGTACTATTTTTCAGGAAACTAATTTCTCAATGTCTGGCTTATGATAGGCCCTGTGTTATATACTCCTTATGGGAAGTGTATGCCTTTTCTTTTCTGTTTTCTGTTTGTTGAGAAACAAAGCCAGGGCCTTCTAAACGCTACACAAGTGCTTTATCACGAGCAATATCCTCAACCTTTTACCAATGTTCTACAGCCTCCCTAGCTCTTACCTTCTTTGTAAATAGCTATTGTTAACTGTCTCCTTAGCTTAAGCCTCATGACAAAGGCTAATCTTGTCTTATTTATATAACTGTCTGCAGTAGTCTGCCTTGTACCTTACATCTAACAGGCAATCCATAAATATTTGCTGAATGGACACATTGAACATTGCAATGACATCAGCAGATCTCAGAAGCCATCAATCAAGTGCTAAGAAATACAGTTCTAAGAGAATGGGACCACAGACTGCAAGTTCTTAGCTAGGAAATAAGCAGTTCATCAAAATATTTCTTAAAATTTAAAACAAAAGTAAATAAAAGAAAAGAAGATAACTATTGAAACTTAAACACTAAAACATATAATCCAGCCAGTATGTTTGTGTTTTAGTCCAGTTTGGTCTTTGGACAAAGACAATTTAAAGCTCTTGATAGAAAATGGTGAATGACTGTATACTCACACAAAGGCTTGGAACAAGGCTGGACAGATTGACGTGTCGTGGGGCAAACATGTGAAGCTCTTGAAGGCAAGAGATGGCAGCTGCCTGAAGCAGAGAATCAGAGTGGTCCTGGGTGATGGCACAATCCACCAAGCAAGAGGATCGGATGGTGGAAATGGTGGCTGCATTTCCTAACAGGAAAATAAAAGATAACATTAAATGTAACTATGCTATTAGTGTCACAAAAAGACTCTCAGAAAGTAGTCATCTTCCAGCTAAACCCTTCTTCAAATCATTATTCAGATTGTTTTTTTTTTAAAAAACCACCCATATAGTCCACAAATATGATTTTGAAACACAACTGTATTTGCAAGGTAAAAATTTAGGTCTTAGAAATGAATTACTTTAAAAAAAATCATATTATCCTTTATAACCACCAGTCTTTTGGCTAAAGAACCATAGGATTTCTCATTCTGTGGTTCTCTACTCAACAAACACAACTCCACTTTCATTATGACAACTTTAAATACTGTTTGTCTAATAATAAAACCTTATAGAGGAAATGAAGGAAATTATATTACATATTTTTTTATTTTTCTACATTCTTTGTTTACATTCCTAATGATTTCCCCTTTCCCGGTTCCTCCCTCCCCATAACTCTTATAAGCCCTCTTCCCTCCCACTATTCACCAGTCAACCCCCTCGCACTTCTCTGTCCTGGTAATCTCCTACATTGTTGCATCAAGCCTTTCCAGGACCAGGGCCCTCTCCTTCCTTCTTCTTGGAAATCATTTGATATGTGAATTGTGTCTTGGGATTCAGAGCTTCTGGGCTAATATCCACTTATTAGTGACACATTATTCCATGTGTGTTCTTTTGTGATTGGGTTACCTCACTTAGGATCCTATTTTCCAGTTCCAACTATTTGCCTAAGAATTTCATGAATTCATTGTTTTTAATTGCTGAGTATAATTCCATTGTGTAAATATATCACATGTTCTATATCCATTGCTCTGTTGAGAGATATCTGGGTACTTTCAAGTTTCTGGCTATTATAAATAGAGCTGCTATGAACATATAGCATGTATCCTTATGACACGCTGAGGAAACCTCTGTGTATATGCCCAGAAATGGTATATCAGGGTCCCCTTGAAGGGTCATGCCCAGTTTTCTGAGAAACTACCAGACTGATTTCCAGAGTGGTTGAATCTTCTTGCAATCCCAACAGTAGTGGAGGAGTATTCCTCTTTCTCCACATCCTCACCAATGCCTGCTGTCTACTGAGTTTTTAATCTAAGCCATTCTGACTGGTGTGAGTTGAAATCTCAGGCTTGTTTTGATTTGCATTTCCCTAATGACTAATGATGTTGAAAATTTCTTTTTTTTTTTTACATTATTTTTTTATTCGATATATTTTTTATTTACATTTCAAATGATTTCCCCTTTCCTAGCCTCCCCCACTCCCAGAAAGTTCCGTAAGCCCCCTTCTCTCCTCCTGTCCTCCCACCCACCCCTTCCCACTTCCCCGTTCTGGTTTTGCTGAATACTGCTTCACTGAGTCTTTCCAAAACAAGGGGCCACTCTTCCTTTCTTCTTGTACCTCATTTGATGTTTAGATTATGTTTTGGGTATTCCAGGTTTCTAGGTTAATATCCACTTATTAGTGAGTGCATATCATGATTCACCTTTTGAGTCTAGGTTACCTCACTTAGTATGATGTTCTCTAGTTCCATCCATTTGCCTAAGAATTTCATGAATTCATTATTTCTAATGGCTGAATAGTACTCCATTGTGTAGATATACCACATTTTTTGCATCCACTCTTCTGTTGAGGGATACCTGGGTTCTTTCCAGCATCTGGCAATTACAAATAGGGCTGTGATGAACATAGTAGAGCATGTATCCTTATTACATGGTGGGGAATCCTCTGGGTATATGCCCAGGAGTGGTATAGCAGGATCTTCTGGAAGTGAGGTGCCCAGTTTTCGGAGGAACCGCCAGACTGATTTCCAGATTGCTTCTCAGCCATTCTAAATCCTTCAGGTGAAAACTCTTTGTTTAGCTCTGTACCCAATATTTTAATAGGGTTATTTGGCTCTCTGAAGCCTAACTTCTTTACTTTTTTTTAAATATTGGATATTAGCCCTCTGTCGTATGTAAGGTTTCTGAAAATATTTCCCAATTTTTTGGTTGCCGTTTTGTCCGATTGACAGTGTCCTTTGCCTTACAGAAACTTTGCAATTTTATGAGGTCCATTTGGTCAATTCTTGATCTTAGAGCATAAGCTATTGGTGATCTGTTCAGGATATTTTATCCTTGGCCCATGTCCTCAAGGGTCTTCCCCAGTTTCTGTTCTATTAGTTTCAGTGAGTCTGGTTTTATGTGGAGGTCCTTGATCCACTTGGACTTGAGCTTAGTACAAGGAGATAAGAATGGATCGATTTGCATTCTTCTGCATGCTGACCTCCAGTTGAACCAGCACCATTTGATGAAAAGGCTATCTTTATTCCACTGGATGGCGTTAGCTCCTTTGTCAAAGATCAAGTGACCATAGCTGTGGGGGTTCATTTCTGGGTCTTCAGTTCTATTCCATTGATCTACCTGACTGTCACCGTATCAATACCATGCATATTTTAACACTACTGCTCTGTAGTACTGCTTGAGGTAAGGGATTCTGATTCCCCCAGAAGTTCTTTTATTGTTGAGAATAGTTTTAGCTATCCTGGGTTTTTTGTTATTACAGATAAATTTGAGAATTGCTCTTTCTAACTCTATAAAGGACTGAGTTGGGGTTTTGATGGAGATTGCATTGATTCTGTGTATTGCTTTTGGAAAGATGGCCATGTTTACTATATTAATCATGGCAATCCAAGAGCATGGAAGATTTTTCCATTTTTTGAGGCCTTCTTCAATTTCCTTCTTCAGAGACCTGAAGTTGACCTCCTCAAGACATAAAATAAACAGAAAGGGAAGCAGGAATTCTGAGTGTATGCATTCAGGGTCCAGTCATGACTCACTGAATTCAGGTTGAAGTCACCATCAGGAAGATCCAGTTCCAAGTACAGCAGCAGTCAACCTTCTATGAACCTTTCCTCTGAACTAGCTGCCTCAGTGACAGGTAACACACCGTTAGGGGTGGTAAAATCAAAGAGTAAGCTCATGGAGGCAGTATTTGGCATCCCAGACTAAAAGAACTTCCTTTCCATTTTTTGTGGGGGGAGGGGTGGAGGAGATGTCCAAGTAGACTTTCATTTAAAATGTTTTCTCTGTTCAAGACTTTTAAAAATGCTTTACCCAGGAGTGGTGATGCATACCTTTAATCCAAGCAATCCAGAGACTGCAAATTCAAGGACAGCCTGCTCTACATAGAGAGGTCTAAGCCCTCTACAACTGCCAGTAAAACCCTGACACCTGCTCTGGTTTGCCTGCTGTCTTAATTAGGGTTTTACTGCTGTGAACAGACACCATGACCTTGTGGCAAGTCTTATAAGGCACAACATTTAATTGGGTCTGACTTACAAGTTCAGTATCATCAAGGTGGGAAAATGGCAGCATCCAGGCAGGCATGGTACAGGAGGAGTTGAAAGTTCTACATCTTTATCTGAAGGCTGCTAGCAGAAGACTCACTCCCAGGCAGCTAGGTTGAGGGAATTTAAGCCCATTGGACTATGACAGACTCCCTCCAACAATGCTACACCTACTAATAGTGCCACTGCCTGGGCCAAGCACATAGGAACCATCACATCCATATTATTTTAAAAATGGCACATATAAAACATTGAGTGCCACATTTTGGAAAACAAAATGTATGGTAGATGATAATTATTAAAATGCTTTGCAAGCAACACAATGGTGATATTGAGAAAACCAGCGGAACAGTACTTGTCCAGGCACTCCCTTTAACTGAAGATGAATTTGCTTACCCTGCAGCTCTGGTCCAACAGTAGTTATGGTGGCCCCCAAGCATCTGCCCAAACACTGGTGAACTTCTGTGTGTGAAGGTGGAACTGTCAGCAGCAAGGTAACAACCAGGGACAGCGTGGGTTCCAAGTACCCACGGTACATTGGGCCACTAGAAACCACTCTCAGGACAAGTGAATGAAGAGACCAAGTCTAAGATAAAACATAATTGCATTTTAGTTGGAGAAAACAATTCACTATACTGAATCAAGAATCCTAAATTGTTATATTCATGGAAATATCTTAAATATATTTTGAGTTAGAGTCTTATTGCATCCTGGGATGGCCTTGAACTTGTGATCCTCATTAGCCTTCTAAATGCTTAGCCTTCTAATTGCTAATTGCTAAACCTCTGTGAATGGTTTCCATGTGTATACTTTTAAAGTTTCACTGCAGCTACATTTGCTTAAATGTAAAATGTTCGAGAAACAAAAAAGGTTAGAAAACTACTCCAGGAATAACTGGATACATATATATGTATACATATATATACATATATATGTATATATATGAACAAACACACGCAGAGCATTAAAATGCAGTTACGCTATAACAGGGCAACAATGCTCCTCCTAGAGGCAAAGAAGAGCCCAATGCCAGGTATGAGTTACTTCTAAAGTCACTGGCCACTGAGGTCCCATAGACACTCCTTCCCTGAACATTACAGGCTTTTGCCAGTGTTCCAGGTTGCCCTCCAGAACTTGTCAGATCCTACTGCTGAAGACACAACACGCTGGAGTGATAGAGCAGGGTAACACAGCACACTGGTATGGACCTAGAAGCTGCATCACTACTAGCTAACTTTCATAGTCCTTGAAGGTTCTACCAGAGAAGAAAAATAATCACCAGTCATACAGTTATGAACTTCAACCTGAGAAAGATGGCACAACAGGGATTGTTATCACCATTGTCCTCTCCTAACAGTCTAAGCAACCACACATGCAAAATGGGAAACTATTCTGGAACCTAATGCTCTAAGGGTCTTTATAACTGACTTTGAACAAGAAATTTATAAATAGTATTTGTGGGACTGAGGGTGTGGCCCAGAGGCAGAGAATGTGCTTAGTGTGTACAAAGTCCTGGGTTCAATCCCCAGTACCACAAAGAAAAAACCTGCATTCTGAGAATACACAAAATATTTCTTACTTTACTTAAGAAATTTCCTATATTTTGTCTTGTTTCTGAAGTGCTGGGGACTAGATCCAGGGTCTTGTGTACACTAAGCAAGCATTCTATCACTGGGATATGCCACAGCTGCTTATAATTACAATCAGACTCTTTATAAAACAGGAAAATTTCTACATATATTTTAGATGTATATGTAAAAGATTTATTTTTTTGACATGAGAGTGTGAATTAAGTGTGGATACTCACAGAAAGCAGTGGAGGGCACTGGATTCCCAAAGGTGGAGTTACGGGAAGTTATAAGCTGCTTGATGTAGGTTCTGGACATTGAATTTGGGTCTTCCAAAAAAACAGAAATGCTTTTAATTGCTAGGCCATTTCTCCAGCCTCTAGTATATACATAATAAATTATAAAATTAAATATTGTATATACATTTTATAATAATTTAATTGAGATGTATTTATTATGTAAAGCTAATTAATTACCCAGGCTAGCCTCAAACTCGTGGCAATCCTGTCTTAGCCTTCCAAATGCCGCTGCTATTACAGGGATGAGCCATCACACCTGGCTTTAAAACTCATCAATTTAAAGTGTCAAGTATGCAATGATCATTGGACACTGTATATAACCATCACATAAACACAACATTGAGCAGAAATGTTCAAAATAGCACAGATATAGCATCTAATTAATACTCTTGTGCTAATACAGAAGTGAAAATACAGAAATTAATTTTAAAAAGTTTTAACAAAGTACTAGCAAAGCATTAAAATATCATAATGCAATTAACAAGTTACTGAGATATTTTACACTGTTTTTCAAAGTAAGTATTAAAATCTGATGTAAAATAACTACTTAACAGTATTGAGAATTTGGAGAAGAAATACTTCAACTATTCAGTAAGCAAAGCAATCATGTTGAGAGCAAACCCTCTCTACTTCCTAATTAAGGGCAGCATGGAGCCAGCTGCCTCACAGTCCTGCCACCATGCCCTTCCTGGAGGAGGGACCATCATCCGCAATTAGTGACAGAAGTAAATCCCTCTTTCCTTGAGTAGCTTTTTCAGGGTTTTTACCTGCCAACAGTGTCATCATCTTATAACCAAGAGGTCTACCACTGGTTTTAAAAAAAGTATTCTCAAAGTGAGTTGGGTAGAGGGGCATATATATGGAGGGAGGGGTAGGAGGAGGGGTTGGGGGTCTTTGGGGAGGGGGGAAATCGGGAAAGGTTTTATTACTGGCAATGTATATGAAGACGATATTCAATTAAAAAAAAGTATTCTCAAAATGTAAGTATTCAGAAACTGCTTTTATTCATTAATCCTTACTTTCAATTCTTTCTTTTTAATGATTATGATGTGGATTAATGTTTACTGTTCAAAATATATGACTTAAGAATGGTAATTTATATGACTTGTGTTATTTCTTGGCCTTTTGGTTGTTTTTTTAACTTCAAGTAACAATATTAAAAGCCACATTCCTCACCTTAGTCACACTTGTTTGACTCTCTGAGGTCACTCTTCATAACTGACATGCACAATAATTCTTAAAAGCCTTAAAGTGTAACTTTATTCTTTTCTCCCCTAAAGTGAGGTATTACTCCAAGAAGTGAGTAAGTAACAGAGTGAACGGAATTAAAGGAGGCAGAGAGGCGGGCACAGCTGCAGGTGCCTGTGCAAAGTCTTGACTAAGGCTTCCATGTCCTCCTTCAAAGCTCTTAACATATTACATCTCTCCCAGAATCTAGAGGTCACTAAATTACTGAATTAAAGTTTGAGATTATGGAAAGCAACAAGAACAAAAACATGTCACATGCTGTAAGCCATGTGGAAAGTACAGTCTAGGTAACATGGTCTGCTTAAGAGACACCTTAGACTAGTGGAGAAGATGAGCAAGAGACGCACGTATTGTCAAAGCTATACTGGGCCATCCTGGCAATAAAAGATGCTTCTCCCAACACCTGAGCCATTCTTCTGAGGGATTCCCCTGCCGCACACCTTAAAATGGGGTTTGGGTTGTCAAGAGCTCCCATAACCAGGGTCAGAGCAGACTTGCGAACCTCCTTAGGCCCTAAAGTGCTCTTGTTTTCAGCTAAGCCCTATATTGATTAAAAGATAAAAAAGAAGAATGATATCTACATAGCAGAGACTGAAGGATAGCAGCACATAAGATGCCAGACTCCTATAAACATGATACAAATCATTTCATAAATATGAGAAAAATATGCTCATGTTAACGTGTACACCACTGTCACAAAAAAAAATGTATCAGGGAGTGTCATTTAGTTCTTTTGTTTGGTGAAAAAGGTATGTAATGATTTAGATGCCTTTAAAGTAGTCTCCATAAGTCATAACTAATTTAGAAGAAAACATTTTTTCTTTCTTTTTTTTAAAGGTTTATTTATTATTATATCATTATAAATGATTGTGAGACACATGTGGTGGCTGGGATTTGAACTCGGACCTTCAGAAGAGCAGTCAGTGCTCTTAACCTCTGAGCTTTCTCTCCAGCCCCAGAAGAAAGCATTTTCTAAGCCTTCTAATGCCTACAATAGTCCAATGCAGGGTTAGCCAACAACAGTACCTCTTGCCTGTTTAGGCATCAATGCTGTAGCCATGACTGTTCCTAGTAGTTTAGATACTGTGACTCATACCCCATAATTTGAGTTTTCCAAAGCCTTAAAGCAGAGGATAGCTATATTTTCTAGTTCAACAGTCCACATGAACACAGCTTCATTCTGTAGTTCCAGAAGGCACTAGGATCAAAAACAAGGCAGAAAGTAAATTATATGCAGACTCTATTCCACAGATGGAGGAACACAACCAAACTGATGCTCTCCTGCAATACCCAAAGAACTGCACAAAACATATGAACAGTTTTCAAAACTGCCGGCAAGGCAATGCATGGACATTGTTCTTTAAGGAACAACAAATCCTAACATAAATGTTTTAAATTCCAGAACTAATTAATGTAATCCACATTAGGAAAGCTTTAGATCTCTGGTGGTGCAAAGCACCAGGGGTCTGCGTGCGCCAAAGAACTAAGCACATAGTCAATTTGTCAGCCAGCCTGCCGGGCGTGGGGCCTGTGTCCTGCCCAGAGAGCTGTGGAAGGAGAGAAGCCCCGCAGCCATATTTGCTGCCTGCCTGGACAGAAAAGGGTCACTAGGTACTGTATCACCCTGAGCTTTAGATCTCTGGTGGTGCAAAGCACCAGGGGTCTGCCTGCGCTAAGTAACTGAGCACATAGGTGGTTTGTCTGCCAGCCAGTCTGTCCGGGGACCTGCGTCCTAGGTAAGAATCAACAGAGGGAGTGGCCCCCACCACACCATCTGCGCTCCATAATAGAGCAGACAGAGAACACCTGGATGACCTTGACAACCTAAGTATAACATTGCTTGAGGCAAGACTGAACAAGGCTCCAAAGGCACAAAAGAGGAAGGCAGCATAACAGTAATCTGTGCCAGAGGAAACCCAGTCATCCAGTGTTGCAGAAATAACCTTAAAGATCCATAGTCTGGTGGTGCTGGTTCAATTGGAGGTCAGCCTGCAGAAGAATGCGAATCGATCCATTCTTATCTGCTTGTACCAAGCTTAACTCCAAATGGATCAAGGACCTCGACATAAAACCTGACACACTGAAACTAATAGAAAAGAAACTGGGGAAGACCCTTGAGGACATGGTCACAGGGGAAACGTTCCTGAATAGAACACCAATAGCTTACGCTCTAAGATCAAGAATTGACAAAGGGGACCTCATAAAACTACAAAGTTTCTGTAAGGCAAAGGACACTGTCAAAAGGACCAAAAGTCAACCAAGAGATTGGGAAAGGATCTTCACCAACCCTAAATCCAACAGAGGGCTAATATCTAATATATACAAAGAACTCAAGAAGGTAGAACCCAGAGAACCAAATAACCCCATTAAAAAGTGGGGTACGGAGCTAAACAAAGAATTTTCACTTGAAGAACTTTGGAGGGCTGAGAAACACCTTAAGATATGTTCAACATCATTAATCATTAGGGAAATGCAAATCAAAACAACCCTGAGATTTTACCTCACACCAGTCAGAATGGCTAAGGTCAAAAACTCAGGAGACAGCAGGTGTTGGCGAGGATGTGGAGAAAGAGGAACACTCCTCCACTGCTGGTGGGATTGCAAGATGGTGCAACCACTTTGGAAATCTGTCTGGAGGTTCCTCAGAAAACTGGGCATGACACTTCCTGAGGACCCTGTTATACCACTCCTGGGCATATACCCAGAGGATTCTTCAACATACAATAAGGACACATGCTCCAGTATTTGTAGTAGCCAGAAGCTAGAAAGAACCCAGGTGTCCTTCAACTGAGGAATAGATACAAAAAAATGTGGTATATTTACACAATGGAGTACTATTCAGCCATTAGAAACAATGAATTCATGAAATTCTTAGACAAATGATGGAGCTGGAGAACATCATACTAAGTGAGGTAACCCAGTCTCAAAAGACCAATCATGGTATGCACTCACTGATAAGTGGATATTAGCCTAGAAACTTTGAGTACCCAAGACATAATCCACATATTAAATGATGTTCAAAAAGAATGGAGGAGTGGCCCCTGGTTCTGGAAAGACTCAGTGCAAGAGTATAGGGGAATTCCAGAACAGGGAAGTAGGAAGTGGGAGATGGAGGAACAGGGGGAGGGAAGAGGGCTTATGGGACTTGCGGGGAGTTGGGACCCAGAAAAGGGGAAATCATTTGAAATGTAAATAAAAATATATCAATAAAAAAATTAAAAAAAACAAAGAATAAGGAAGTACAGCCTAGCATTCTTTTCTGTCTTCTCTCTGTTCCCTGGACTACCACCACATCTTCCTCCACTCACCGCCCCCATGATAGACCGTATTCTCAAACCACAGGGCAGAAACAAAACAAAACAAAACAAAACAAAACAAAACAAAACACCCTCTCTTAAGTCAGCTCACAGGTTATTGAGAAAATATTTGTAAATTAATATTTTGTGTAAAGAAAGTATAAACAGTTCTGTTTATAGCTGGGGATCATCCTCTGACATAGAACACCATATGGAGGTGGTGTAGGGAGGTAGTTAAGCACCCAGGAGTGTGGAGAGGCCTGAGGGGACAGATAGGACCAAGACTGCTGCTCAGAGGTACCTAGCCGGAACCCTCAGGCAGGAGCCTTCTGGTTTCTGTCTCTGGCTGGGGACCATCCTCTGCCACAGTGCACCATATGCAGGTGGTGCAGGGAGATAGCTAAGCAGCCAGGAGTGCGTAGAGGACTGAGAGCACAGGAAGCACCAACCCTGCTGCTCAGAGGAACCCTTCTGGAACCTGGAGGACACAAGAGCCCAGAAGCAGCCTGGGATAGAAGTCTTCCAATTAACATCTGCACCCAGATCTGATCCTGGGCTAGAGAGCTACATACACAAATACCACTAGGAAAGAGCTGGTCTCCCACGAGTGCCTACATACCTGTGCACACAGAGATAACAGGTCTCCCAGGAGTACAGGTACACAGGCTTGCAGGACAGATAAGCCACAGTCAGAGACAGCAAGACCAGCAAATACCAGAGATCATCAGATGGCAAAAGGCAAATGCAAGAACACTGCAACAGAAACCAAGGCATCATGGCATCATCTGAACCGAGTTCTACCACAACATCAAGTCCTGGATAGCCCAACACTCTGGAAAAGCAACAGCTCATGACTCTGGGAAATGACTTCAAGAAGGACATAAACAACTCCCTTAAAGAAATACAAGAGATCATGGATCAACAGGCAGAAGCCCTTAAAGAGGAAACACAAAAATCCCTAAAAGAAGTACAGGAAAACACAAACAAACAAGTGAAGGAACTGAACAAAACCATCCAGCATCTAAAAGTGGAAGTAGAAACAATAAAGAAATTACAAAGGGAGGCAACTCTGGAGATAGAAAACCTAGGAAAGAAATCAGGAGTCATAGATGCAAACATCAATAACAGAATACAAGAGACAAAAGAAAGACTCTCAGGTGCTGAAGATACCATAGAAAACTCAACAGATACCATAGATACAACAGATAACTCAAGATACCATAGATACCAATAGATAACTCAAGATACCATAGAAAACTCAACAGTCAAAGAAAATGCAAAATGCAAAAAGCTTATAATCCAACATTCAGGAAATCCAGGACAAAATGAGAAGACCAAACCTAAGGATTATAGGTATAGAAGAGAGCAAAGATTTACAATTTAAAGGGCCAGTAAATATCTCCAACAAAATTATAGAAGAAGACTTCCCTAACTTAAAGAGATGCTCATGAATATTCAAGAAGCCTTCAGAACTCCAAACAGATTGAACCAGATCAGAAAGTCCTCCCTGCACATAATAATCAAAACACCAAAGGAACTAAACAAAGAACGAATACTAAAAGCAGTAAGGGAAAAAGGCCAAGTAACATATTAAGGCAGACCTATCAGAATCACACCAGACTTCTCACCAGAGACCAAGAAAGCTAGAAGATCCTGGGCAGATCTCATACAGACCCTAAGACAACACAAATGCCAGCCCAGACTAAAATACTCAGCAAAATTCTCAATCACCATAGACAGAGAAACTAAGATATTCCATGATAAAACCAAATTTACATAGTATCTTTCCACAAATCAGCTCTAGAAAGGATAATAGATGGAAAACGCCAACATAAGGAGGGAAACTACACCCTAAAAAAGCCAAAAAAGTAATCTTCTTTCAACAAACCCAAAATAAGATAACGACACAAACGTAAAAATAACATAAAAATTAACAGGGAGCAACAATCATTTTTCCTTAATATCTCTTAATATCAATGGACTCAATTCCACAGTAAAAAGACATAGAATAGCATACTGGATACATAAACAGGACCCAGCATTTTGCTGCATACAGGTAACGCAACTCAGTGTCAAAGATAATCACTACCTCACAGTAAAAGGCTGTAGAACAATTTTTCAAGAAAATGGTCCCAGGAAACAAGCTGGAATAGCCATTCTAATGTCCAATAAGATAGACTTTCAACCAAAAGTCATCAGAAAAGACATAAAAGGACATTTCATACTCATCAAAAGAAAAACCGACCAAGATGAACTCTCAATTCTGAACATCTATGCCCCAAATGTAAGGGCACCCACATTCAAAAAAGAAACTTCACTAAAGCAAAGAGCACACATGGTACCTCACACAATAATTGTGGGGGACTTCAACATCCCACTCTCATCATTGGACAGATCAGGGAAACACAAGCTAAACCAGAGGCACAGTGAAACTACCAGAAGTTATGGACTGAATGGATTTAACAGATATCTGTAGAATATTTCATCCTAAATCAAAAGAATATATCTTCTTCTCAGCACCTCATGGTACCTTCTCCAAAACTGATCATATAATTGGGCACAAAACAGACCTCAACAGATAAAAGAAGACTGACATAATCCCATGCCTCCTATCAGATCACTACAGATTAAGGCTGGTCTTCAATAGTGACAAAAACAACAGAAAACCCACATACACATGGATGCTAAACCATGCTCTACTCAATGAAAACTTGGTCAAGGAAGGAATAAGGAAAGAAATCAAAAGACTTAGCTGGGCAGTGGTAGTGCACGCCTTTAATCCCAGCATTTGGGAGGCAGATGCAGGTGAATTTCTGAGTTAGAGGCCAGCTTGGTCTACAGAGTGCGTTCTAGGACAGCCAGGGATACAGAGAGAAATCCTGTCTCTAAAAACCAAAATAAATAAAGAAAGAAAGACTTTATAGAATTTAATGAAAATGAGGGCACAACATACCCAAACTTACGGGAAACAATGAAAGCAGTGCTAAGAGGAAAACTCATAGCTCTGAGTGCCTCCAAAAAGAAACTGGAGAAAGCTTACACTAGCAGCTTAACAGCACACCTGAAAACTCTCGAACAGAAAGAAGTTAATACACCCATGAGGAGTAGACAGCAGGAAATCATCAAACACAGGGCTGAAACCAACCAAGTAGAAACAAAAAGAATCATACAAAGAATCAACAAAACTAGGAGCTGGTTCTTTGAGGAAATCAACAAAAAAGATAAACCCTTAGGCAGACTAACGAGAGGGCACAGAGACTGTATCTAAATTAACAAAATTAGAAATGAAAAGGGAGAAATAACAACAGAAACTAAAGAAATCAAAAAAGAAAGAAAGAAAATCATCAGATCCTACTACAAAAGCCTATACTCAACACAACATAATTCCAAGATTTACACATAATCAATATCTAGTCAATATCACCCATGTATTTAAGAAATATGATGCAGTTCCTACATACCAAGTACTAATCTAGGAGGCCCTGGGAGCAACAGTGCAAAAAAAAAAAATAGACAAAGTCCTCATTCTCATGAAATTTACATTCTGGGGTAGGGACAGAATATAAATATGTGAGTGGTATGAGAAAACACCTCTCTCTAAGGTGAAATGGTGAGCTACACAGCTATTTAAAAAAATATCCGAGGAGCAGGAACAAGATGTGAAAGGCTTTGCAGATGAAGTAAGATCCGCATATCTGAGGACAGCAAGGTTAGGGGAGCTGGTGGAGTAATAGATAAACAGATGATGCTCCAGACACACTGAAGAGCATTAAATTTATGCCGAGTGATTGTTCTGAGCAGAGAAGGGTTGTATTCTAAATATTCTGCCAATTCACTTGGACTGTTCAAACTGTACAACATATATATATATATATGTGGCAGACACATGGTGAGCAGTTAAAACCCTACTACAATGACCCAGATGAGAGACACTGCAGAGGCAGATGATGGGAAATGAATGAATTCTAGATATGCTTGTGGGTAACTCCCTTAACAGTTGCTAATCCACATGATATAAGGGAAGGGAATGATTTTAGGGGGCTGGCAAAGGATGGGTTTGAAATCAATAAATTGGTGTAAATGTGTTAACTCAGAGAGAGAGAGAGAGAGAGAGAGAGAGAGAGAGAGAGAGAGAGAGAGAGAGAGAGAAAGAGAGAGAGAGAGAGAGAACACAAATGAATCTCTGCTAGCCTTGAATCCACCATGTAGCTGAGAATGACTGTGAACTTTTGCTCACTCCTCCACTTCCCAGGGCTGGGATTATTACAACGGCCACCACATACACTTGTTCTATGTGGCGATAGGAATTAAACCCAGGGCTTTCTGCATGGTGGAGGCAAGTACTCTAGCAGCTGAGCTCCAGGCCAGCCCAGATGTCTTTTCAAAGCAGTTATGTAAAGTGGTGGTAGGAGTCATAGGAGTGAGTATCACTGAAAAGGAAGACTGACAACTCTCACAACAAAACACAGTGAGGGCTAAGTATTTAAAGCAGAGGATAAGACACATGTAAAGATAGAAGGGAGCCAAATACAACACATCCAGATGATTGCTGTAGGCAGTGTGAGTCATGTGCCAGCTCCAAAAAGACTTTTCCTTGGAAGGGAAACAACAAATGCCCAGTTACAGGGGGTTTAAAAGACAAAAAGAAAATTCTAGTTAAAGGTCACTAGGGTATCCGTGGCCACAACAATAGGAAAGGAACCTGGACAAAACTTGAAAGCCAACAGGACCCTAAAAGTGATTCTCGGTCTTTCAGGCGAGAATAAATCTGCACCTAGAAATAAAAGGAATTACTAGTTGACTGTCCAAGAGGCTATACTGGTGTACACCCATCATGCCCAGCATTTCACCACTCAGACAGCTAATGCAGGGAGACAGCTGAATGTTTGAGGCCAGTCTGGGATATAATGAGCCCCAGGCCAGCCAGGAATAACTAATAAAGCAGTCAGACAAAGTAAAATCAAAGCCAACAAACAAACAAAATTTTCTACCCTCCTTTCTTCCATTCCAGAAGAAAGCTAGAGGCTTGCGTCCTGGAAAAAACATGAGATAGGACATCTTTGAACAAGAAGGATCAGACACAACTGTGGACTGAGGTCGCTGTACTAAAATAGGAATTAAGTGAATGTTTACATCATGAATGTTAAAGTCTTTAGTCTCCCTATCCCAATTCCTCAGTCCCAGACAATTATCCACATTCCCTTCAGACAACAGAGTAGAAAGGCATCTTCTAGGGAACAATTAGTCTAGAGAAACATACTAAGATAAGGTCAGGACTAGCCAATTGTGACATTCACTTTGTAAAATTCACCTTTTCCAGAAAACCTTTTATGATTCACTCTTACATTTTCCCACTAGAGGAAAGCATCTAATATTAACAAAATAAAAAAAATACACAAAACAAGTTTGAATCAAAGAGGTTGTAGAGGGGAAAGTAAAAATCTCTTATCGCAGAGGCCTTCCCAGGCACTGGAATTATAAGTGGATTATAAGTGACACCAGCACAGTGACGTTTAAATCCAGTCACATTGCACTGCCTAGACAGATATGACGCATGCAACAAGCAGATGTAAACAGGGTTTGGGCTTTACTGCTGACTAAGAGACGGATAAGCTAGAAATTCCCATAGTATGACATCCTCCACTTCCTGAGGTGAATGACTCATAACATTTAAAAAAACACAATATTTTCATCTTTCTTTATGTCAATCTTATGGTGGGGAGTGGGCAATACTCACCTTGTTGGCAGCAACTAGGACTTTATCAAGAAATCTTAACCATTCAAAGATGAACACTGGTCCCTTTGCCTTTGTGATCTGAGCCAATGCTTCTTCATTTAGCAATAAACTGTGAGCTAGCTCCATTATTGATGTTCTTAACTCCAACCTTAAGTGAACAGATTAGCTTTTTAAAAAGTAAAATACATATGTAAGCAATTTTTTATTTATGTGTAGGAATGTTTTGCCCACATGTATGTATATGGACTACATGTGTGCCTGGTGCCCACAGAGGTCAAAACAGGGTGTTGGCTTCCCCTGGAACTGGAGAAAAAGATGGTTTCGAGCCATCATGTGGGCTCTGGAAACCAAACCCAGGTCTTTATCAAAAGCAACAAGTATACTTAATCACTGAGCCATCTCTCCAGCCCTTACAGGTAAGGATTATTTAAATATTAAATACCAAGTTTCATAAATGCAACCGCTAAGATAGGGAAGGACTGTGTGGTTTCACTTCTCACTAGAGAATTAACTTCGTAAAGACAAAGATAAACAAAAAGAGACTGTTTGGCAATAAGAATGGAATGAAAGGAAAATGTAAACACTGCACAAAGACATTATCCCCGGGCTGTTGTTTGTCTATTAGAACATAGGCTATTAACTCATTCTACCTTGAGAACCGAACTTCTGAGCCTGGGCGAGGCTTCTCCTCCACCTGCTGAGAGTCATGGGCACCTTTACCTGTCCCTCGCCACCGGGACACAGAATAAAGACCCCAGGGATCTGACAAGCAGGAGCGAGCCCGACGGGGCCCGGGACAACCCCTCGCCCGGGAACGCGGTGCTCCGGGTCCGGGTGCCCCGGGCCGCTCCCAGGACCCCGACAACTGGGAGTCTGCGGGAAACCGCAAACTGGGGTCCCGGGCCGCCCTGCGAGGTCAGCCTCGCGTCGAAGGAGTCCTCGAGCTGCCAAGCCCGAGGCTGAAAACTCGAATTCCTTCCTGAAGATGTCCAGGGACACAGGGATCGCGGTGCGTGTCAGCCTGGCAGAGCGCGACACCTCCTCACCTCCTAGTCTAGTCAGGACCGACCTGCCCAGCTCCGCACTGCCAAGGGACGCGGATGCCCCGCCTCCCAAACTCCTGCCCACAGGAAGCCTGGAGACAACGCATGCGCAGGACACTGGTCATGCGCACCCACACTCCCCACGCTCTCTTAACCCCGCCCGCCCCAAGTTTCATAGCGAATCTGCTTTCAGGGCCTAGTGGGAGGTTCCTGGGTCCCGCACCAATTGCACAGAGCATGCTTAGCGCACCCTCAGCAGAACAGGGTCAGTGCTGTAAAGCTCGGGTTTGGGGCGTCAGGGCGACCTGGAGGATGACAGAGGGCCCTGCTAGTTGGCTGTGACTGCCCAGCACAGCGGCAGCTAAGCCCCATCCGTGAGTGCTTTGGTGGGTGGGTGCAGGAGGGAGGAGCGCAGGACGGAAGAGCCTGCGATGCGGAGGCACCCATAGGAGACTTAGCGCATCTCTCTGTGTGTTTAGTAGCCCTCGCTTCTTACTAGGTGTCCAATACTGAAATAAGCTAGCAGCACCTATAGCCTTCCTGTTGAGAAAATGGTTACTCCATTATTCCGGAACAGGCAAAGAGCGTCACCTTGTTCCAGTTCTTGGACACCCACCACCTCCAACCATCAACAAATGCTGTGCTTTCTCCTCCCTCAGATAGACCCAGAATCCTGGCCGCCTCGATGTGACTCTTAAGTGGTGGTTCAGGTGACCAGCATTCCTGCCTGGATAATCCATCTACTTGTGGAGTTTATTCTTATTTTTGAAGAAAGTGGATAATGGTAGTGTATATTTTCTTCATAGGAGGAGGAGGAGGAGAACAGTCACATTTTAGGACTCAATTCCTTATTCTTTTTTCTTTTTCTTTTTCTTTCTTTCTTTTTTTTTTTTTTAAGATTTATTTATTATACAACGTTCTGTCTGCATGTGTGCCTACAGGCCAGAAGAGGGCACCAGATCTCATTATAGATGGTTAAGAGCCACCATATGACTGCTGGGTATTGAACTCAGTACCTCTAGAAGAGCAGACAATTCTCTTAAACTCTGAACCATCTTTCCAGCCCCCATATTCCATTTCCCAACATAACTTCCTCACCATTGGTAATTAATTTCCTTAAATCGTATTATTTAATGAAACTGCAATACCCATCTATGAATTTTCAGTGTGATTGTATATGAAAAGTATACATAAAACATGGAATAATGAAAGTCGGGTGCTCATGCTAAAACGGCTAACCAGTTTACCTGGTGTGCCATCTTGCTATTCCAGGATATTGTTTTTTGTTTTTTAAATATGACATTAAAACCAACTTTACTGCCAGGTATGGTGACACATATCTTTAGTCCCAGAACTTGGGAGTCTAAGGCAGGTGGATCATGGGATTAAGGTTGAGTCCCTGTTAACAGGGAGGGTTTCAGTACATCCAAGGCTTCAAAGAGAAACCCTGACTGAAAACAAACAACCAACCAACCAACAAACAAAATGTTGTTGCTATATTTTTCCAACCGGGTAAAAGAAATCTCAACTCAATCAGTAACAATATAAGCTATAAGCCTAGATCGGGCTGATCTCCCACTACACTAATCTATTCCCATCTCTATTATTCCATCTAACTTGCAGTTTCTCTAGGCCATGAGCTTCTCTCTGCAGCCTCTCCATTCATCCTCCATAGCTAGTCCCACAAACTCTCAGCCCCTCCTCCTCCTTCCTGCCCAATCATAGGCTCAAGCCTTTATTTGAAAAGTTAGGGTGGGGAGAAGGTTCACAAGGCAACTCCTCTTGTGCAGCACATCAGAGGAGTAGAATTAGCATCAAATTACAAGCCCAGAGGTATCCACAACTCCTCCCCCTTTCTGTCCAATTGAAAGGCTCTTTTATCTCAGACATCAATTGAGTGTAATTATTACCATTTTGTAATTTATAATATACAGGATAGACCTAACACCCAGTCCATCAATTTTTATCAATTAAATAGTACCTCTGTTGTCTATCTGAACTTAAAAGACTTAAAATTCTACACATGACTCAAGTCCTGGCTTTAAATTGTAACCCATCTGAAAACCATCCTCTCAAATCTGTATCATCTTTCTAAATGCTAAACAGCTTGAACTGACTATGAGCCTACTAGTCTTCAACCCCATCAGAAATCCAAGAATGACTAATATTACCTGAAAGTATGAGAAACACAACATATACCTTCTAAAACTTAGCCAATTTATAGAGACTGCTGATCACCTGAACAGGGCCTATACACCAAAACGTTGGAACATCAGTCTTCAGCCTTCTGGCCCAGGATCATCTGACAGACTTGGTAATGGAGAATTTTGAAGGGCTAATTACTCTATCTTGGCAGAGATTATCAGTCGACTATTTTGCATAGTGTGTCCTTTTTTTTGGACAGTATTTTTCTGTAGATGAAATGAGGCAATTCTTGCTTGGTGACTGTCTTGCCACAACTGAAGCAACTCTATTGATGCTCAATTTCCTTTTTGAATTAAAGAAAGGAGTGCTGTCAGGAGCAGACAGGTCTCCAGTCAAATGAACTTTAAAAAAGAAATGTCAATAAATGTCATGTTCTGTGTACTTCTGACACATTTGAAGACCATCTATCTACCTAAAGCATCTCTAAACTGTTAAGCATTGACTACTCTTGGCCATTAACTCAGGAACACACTTTTAATTAACCCACAACCAATTAACCCACAACCACAACTTTGCTATCTGGTCTTCTGTTGTTGTATTTTTTTTTTTTTTTTTTTTTTTTTTTTTTTTTTTTGGTTCTTAGAGACAGGGTTTCTCTGTGTAGCCCTGTCCGGGAACCCACTCTGTAGACCAGGCTGGCCTAGAACTCAGAAATCCATCTGCTTCTGCCTCACAGGTACTGGGATTAAAGGCCTATGCCACCACCGCCCAGCTCCTTTTATTCTTAAAAGTGTTATATGGACACAATGCCTACATGGGAATAATAATATTAATCTCAGTTTTATATCAATAATACATTTATACCAATGAAAACCTTAAATTTGCATAAGTAAATTCTGAACCAATATAAGAGATTACAACTTCAGCTTCGTATCAGTTATAAAGACTTCTAACAATGTTAGATCTGGCTATGTAATGTTTTGCTTAAAAATACATTTGCCAACCTATCCCTATTTGTCTATTTCTTTAATTTCTATGAATAATAATTTCCATAATTTCTATATATCCCCCTTTTTCTTTTCTGCCCCCTTCCCCTTTACCTAAGAAGGAAGTATAGGAAAGAAGAAAGGTAGAAGTACCTGAGTTTAACTTCTTTAGCTCCCTCCCTGTCCAAATCTACATTTGTAAAGTACCTCTAAAATGACAACATATCTATAATTCCTAAAATAATCAGAACCATCTACCCCAACATAGGGAACTGGGATAATGATTATCTTCTGTCTGCTTCCAGCTGAATTGAGGCGAAGAATTCCCATCTGGGGGCCCAAAGGGAAATAGGAAAGTTGACTCGTCAGAGGAGACCTAGCTGCCATTATTTGCCTTCCAGTCGCTATGTTCATTGGTCAGCTGACATCTTGACCATGACATTCTGAAAGGCTGAATAGGTGAGTAGTTCTGGAAACAAGTCTCTAAAACAATCAGCTTTGAGGGAGTTGAAGTAGAGTCAAGTGTGAAGCTGGAATGGAAGGTCCCAGAATCTCAGCATCCCCAGAGTGTGAGTCTTTTTAGGGCTGTCTTTCTCTTCTTTTATCCTGTAGTATACAAAACTATTTTGTTGATTGTGTTAGTCTCCCTTTACTTCTCTGTCGCTAAGGTCTTCAGGAGGTCTCTCTTCGTCGTGTCTGATTTTTATCACCTTGGAAAGAACCCACAGCTTTTCTTTTATGTGGAAACAGGCATAGCCCCTCCCCCAGCATAATATATTTCCCACACATGGTCGTGTGTCATGAAGCCATCTTGTCTTATGTTCTTTCTATTTACACAGAAGGTCTTTCTCTGGGTGTAGTTCATCCTTATCTGACATCCTTTAATGAACATTTTTTAAAACTACAATGCTGCTTCCTCTCATCTCAGAAAAGATTATAAAGATATGTTTGCAGGTGTCTTCCAAAGGACAGTGTTTTCACAAAAGAGCCATTCTTACATGAAGCCTCCAGGAGTTCACTTCTTACTGTGTTGGAATTTTAGGCTCTAGGCCTCATTGGTAGGGGCATAATGGTTTCTAGAGAGAGGGCTTCCTCTGGTCTCTGTTTCTTACCTTAGTACCAGAGGGGTCAGCCCTGGCCAGAACCTCAGACCTGTTTTCTGCTTCCTGGATGAACATTTCTGTTCCCTCCCAGGTGCTGTGTTAATTGTCTCACACTCTAGGGTCAGTGCATCTCCGTTGCTCACTATACAATATCTCCAGTGCCCTTTATGATTTCATTTTCACCTGTGAATTATTTAGGAGAAGGTTATTAAATCCTTAAATATATGAATATTTTCGTGTTTTGTTTTAGAATATCTTTTTGTTTTGTTTTCTCTTTTCTTGTTCTGTTGAGAAGAGTTTCTTTGTGTAACAGCCCTCACTGTCCTGGATTCTCCTTGTAGACCAGGCTAGCCTCACAAGATCCACTTGCCTCTGTCTCCAGTACGACAGGATTAACATGACCAGCTTGTTTTAGAATAGCTTACAGCTGTTGGTTTCTAACTTGATTCTGATATGGTCAAAAATCATGTGGTAATTTTCCTCCCTTCAATATAAACTTAATATTTGAGACCCAAAATATTCTCCGTTTTGGTAAATACACATCATGTATTTGAAAAGAATGTGTATCCTTAACACAGTATTTTGCAAAAGCTAATGGCGATGAGGTGTTCTGTAAATTCTAAAGATAAATGATATTTCTCAGATCATTTATTCTTCACTGAAGATTTTTCTTGTTGTCCTATCAGTAGCTGAGAGAGATAAGTGTACTCTTTATACTTATGGAGTTGTCTGATATGCCCGCTGCTGTCAGTTTCAGTATGTGTAGTTCGAAGTTCTGTTATTAGATATTGCAACAGATTATTATGTAGTCTGAATAATTTGACATTTTTTGTCATTAGGAAGCCTGTCTTTTTCTATCTGGATGTAGTCTCTGTCTTAAAGTCGGTTTTATTGAAATTAAAATAGTCATCACAGTCGTCTTGTGCTTGGTGATTACATACTGTAGTTTCATTGATGCATGATTTTGAAATGTAGTGAATTTAAAAATGTGCATGTGTGCTATGTGAGTCTGTGCATGGGAGTGCAGGTGCCTGCCAAGAGCAGAAGCATCAGATCCCTCTGGAGCTGGACTTACAGGTAGTTGTGAGCCACCTGAAGTGGGTGCTGGGAACCGAACTCAGGTCCTTTAGAGCTTAGTACACAAGTCCCTTCAGTAATCCTAGATCCTGTCATTTGACAGGATTAATGATCACACCTCTACCCCTTGTCAACTTGACCCAAACACATCAAGCATATTTTTTTTATCACATCTTTAGTTTGTATATGTATATAACTGTGTCAGTACCAAGGTACATGTGTGGAGGTCAGAAGACCAAGATGTGGATCTTGAAAATCAAATTCAAGGAGTCATGTTTGATAATAGACAGCTTTACCTGCTGAGCCATGTTGCTGGCCCCCAAACACATCATTCTTAATCCACAGTCCTCTACTATTTGTCTGCATAGGTTCATGCAACCTCCTAACACAAAAATATGCTCATTCCAACTTCAAAAGTGTCTGGAATCTAACAGTTCTAAAACTTCTAGGTCTCTTGTGACATTTCAGGGAATGTCCTAACTCTGAGCTTCAACATGATTAAAAACATTTTACATCCTTCAAGCATATAGATATACAAAGTAAACATTCCCAGTCCAAAGATAAGAGTGGGAACATAGCAATGATAAAACCAAGACAAGAAAAATCCAGCAGGGTAACCACCAAATACTGCATCTCCATGTCCAGCATCATCATTCCATTGGTGGAATCATCTGACTTCCAGGGGGATTAAGTGGTTTCTTCCTCCAGCTTTGCCATCTGTAGTACACATCCTCTAAATCAAGCAAGCCCTCGCTATGCCTCTAGCTTGCTTTCCTGTCTCGATCTCCATGTCTTCACCTTCATAGCTTCACACTGTGGTATTGTGGGGCCTCCTCTCAGGGAGCCTGACCCTAACACACATTGCCAATTTCAGGGTGGATTTTCCCACTTCGATTAACCTAATCAATGTAATCCTTCATAAGCATGTCTAGGCTAATCTAATCTAGATGGTTCCTCACAGGTATGCCCTCCCTTGATTCTCTAGCCTCTTGAGTGGAAACTCACAATTAGCTTACAAAAGACCAGGAGTGGGTACAAAAATGGCTTGGTGGTTAAAATACTTTCTGTGCAAATATGAGGACCGGAATTTGGACCCCCAGAAATCCATGGAAAGGTTGGATGAGTTCGGTGGCCCACCCGTAATTCCAACATCAGAAGGCAGAGGAGAGAGAAGCTTAAACCTTTTTTACCTCCAGTAGCCACCTCTGTTTATTCATTCTTCAAACCCAAGTCTCCCTCCCATAGCATTATCTTCTGCTGGAGAGACTTGCTCACACATTCTTACAGATTTACTTGATAAGTTATCTGTCCAAATTTGAAATGAGTCATGTCAAGCCATATTCAATTATATCAAATGCAGAATTGTTGTCCTCAAGGACAGAGGACAGAGGCCTAGGCAGTCACCAAGGGAAGGGAGTGTGTAGAGAGAGAAAGAAAGCTCTCAGGCAAGAGAGGAGAGACAGAGATGTCTAGATATATGGGGACTGCTTTGACATGTAAAATAGGCACTAAGCCCCTTTGTTCATGGCCATAGCCAAACAATTCTGAATGCAAAAGCTTACTTTTTCCATTAATGAAATATTAACTTAGGAATTTTTACTGGAGCTTGAGTTCTGAATTAACAAATCTTTTCTGTTAAGATACTTAAAATGGGCTAGAGAGATGGCTCTGCTCTTCCAGAGGTCCTGAGTTCAATTTCCAGAAGCCTCATGGTTGATCACAGCCATCTGGAATTGGATCTGATGCCCTCGTCTTGTGTCTCTGAAGACAGCAACAGTGTACTCTTATACATAAATAAAATAAATCTTTAAAAATACTTTTTAAAAACAGTGTTACATGGCTCACTGACTTCTTCCTTTCTCTTGGGCATCCAGGACCCTATGGGGCACTGTTTCCCGCATTATGCTCTTCTGAAGCTAGGCTCTAGTTTAGTTTGTTTTAAGACTGTTTTCATTAATCGTTTCATTAAGATGCATATAGCTATGTTTCTCTGTGAGTAATCTTACAGTTAAGCTTCTTGAATCTTTCAGTTTGTATCTATCACCAAATGCTGGACTTTTTTTTAAAAAAGCAACTTGAATTTTTTCAAATGTGTTTTTTTGTGGCTATGTGGAATCCATGTGTATACATGTGTGAATATGTCTGTAGGGCAGACACTGATGTGGTTGTCCTCCTAGCTGTTCATCTTATTTATTATTTTTAGTGTTCAGGAGGGCTGCTGCAGAGAGGACTGAGCAGTTAAGAGTACTCATTCCACAAAAAGGCTGGAGAGATGGCTCAGAGGATAAGGGCACCGACTGCTCCTCCTAAGGTCATGAGTTCAAATCCCAGCAACCACATGATGGCTCACAACCAGCTGTAATGAGATCTGATGCCCTCTTCTTAAGTGTCTGAAGATAGCTACAGTGAGCAAGCAGGGCCCGAGCTAGAAGAAAATGTGTCTGAAGACAGCCTCAGTGTACTTACAAATAATGAATAAATCTTAAACACACACACACAGCGAGAGAGAGAGAGAGAGAGAGAGAGAGAGAGAGAGAGAGAGAGAGAGAGAGAGAGAGAGAGAGAGTCCTTGTTGCTCTTGGCAGAGGACCTGGGTCCTAGTACCACATGGATGCTGACTGCCATCTGTAACTCCAGTTGTAGGAATCCGAAGCCCTCATCTGACTATGCACATGCTATGCGTACATTGGTGTATATACACAAATGCTAACAAGGCATTTAGTCTCAAAATAAAAGTCTAGATAATTTGCTGGCATTTCTATGGGCAGTGGTCATTTACCACCTGGTGAGGATGCTAGAGCCCAACCCTCAGGAGGTGGTTCTTTCCTTTTTCTTTATGTGTACTAGGAATCAAGCTCAGGTAATCAGGCCCCACTGCCTGAACTCAGGGTACTGAGTAAACTAGATGAATGTGTGAGGCGGCTTTGTATTTTCTTAGTAATTTTTTCTTTTTCTTTTTGTTTGTTTCCTTGCTTTGTGTTCCAGAGAGGGTTTCTCTATGTAGCCCTGGAACTTACTCTGTAGACCAGGCTGCCCTGGAACTCAGAGATCTGCCTGTCACTGCTTTTCTTTTATGTGTGTGTGTGTTAGATATTTGCTTTATTTACATTTCAAATGGTATCCCCTTTCCTCATTACCCCTCTGAAAACCACCATTCTATCCCTCCTCCACCTGCTCACCCCCCATATTTCCTGACTTGAATTCCCCTATTCTGGAGAATTGAGTCTTCACAGGACCACTGGCCTCTCCTCTTATTGAAGTCTGAAATGGTCATTGTCTGCTATGTATGTAGCTGGTGCCAAGGGTCCCTCCGTGTGTACTGTTTGGTTGGGAGTTTAGTCCCTGGGAGATCTGGGGGTACTGGTTGGTACAAATATTGTTTCTCCTGCTGGACTGCAAAGCTCTTGAGCTCCTTGGGTCCTTTCTCTAGCTGCTCCATTGGTGGACCCTGTGCTCATTCTATTGGTTGGCTGTGAACCATGGATATTTTGATCCACTTTCCAATAAGGATCAAAAAATACACATTTTGGTCTTCCTTCTTCTTGAGGGTCATGTGGTCTCTGGTTGTTTCTTGGGTATTCCTAGCTTTTGGACTAATAATCACTTATCAGTGAGTGCATACCATATGTATTCTTTTGTGACTGGGTTACTTCACTCAGGATGACATTTTCTAGCTCCATCCATTTGGCTAAGAATTTCATTTATTCGTTGATTTTAGTAGCTGAGTAGTACTCCATTGTATAAGTGTACCACATTTTCTGTATCTTCTACTCTGTTGAAGGACATCTGGGTACTTTCCAACTTCTGGCTATTATAAAGAAGGCTGCTATGAACATAGTGAAGCATGTGTCCTTATTACATGTTAGAGCATCTTCTGGGTATATGCCCAGGAGTGGTATAGCTGGGTCCTTACATAGTACTATGTCCAATTTTCTGAGGAACCACCAAACTAATTTCCAGAGTGGTTTTACCAACTTGCAATCTCACCAGCAATTGAGGAATGTTCCTCTTTCTCCACATCCTCTCCAGCATTTGCTGTCCCCTGAGTTTTTAATCCTGACCATTCTGTCTGGCGTGAGGTGGAATCTCTGGGTTGTTTTGATTTGCATTTCCCTGATGATTAAGGATGTTGAACATTTCTTTAGGTGTTTCTCACCCATTCAGTATTCCTTAGTTGGGAATTCTTCGTTTATCTATGAATGCCATTTATAATAGGGTTATTTGGTTCTCTGGAGTCTAACTTCTTGAGTTCTTTGTATGCCAGGAGCCATCTTTACTTAGATCTCAATGCGAAACCAGGAGCTATCTCCACCTAGATCTCGATACCAGGAGATCTCGATACCAGGATTCCTTCTCACTTAGATCTCGATGCCAGGAGTCATTCTTACTTAGATCTCAAAATGTTCTTCTTTTGAAGCTTACCTGTGGATAGGTTACTATAGCAACTCCTTTCCACTTCACCTCCTCATGACCCCCTTTTTCATCATGCCAAAATTCTAGCAGCAATAACTAGCTTTCCCCAGAAACTCTTGATAAACTGTTTCTTAGAAATGATGCCAACCCCCTGAGATTGTTCCCCCTTTAACCCTCCCAAACCTTGTGAGCTTCCCTTTATATTAACTTTTGTAAAAAAATAAAATTTGACAGCTTGATCAGAATACAGATGTACAGACGTGCATCTCTCCTGTCTCATGTGTCTCGCCTTTCCCTTGGTAGTTCCGGGGACCCTGTTGACTGGCCTGCAGGTCCGGCACTCTGGCACCCAACATAGTGCCCCCATGGATCCATCAACGGGGAAGGAGGCCGTAGGGAAAAAAAAAAGGAAGAGCTCTTCATGTGCAGCTCCTGGAGCGGATTAATTCAAGGCATGTTTGACCCGCCAGTGCTAGGCCAGAGGAAAATCTCCATGGCAACAATGTCTCAGAAGGTGAAACCCCATGGGACAAGAATTTATCCAGCCTTTTTTAAGGCTCAAGGGATCTCTCAAGATGCGAGGGCTGGGTTAATAAAAAGAGATCTTAGGTACTTCTTGAGAAGTACTTAGGGTCTTAAGTATTATGTCAGACAAATTTGTCCCTGGTTCCCAGAGGAAGGAACCATAGATAAGAAAACATGGCTAGAGTAAGTAATTGTTTTAGAGATTACTCTGCAACTTTTTATCAGGGATGGGAGGGTGGGGGGTCGGGTTGGGGGGAGGGGGGCAGGGGAAAGTTCTGGTTACTGCCTTTAACTACTGGTCTCTGATTAATTAATGACATTATTCAGAATTCCTCCGGCTTCCAGGATCTAGTTCTCTGAAAAAGTGCTCATCCATACACTGTCTCTGTGCTCTCTTATCCCTCCCACCTCTGACAGATATGGAGGAGGGACATTTAAAACAGTCTCTGTGTATGTCTGCTCTTTTACCTTATTTCTCAAAAAGACCAATGTCTATCCTTGTCTATAAACTCTGAAATCTAGTCATAATTCAGGTGATGACACTCTATCTCCCAGGGAGGAAGCCAGCTTGGAGGAGAAAGCTGCCAGCAGAAGAGCCACTGAAAAAATTTCTTCTCTCTGCCAAATGATAGCTGCAAGGAGCAAGTAGCTCTCTTAAAGGACCTAGGAGAGTTAGAAGGACAAATGGTCACTCTAACTTCAGGATTTATTTCAAAGACAAATACCCAGAAAAAGCCAGAGCCAAAACAAGCCCCTTGACTTTAAAGTTTTAGAAAAATTAAAGTCTGCAGTCACAGCCTATGGGCAGACTGCTCCCTTCACTTTGGCACTGGATCAGTTCTCAAATATCCTGAGGATAGTCATTTATTTAAAGAACTTATCTTTTTTTTTTAACTCAAATTATATTTGCATAAACAAGTATAAAAATTAAGAATTAGCAGTATCAAAATGAAGGAACAATTTTGAGTAATTTTAATCCATGGTGTGTGTGTGTGTGTGTGTGTGTGTGTGTGTGTGTGTGTGCGTGTGTCTGTGTGTGTATGTATTTCTAAAGGCTTCATTTTTAACATTTTAAAAACAGCAGCTATAAGCCAGGCAGTAGTGGTGCAAGCCTGTAATCCCAGCACTCTGGGAGGCAGAGGCAGGTGGATTTCTGAGTTCGAGGCCAGCCTGCTCTACAGAGTGAGTTCCAGGACAGCCAGGGCTATACAGAGAAACCCTGTCTCGAAAAAAAAAATCACAAAAAACAAAGAAAAAATATATAGCAGCTACAATACCCAATTTAATATATCTGTGCTGTAGTAAGGGGATTCCCACAGTATATGTAGTCCTTATAGGATGTATGTATAGAAATATAAAAGCAAATTGCAACAAATTATCTTTTGTATACCCATTATTGATTTTGCCTAAAAAGGCTTGCCATGTAATAGATTAACCATCAATAATAATCAGTTTGATTGCTGTTTAAAACAAGGAACAAACATTGTATCAGGCTCTTAAAACATTTTTTAGATGATCTATTTGTTCCTGATTTAATTTTGGCATTTGGTATCTGTCTAGGAAATTGTTCATTTCTTCCAGATTCTCCAGTTGTGTTGAGTATAGGCTTTTGTAGTAAGATCTGATGATTTTTTGAATTTCCCCAGTTTCTGTTGTTATATCCCCCTTTTCATTTCTAATTTTGTTAATTTGGATACTTTCTCTGTGCCCTTTGCTCAGTCTGGCTAAGGGTTTATCTATCTTGTTGATTTTCTCAAAGAACCAGCTCCTGGATTCATTGAATCTTTGTATGTTTCTCTTTGTTTCCACTTGATTGATTTCAGCCCTGAGCTTGATGATTTCCTGTCTTCTACTCCTCCTGGGTGAATTAGCTTCTTTTAGTTCCAGAGCTTTCATGTGTGTCATTAAGCTGCTAGTGTATAGTCTCTACAGTTTCTATTTGGAGGCACTCAGGGCTATGAGTTTTCCTCTTAGCACTCCTTTCATTGTGTCCCAAAGATTTGGGTATGTTGTGCCTTCATTTTCATTAAATTCTAAAAAGTCTCTGATTTCTTTCTTTATTTCTTCTTTGGCCAAGGTGTCATTGAGTAGAGTATTGTTCAGCCTCTATATGGTTGATTTTGGAGGAGGTACCATGAGGTGCTGAGAAAAGGGTATATTCTTTTGCTTTAGGGTAAAATGTTCTATAAATATCAATCAAATCCAATTGGTCCAAAGCATCAATTAGTTTTACTGTGTCCCTGTTTAGTTTCTGTTTTCCTGATTGGTCCATTGAGGATAGTGGAATGTTGAAGTCACACACAATTATTGTGTTAGGTGCAATGTGTGCTTTGAGCTTTAGTAAAGTTTCTTTTACGAATGAATTGCATTTGACATGTAGATGTTCAGCATTGAGAGTTCTTCTTGGTGGATTTTTCCTTTGACCAGCAAGAATTGTCCTTCTGTGTCTCTTTTGATGACTTTAGGTTGAAAGTCATTTCTATCTGATATTAGAATGGCTACTCTGGCTTGTTTCCTGAGACCATTGGCTTGTAAAATTGTCTTCTAGCCTTTTACTCTAAGGTAGTTTTTATATTTGACACTGAGGTGTGTTTCCTTTATGCAGCAAAATGTAGGGTCCTGTTTCCTTATCCATTCTGTTAGTCTGTGTCTTTTTATTGGGGGAATCGAGTCCATTGGTGTTAAGAGATATTAAGGAATAGTGATTATTACTTCCTGTCATTTTTGATGTTATTTTTATATTTGAGTGGTTATCTTCTTTTGGGTTTGATGAAAGAAGGTTATTATCTTGCTTTTTCCAGGGTGTAGTTTCCCTCCTTGTATTGGAGTTTTCCTCTTATTATTCTTTGTAGGGCTGGGTTTGGGGAAAGATATTGTGTAAATTTGGGTTTGTCATGGAATATCTTGGTTTCTCCATCTATGGTGATTGAGAGTTTTGCTGGGTATAGTAATCTTGGCTGACATTTGTGTTGTCTTAGAGTCTGCATGAGATCTGCCCTGGATCTTCTAGCTTTCATGGTCTCTGGTGAGATGTCTGGTGTGATTCTGATAGGTCTTCCTTTATATGTTACTTGACTTTTTCTCTTACTGCCCTTAATATTCTTTCTTTGTTTAGTACATTTAGGGTTTTGATTATTATGTGACGGGAAGTATTTCTGCTCAGGTCCAGTCTGTTTTGAGTTCTGTAGGCTTCTTGTATATTATTCATGGGCATCTCTCTCTTTAGGTTAGGGAAGTTTTCTTCCATAATTTTGTTGAAGATATTTGCTGGCCTTTTCAGTTAAAAAAATTTTTTGATACCTTTATGTTTTTATCTTACAACATTTTACCAACACACCAATATCTTTATTGAAGGAAGTAAAAACCTTATTTGGAGATGAAAAAAGCTGATTTTATGTTAATGTTCTCCTTGCCAAGGAAGTGCAGTGAACACGTTATAAACCGTTTGACAAATGCTTACAGTAGCTTTCTCTGAGTTATGTCTCTTATCATTTATTTTGAAAACATCAGAGCTTAAATCCTTTTGTGGGAAGCTTAAAGCAATGTCTTAGCCAATTAATTTATCTTACCAACTTTTGAAAATCACTTACTTAAAAAATTTTAAAAGCCCATAGTTAAGAGCAAAGGCCTGTAATTAAATTCTATGAACAATATACTCTGAAAAATCTAAGATCCTAGCTTCTTGTATTGAAGCAGAGACAAAACATTTTTTCTCACCTAAGTTAAGGCTATTTAGCCATTCCTTGAGGGAAAAATCTTAATGAAATTGCTTTGTTGTTTCTTTTAAAGTTAGCTCATGCTCTTTTAAAGTTAGAAACAATTGCTTTTACCACCATACCAATAATCTTGTGAAAAAATCGCAACAGGCCCATTCTGCCAACAGCTGCTTTTAACCTTATCACTCTTAAAATCATCCCAATTACAAACATGCTAAAAATCGTGAGCCTCCAACCAGACTGCAAACTGCAGCCAATGGCACACTGGCAATCCTTATTGTAACTCTTAATTTTCTCTTGTAATATTAGATCATAACTATAACTTTGGAGAGTAAAACCCGATTTTAATTAATCTATTTTCTTTAAAATCAATGGCAATTGCATTACTTCCACACCACAAAGTCTGTCTCCCAGTTCCCATGTTTGAATGCATGACAGTGTAACTTATTAAAGAGACATTATCTTAAATCCTATTCCCTACAAGTCCAATTTCTAGGATAAGATTCCTACAAAATGCCATGCCTATTTAGGGCCATCTTAGAGGCCTGTGTTTTCCCTGGGTTGTATCATGCCACGTGTTCAAGATGGCTCCAACCCTGAGCTACCAGCTCTAAGCTCACCTCTTGTTACCAACCTTAATCTTTTAAATCATGTAGAATAATTTATAAGCCAATATTCTATAGTCAAGACATGCAAAACGTACTTATACTTTTAAGAACAATTATAAACAAGAATGAAGATTGAGTTGCATTATGCCTCGTGTTGCTGTTTAAGATGGCTCCAACCCTGAGTTACCAGTTTATACTAATCTTTTATTACCAACATTATACCTTTTAAATCATAACCAATAACTTTTAACTCTATAGTCAAGATATGTAAAACTTTATACCATTAAGACCAATAGAAGCAAGAATAAAGCGATTAAATGAATCTCATAACTTAAACCAAACAAATTTTCCCTAAATCTTGAGGCTGCTGGCTCTTTAAGAAGCAGCCTTTTTTTCTCCAGCCTTGTTTGAATCCCGTTTTATTGTTGGGCTGCTTTAAATCAGCCTCTGCTGTACAAACTGTGGCCAGATCGAGAGATAGACTGCCAGCAGATGAAATCTCCACCAGTTTTTCTTATTAACATGAAACAGATCAACAATCATTCAATCAATGAAACAAAGAGGACACAAACGTAAATGAAGACATGGTGTACACCAGAGACCAAAAAACTCTACATAGAAAGGGGAGTGTGCTTGTTGGGGAATTCAATCCATGTTCCTTCTCTCTTTCTCTTTCATATTTCTAAAATATGGGGGTTTTTTTTGTATTTTACTCTTTTTATTTTGTTTTATTTTATTTTTGCACTATTCCTCTTCCCTGATATAGTTCTTAGACTGTGAAACCACGTGCCTAATTGAATTAATTCCCTGTTCCATTTTGCTGTCACACCCTAGCTGATCCAGTCTAGCCTGTATCTCTTTTGCACACCTGCAACAACAGCCTTGAAAAAATGACATTCTTAGCCATAAAATTAATACTCTGTTGCTTACCGTGCTGGATACATAACATTTTTCTTTTTCCTTTTCCATGGAGCACCACCCAAGACAGCTTCCCTCATTCAGCCTCTGCCTTTCTGGGTTCCATCCATTGGCACCACTCTTTAGCAGCCTGCAGCTACATGGTAACAGCCTGGGTTCTCTGGAAGAAGAGATGGGGATTGAAAATCAGGGTGGCAAGGGAAGCACATGGACACAAAATCATAAATGTTGACATGATTTCTTGCTCAAAGCTCGACCTTTAATGAGTCTCTCCAGAGATAAATAGGCAGGCCAAGACCCTTCCCCAAAAGCTGGAAACTGGTTCTGCTTGTTCTGCAGGAAGCTGGCATCAGGTGACTGGGCTGCTATTCTTTGAGAACAATGGGCCAGATATTCAAGGGCTGCGGGAGGTCACAACTTCTATTTCTTTAGGGTTATGAGATCATTTAGATGGTCTATAAACCTGATTTAACTTTGGTATTTGGTATGTTTCTAGAAAATTGTCCATTTCATCCAGATTTTCCAGTTGTGTGGAGTATAGGCTTTTTTAGTAGAATCTGATGATTTTTTAAAATTTCCTCATTTTCTGTTGTTATTTCTCCCTTTTCATTTCTGATTTTGTTAATTTGGATACCTTCTCTGTGCCCTCTGGCTAGTCTGGCTAAAGGTTTATCTATCTTGTTGATGTTCTCAAAGAACCAGCTTCTGGTTTTGTTGATTCGTTGTATAGTTCTTTTTGTTTCAACTTGGTTGATTTTAGCCCTGAGTTTGATATTTTCCTGCCTTCTACTCCTCTTGGATGTATTAATTTCTCTCTGTTTTAAAGCATTCAGGTGTGCTGTTAAGCTGCTAGTGTATGCTCTCTCCAGCTTCTTTTTGGAGGCACTCAGAGCAATGAGTTTTCCTCTTAGCACTGCTTCCATTGTGTCCCATAAGTGTTGGTATGTTATGCCTTCATTTTCATTAAATTCTAAAAAGTCACCCACAGTTTTGTGTGGGGTGCGATGTGTGCTTTAAGCTTCAGTAAACTTTCCTTTTGGAATGCCGGTGCCCTTGTATTTGGAGAATAGATGTTCAGAATGGAGAGGTCTTCTTGGTAGATTTTTCCTTTGATGAGTATAAAGTGTCCTTCCGTGTCGTTTTTGATGACTTTTGGTTAAAAGTCTGTTTTCTTGGATATCAGCATGGCTACTCCAGCTTGTTTCCTGAAACCATTTCTTTGGAAAATTTGTCTCCAGCCTTTTACTCTGAGGTAGTGTTTGTCTTTGACACTGAGATGTGTTTCCTGTATCCAGTAAAATGCTGGGTCTTGTTTATGTATCCACTCTGTTAGTGTATGCCTTTTCATTGGGGAATTGAGTCCATTGATGTTAAGAGATATTAAGGAATAGTGATTGCTGCTTCCTGCAATTTTTGATGTAATTTTTATGCTTGTGTGGTTATCTTCTTTTGGGTTTGTTAAAAGAAGATTAATTTGTTGCTTTTTCTAGTGTGTAGTTTCCCTCCTTTTGTTGGTGTTTTCCATTCATTATCCTTTGAAGGGCTGGATTTGTGGAAAGATATTGTGTAAATTTGTTTTATGTCACGGAATACCTTGGTTTCTCCATCTATGGTAATTGACAGATTTTCTGGAAATAGCAGTCTGGGTTGGCATTTGTGTTCCCATAGGGTCTGTATGTCATCTGTCCAGGCTCTTGTGGCTTTCATAGTCTCTGGTTTGAAATCTGCTCTGCCTCTCCTGTGTTCCCTGTGCTCCTGGCTGGTCCTACCTGCTCAGTTGCTAGAGTGAAGATGGCGCCCTCACCTCCAAAGCTGGGAGTCAAATCACACCCTGCAGTGCAGTTCTCCCTGGCAGGATTGGCTCACAGATGGCTGTGGTGCTGCCCAGCTTCTGGGTGCAGGTTTAGCCTGGATGGACCCTGTCCCAGCTGCTCTGCCACTCCTGTGTTCCCTGCACTCTGTACCCACCTGCTCAGTCACTGGAGAGAAGATGGCCTGCCTCTGCTTTCCAAGTGCTGGAATGAAAGATGAGCACCACCACTTCCTGGCTCAATAATTTTTCTCAAAGAATAGTGGGATTTTGAAATCTGAGTCCACCGCCCAGAGGACAAGGGGGATGAAGTAAGGATTGTGGGAAAGGGTGGCCTAGGGGAGAGCAGTGAGCAGAACATAAAGTTAATAAGTTAAAAAAAAAAGAAAGGAAAAAATCAGAACGCAGCTATTAGGGGTTGGTTTTATACACTGTGTATATGGATTCTGATTTCTTTTTTTTTTATTCGATATAATTTATTTACATTTCAAATGATTTCCCCTTTTCTAGCCCCCCCACTCCCCGAAAGTCCCGTAAGCCCCCTTCTCTTCCCCTGTCCTCCCTCCCACCCCTTCCCAGTTCCCCGTTCTGGTTTTGCCAAATACTGTTTCACTGAGTCTTTCCAGAACCAGGGACCACTCCTGCTTTCTTCTTGTATCTCATTTGATGTGTGGATTATGTTTTGGGTATTCCAGTTTTCTAGGTTAATAACCACTTATTAGTGAGTGCATACCATGATTCACCTTTTGAGTCTGGGTTACCTCACTTAGTATGATGTTCTCTAGCTCCATCCATTTGCCTAAGAATTTCATGAATTCATTGTTTCTAATGGCTGAATAGTACTCCATTGTGTAGATATACCACATTTTTTGTATCCACTCTTCTGTTGAGGGATACCTGGGTTCTTTCCAGCATCTGGCAATTATAAATAGGGCTGCTATGAACATAGTAGAGCATGTATCCTTATTACATGGTGGGGAATCCTCTGGGTATACGCCCAGGAGTGGTATAGCAGGATCTTCTGGAAGTGAGGTGCCCAGTTTTCGGAGGAACCGCCAGACTGATTTCCAGAGTGGGTGTACCAATTTGCAACCCCACCAGCAGTGGAGGAGTGTTCCTCTTTCTCCGCACCCTCTCCAACACCTGCTGTCTCCTGAATTTTTAATCTTAGCCATTCTGACTGGTGTAAGATGAAATCTTAGGGTTGTTTTGATTTGCATTTCCGTAATGACTAATGAAGTTGAGCATTTTTTAAGATGCTTCTCCGCCATCCGAAGTTCTTCAGGTGAGAATTCTTTGTTTAACTCTGTACCCCATTTTTTAATAGGGTTGTTCGGTTTTCTGGAGTCTAACTTCTTGAGTTCTTTATATATATTGGATATTAGCCCTCTATCTGATGTAGGATTGGTGAAGATCTTTTCCCAATTTGTTGGTTGCCGATCTGTCCTCTTGATGGTGTCCTTTGCCTTACAGAAACTCTGTAACCTTATGAGGTCCCATTTGTCAATTCTTGCTCTTAGAGCATACGCTATTGGTGTTCTGTTCAGAAACTTTCTCCCTGTACCGATGTCCTCAAGGGTCTTTCCCAGTTTCTTTTCTATTAGCTTCAGAGTGTCTGGCTTTATGTGGAGGTCCTTGATCCATTTGGATTTGAGCTTAGTACAAGGAGACAAGGATGGATCAATTCGCATTCTTCTGCATGCTGACCTCCAGTTGAACCAGCACCATTTGTTGAAAAGGCTATCTTTTTTCCATTGGATGTTTTCAGCCTCTTTGTCGAGGATCAAGTGGCCATAGGTGTGTGGGTTCATTTCTGGATCTTCAATCCTGTTCCATTGATCCTCCTGCCTGTCACTGTACCAATACCATGCAGTTTTTAACACTATTGCTCTGTAGTATTGCTTGAGGTCAGGGATACTGATTCCCCCAGATTTTCTTTTGTTGCTGAGAATACTTTTAGCTATCCTGGGTTTTTTGTTGTTCCAGATGAATTTGATAGTTGCTCTTTCTAACTCTGTGAAGAATTGAGTTGGGATTTTGATGGGTATTGCATTGAATCTGTATAGTGCTTTAGGCAAAATGGCCATTTTAACTATATTGATTCTACCGATCCATGAGCATGGGAGGTTTTCCCATTTTTTGAGGTCTTCTTCCATTTCCTTCTTCAGAGTCTTGAAGTTCTTGTCATACAGATCTTTCGCATGTTTGGTAAGAGTCACCCCAAGATACTTTATACTGTTTGTGGCTATTGTGAAGGGGGTCATTTCCCTAATTTCTTTCTCAGCCTGCTTATCCTTTGAGTATAGGAAGGCCACTGATTTGCTTGAGTTGATTTTATAACCTGCCACTTTGCTGAAGTTGTTTATCAGCTGTAGGAGCTCTCTAGTGGAGTTTTTTGGGTCACTTAGGTAGACTATCATGTCGTCTGCAAATAATGATAGTTTGACTTCCTCCTTTCCAATTTGTATCCCTTTGACCTCCTTATGTTGTCGAATTGCCCGCGCTAGTACCTCAAGTACAATATTGAAAAGATAAGGAGAAAGGGGCAGCCTTGTCTGGTCCCTGATTTCAGTGGGATTGCTTCAAGTTTCTCTCCATTTAGTTTGATGCTGGCTACCGGTTTGCTGTATATTGCTTTTACTATGTTTAGGTATGGGCCTTGAATTCCTATTCTCTCCAAGACTTTAAGCATGAAAGGATGCTGAATTTTGTCAAATGCTTTTTCAGCATCCAATGAAATGACCATGTAGTTTTGTTCTTTGAGTTTGTTTATGTAGTGGATTGTATTGATGGATTTCCGTATATTGAACCAACCCTGCATTCCCGGGATAAAGCCTACTTGATCATGGTGGATGATCGTTTTGATGTGATCTTGGATTCGGTTGGCAAGAATTTTATTGAGTATTTTTGCATCGATGTTCATAAGGGAAATTGGTCTGAAGTTCTCTTTCTTTGTTGGATCTTTGTGTGGCTTTGGTATCAGCGTAATTGTGGCTTCGTAGAAGGAATTGGGTAGTGTTCCTTCTGTTTCTATTTTGTGGAATAGTTTAAAGAGTACTGGTGTTAACTCTTCTTTGAAGGTCTGGTAGAATTCTGCACTGAAACCATCTGGTCCTGTGCTTTTTTTGGTTGGAAGACTTTCTATGACTCCTTCTATTTCTTTAGGCTTTATGGGACTGTTCAGATGGTCTAGTTGGTCCTGATTTAATTTTGGTATTTGGTATCTGTCAAGGAAATTGTCCATTTCCTCCAGATTCTCCAGTTGTGTTGAGTACAGGCTCTTGTAGTAGGATCTGATGATTTTTTGGATTTCCTCAGTTTCCGTTGTTATGTCTCCCTTTTCATTTCTAAGTTTGTTAATTTGGATACTTTCTCTGTGCCCTTTGGTCAGTCTGGCTAAGGGTTTATCTATCTTGTTGATTTTCTCAAAGAACCAGCTCCTGGTTTTGATGATTTTTTGTATGGTTCTCTTTGTTTCTACTTGATTGATTTTGGCCCTGAGTTTGATCATTTCCTGCCTTCTACTCCTCCTGGGTGAAATAGCTTCTTTTTGTTCTAGGGCTTTCAGGTGTGTCATTAAGTTGGTAATGTATGCTCTCTCCATTTTCTTTTTGGAGGCACTCAGGGCTATGAGCTTTCCTCTTAGCACTGCTTTCACTGTGTCCCATAGATTTGGGTATGTTGTGTTTTCATTTTCATTGTGTTCTAAAAAGTCTTTAATTTCTTTCTTTATTTCTTCCTTGACCAAGGTATCATTGAGTATTGTTCAATTTCCACGTGTATGTGGGTTTTCTGTTGTTTCTGTTGCTATTGAAGACCACTTTTGTTCCATAGTGATCAGATAGGAGGCATGGGATTAGTTCTATCTTCTTATATTTGTTGAGGTCTGTCTTGTGACCAATTATATGGTCGATTTTGGAGAAGGTACCATGAGGTGCTGAAAAAAAGGTATATTCTTTTGTTTTAGGATAGAATGTTCTATATATATCAGTTAAATCTAATTGGTCCAAAGCTTCAATTAGTTTCATTGTGTCCTTGTTTAGTTTCTGTTTTCCTGATTGGTCCATTGAGGAAAGTGCAGTGTTGAAGTCACCCACAATTATTGTGTTAGGTGCAATGTGTGCTTTGAATTTTAATAAAGTTTCTTTTATGAAAGAGGGTGCCCTTGCATTTGGAGCATAGATGTTCAGGATTGAGAGTTCTTCTTGTTGTATTTTTCCTTTGACCAGCAAGAAGTGTCCCTCAGAGTCTCTTTTGATGACTTTGGGTTGAAAGTCAATTTTATCTGATATTAAAATGGCTACTCCAGCTTGTTTCCTGAGACCATTTGATTGTAAAATTGTCTTCCAGCCTTTTACTCTAAGGTAGTGTTTGTCTTTGACCCTGAGGTGTGTTTCCTGTAAGCAGCAAAATGTAGGGTCCTGTTTACGTATCCAGTCAGTTAGTCTGTGTCTTTTTATTGGGGCATTGAGTCCATTGATGTTAAGAGATATTAAGGAATAGTGATTGTTACTTCCTATCATTTTTGACGTTATTTTTTAAATTTGATTGCTTAACTTCTTTTGGGTTTGATGAAAGGTTACTATCTTGCTTTTTTCAGGGTGAAGTTTCCCTCCTTGTATTGGTGTTGTCCTCCTATTATCCTTTTTAGGGCTGGGTTTGTGGATAGATATTGGGTGAACTTGGTTTTGTCGTGAAATATCTTAGTTTCTCCATCTATGGTGATTGAGAGTTTTGCTGGATATAGTAGTTTTGGTTGGCATTTGTGTTCTCTTAGAGTCTGCATGAGATCTGCCCAGGACCTTCTAGCCTTCATAGTCTCAGGTGAAAAGTCTGCTGTGATTCTGATAGGTCTTCCTTTATATGTTACTTGGCCTTTTTCTCTTACTGCCTTTAATATTCTTTCTTTGTTTAGAACATTTGGTGTTTTGATTATTATGTGACGGGAAGTATTTCTGTTCTGGTCCAGTCTGTTTGGAGTTCTGTAGGCTTCTTGTATATTCATGGGCATCTCTCTCTTTAGGTTAGGAAAGTTTTCTTCCATAATTTTATTGAAGATATTTGCTGGCCATTTAAATTGTAAATCTTCACTCTCATCTATGCCTATAATCCTTAGGTTTGGTCTTCTCATTGTGTCCTGGATTTCCTGGATATTTTGGGTTACAAGCTTTTTGCATTTTGCATTTTCTTTAACTGTTGAGTCCATGGTTTCTATGGAATCTTCAGCATCTGAGATTCTTTCTTCTATTTCTTGTATTCTGTTGTTGATATTTGCATCTCTGTCCCCTGATTTCTTCCCAAGGCTTTCTATCTCCAAAGTTGTCTCCTTTTGAGTTTTCTTAGTTGTTTCTACTTCTGATTTTAGATCCTGGATGGTTTTGCTTAGCTCCTTCACTTGCTTGTTTGTGCTTTCCTGTAATTCTTTAAGAGATTTTTGTGTTTTTTCTTTCATGACCTCAGCCTGTTGACCAAAGTTCTCCTGTATTTCTTTAAGAGATTTTTGTGTTTCGTCTTTCATGACCTCAGCCTGTTGACCAAAGTTCTCCTGTATTTCTTTAAGAGGTTTTTGTGTTTCGTCTTTCATGACCTCAGCCTGTTGACCAAAGTTCTCCTGTATTTCTTTAAGTGTTTTTTGCATTTCCTCCTTGTTGGCTTTTGTATTCTCCTGGATTTCTTTCAATGATTTTTGTGTTTCCCTTGCAAGGGCTTCTAACTTTTGATCCATTTTCTCCTGAATGTCCTTCATGTGTTCCTGTACCAGCATCATGACCAGTGATTTTAAATCCAAATCTTGTTTTACTGGTGTGATGGGGTATCCAGGACTTGCTGGTAGAGGAGAATTGGGTTCAGATGTTGCCATAGTGCCTTGATTTCTGTTAGTGACGTTCCTGCGTTTGCCTTTTGCCATCTAGCTCTCACTGGTGTTACTTGGTCTTGTCAGTGCTGGACTCACCAGTGCAAGCTGCCCCTTCCCCGTTGGCCTCTGGTGCACAGCTTACACTCTGCACTGCCTGTAGACAGGGTGCTGTTGTCCAGGCTGTTCAGATCCCGAAGCAGGCACCTGAAGGCTCCCGCTGGGGCCCGCAGGATTTATTGGAGCACACCGACTTCTCCCAGCTGGCCGCCCGGAAGCCCCCACTAGCCTCTTGAGGGACCTGGAGATGTGGTGCGGCCACCCAGGCTGATCTGAAGCGGAGAGAGTTGACCTGAGGGCTTCTGCCTGAGGCCTTGCCCCAGATTGTGTCTGTGGGCCAGATGGAACCTGTGTGCACCCCCAGGGAGCTCCGAAGGTGTATGTTGCTGTGACCTCCCCTGTGTTCCGCTCACTCCGCTGGGCAGCCGATTTCCCCAACCGGGCTGGCGCACACTAGGTTAGCCTTGTCGCCCGGGCCCTGAGTCCAGGCAAAAGCCTGGGAGGCCAAGGTCCGAGCAAAGTTCCCCTAGGGCTATGACTGTTATTTGGGTCCGCCAGGTGACCCGGATGGCGGGCGTGCGCGTCTGCGCTCCCCGAAAGCACCTGGAGAGTCTGTTATGCTAATAACCCCCTGGGCGGGTTGACACACAGATGGCCCACCAAGCCGCCCAGTTCTTGGGGTCAGTCCTGTGCATTTTGGGGCCTAGACCCCCGTTTTGTTAGCCTCAGGCTACGCTTGTTAGCAGTCTCTGCCCTCCCAAGCACTCTGGGTCCTGTAGGCAAAATGGCGGCGCGTGCGCCGGCCAGGGCAAAAAAAACCTCCTGGCTGGGTTGGCGCCCCGATGGCCACTCGAACAGCCCAGGGCCTGGGTGCAGGCCAACGCCCGTCAGGCTCAGACCCCTGCGGTGTTGGGCCTAGGATTATGTTTGTGTACCTCAGTCTGACCGATCTCTGGAGCCCGGAATCAAGATGGAGGTGAGTCTCTCCTGACTGGCGGGAAGCCGAGTTCTGAAGTGGCTTCCGTGCAGCGAAAGGCTCCGCAGAACCGCAGCTGCTTGCCGCCCGGCTGGTCAGGGAAGGTCAGTGGTCGTGGGCGCGGGGCTTAACTGGACCCTGTGTCGCCTTGGTTCCACCGCTGATGGCCCTTCAGCTGGACCAGCCACTGCTACCTCTGCCGCCACCGCCGCCGCCGCCGACCGGATTCTGATTTCTGTACCTCTTTTCTTTTTCCTTTATTTGGGTTTTTTGGGGATTTTTGGTTTTTTGTTTTGTTTTTGTTTTTTGTTTTGTTTTTTGAGACAGGGTTTTTCTGTGTAGCCCTGGTTGTCCTAGAACTCACTCTGTAAGCCAGGCTGGCCACAAACTCAGAAATCCACCTGCCTCTACCTCCCGAGTACGAGGATTACAGGCATGTGCCACCACCGCCCAGCTCTGATTGCATCTCAATGTTGTATAAAAATTGTTTTCTATCACCTCTGATGGTTTAATAAAGTGCTGATCAGCCAATAACTAGGCAAGACTTCCAGTCCCAGTTGGGGGTCCCTGGGAGACGAAAGATAGAGACAAGATACATGCACATGCACACATATACACAGGGACAGACAGACAGACAGAGGGACTGACAGAGAAGAGAGCTGTGGAGGGACATGGGAAGAGTCACCATGAAGACACATATGGAACAGAGCCAGTCTGAGCAAGATTCAGACTCAGATTCAGATTACAAAAAAAGGGTCACATGGCTGGGATGTAGCCAAGCTAGCATGCTGCAGTTAGAATAGATGAGTATCTGCCAAGTTACAGGGCTCATAGCTTGTTAATAAATTTATTATGTCTCTATTGTTTATTCCGGAGCTAAAATGGGCTAGAGTGGGTATAGAAACACCTTGTCATTATTTGGAAGCAAAAGGGTTGAAGCAACCCCCCCATTATCACTTTTTTTATTTATCATTCCATTTGTTTATATCTCAAATGATATCCTTCTTCCGGGTTAGCCCTCCACCAGCCCCCATCCTACATCTGTCTCTCCATCCTCCCCTTTGCCTCTATGAGGGTGCTCACCCACCCACCCTCTCCCACCATACTGTTCCAACATCCACCTGGGCTGGGGCATCAAACCTCCACAGGACCAAGGGCCTGCCCTCCCGTTGATGTCAGACAAGGCCATCCTCTGCTACATCTGTATCTGGAGCCATGGATCCCTCCATGTACACTCCTTGGTGGGTTAGTTATTTCCCAGATTCTCTGGCCACTTCACTAAGACAAGATTGCATTGTTCCTAAACTATGTAAGTAAAGGGTTGTGTTGTATAAGTAGGACAGGATGCCATCTCAGTGTTGGGAACGGAGGAGGAGGATGGGGAAGGAGGAGGATGAGGGAGAGGTAGGGGAAGGGGAAAGAGGAGGAGGACAGTATCAGTGCAGAATACACAGACTATCCTTTGTGCTGAGAAGCCTTTAGATTATGGTCCTTCTATCAGAGACCGGACAGATGGGATACACGTGGTTCTACTTCCAAGGAGCCTTATCACTTTGCCTACTCTCTTTTCTCAGAGTAGTCTGGGAAGGTCTGGGCTGCAGAGGGATCACTTGTGTAGCCTGTTTACTCTGACGGACCTGGGTTTAAGAAGAATTGTATATACCGTGTTGAATTGACTTGTAATGGTTAGTATGTTTTAACCCATGTGCTGTTTTTGTGTGCATTTGATTTCATTTTATTTTTTGCTTTTTGTAAACAAAACAAGTCTTCAAAACTTTGCACAATTTATTAAGTTGGTTGTGTTTTTACAATGTAAGAATAAGTAATAGATAATGTCTCCAGCTTCTCCCCTGTGGTACATGTTTCTGTGTTGTGTCAGTAATAGGACCCAGTGCTCCATAAAGGATAATAGCTTCCAGTCCACTATCCCTCATGAGGACTCCCTGAGTGGCTCGTCATCTGCCTCCTCATATGAACCAGTGACTGACTTCCCAGCAACCTTCTGAAAATCTACCTACTGGATTAAGATGAGAAGAATCAAGCCTGCTGCCACGTCACAGGTTGAAGGTATCCATTTCAGATTCTCAGTTCTGAGACAGGAGAGTGTATCTCATGTGCTTGGTGTTTTGGTGTGGTGTGGCTCCTTATCAGTAGTGATTAGATGAGATTTTGTTTGACACAGGGCTTTCACCATGTGGCTCTGGCTGGCTTCACACTCAGTATCTGGTTCACACAAGCATTGGATGTATTATGACCCCCTGCATGGGCCTCCAGTGTTTGGGAGCTACACTACGACCAACCTGAATAAGCAGATGTGAAGGAGTCAGGCTATCACACACTGTTGCCTTCGTGACTCTCCCTTTGTCAGCTCTACCAATCCTACCCAGTGGCAGCCTTCTTCTCCATGGCATTTGACCTTCTTTTTCTTACTCTTATGTTTTCCTCTGATTTTGAGGATGTGAGGACTGGGTAACGGGTTATCGTGGCAATGTATGCCAGAGGGTCACAGTCAGTGATTGATCCACAGGTGTCTTTGTTGAGTTCTGGTTCTGTAGATATAAATCATAGTCAAGAGACGTGTTTAGGCATATGGAAGATCTGATGGTTTCTGAGGGAAGACAATCTACAGGGAAAAGGGAGACTCCATAGGTTAGGATCTGTTCACACCAAGTTTCTCCAAGCTGTTCTGTGAGGGTGCATTTTTTGGTGATTCATGCCTTGTGGTGCTGTGACAAGGTTTGGAAGGCATTTACAGACTGCTTTGTTGTTGTGTGGAATGTCAGGCACAGGTGAAAAGGAAAAGGAGAAGGCCAAAGGAAAGAGGAAAGTCAAGCAGGAAGAAGATGAAGACTATAGTGAGCTTCCGCAAAAGAAGCACAAGATGTACGGTAGGGTCCTGCGCTGTCTGGGAGACTGAGCTTCACTCTGTAAGCTGGAGGTAGAAAGCCTTTGCTTTGTAGGCTTGATTGACTTTGAAATCCCTAGAATTCGGTGAGGGGATGACTTTTACTGGCTTTCTTATTCCTTTCCAGTCAGTCCTGTGTGAAAGGAAGGTCAGGAGGTTGAGGGAGTGGGACCTAGTCTACTAAAGAGAAGGCGAAGGCGATTTGGAAAGTTGATGTGTTTCAGGTTTCTGAGTTTGCATCTTATGCGGGAAGGAAGCAGCAGCCTAAAGCTCAGCCTCACACCAATTCCCAGGCTCCTCGGGTTCGGAAGGTCTTCCAGTGTATGCAGCAGGTACTCATGTCTTCGAATATGCATGCTGTTTCTATGAGGGATGATGTACCAGATGAGGCTGTCACCTATTTCTCCCTCTTTCTTACCTCCCTTCTCTCTCTGTCTCTGTGAGAAATTGAACCGAGCCCTTCATTCCTGATGGGGAGGCATCGACCACCAAGCCTCACCTGCTGTTCATGGAAGCAGCAGCTGCTGCTGGTTTGGAGGTCACACAGGCTTAAATTTTGGCCCTGTGTGCCTTCTGAGCTGCCTAGGGCTGTCCCTTACAATCCTCGATTTCCTTGTATGTAGACAGGAAATATTATATCGATGAAATTTAAATGACAAAAACATTTAGCATCATCTCAGGCACATAGAAAAAAATTTCAGACAGCAATTTTGCATATCTAAGTATGTTTTTCTTACATCATGATCTGAAAAGTTGCCCCCCCAGTTCTGACTCACTCCATGGGACTTGAGAGTGAGCCTCAGATGGGTTTTTTTTGGGGTGGGGGAGAAATGGACAGAGGTTTCTGAAACTGTGCAGTGAATAGAAACATGTTATTTTTGAAAGTCCTTTACTGCAAGAATGTATTCAATATTTTCCCTCAATTGTAGACTTAAGTTTTTTGTTTCTGAAGAATTCTACAGATTACAGTGTCCTATTCTTTCCACTGTAGGCAGTGTGGAGGAAAAGTGGTGCTTAGATATCTTGGATAAAACAGTGTGTCCTGTCCTACCTGGCAGGCAGTGGGGGAGGAAGCCTACAGAGACTTTAGAGAAACACGTGGAAAACTGCAAGCAGGTTAGCTATTTTGTGACCCTTCCTGACTGTTAGGAATTTTCTCTATTGGTGCAGTGATAGGACTCTTGGTTAGAACTCAGAGGCCTCTTTGTTCAGGCTCCAGCAACATGGTGCTCTAAAATGGATCCTGACACTGGTGGGAGAATATGAGATGCAAATGAAAGTAGGAATCAATGTACCAATGTTTGCATTTTCTTGAGATAGGGTTTATGGAGCTCAAGCTGGCTTTGAATTTGCAATGAAGCCAAGGATGCCCTTTGATTCTGGATCCTCCACCTCTCATTTTAATCTCATGGTCTTGACAAGTGTACTGAAGTCATATAAGATGTGAAGAGTGGGGTTGGAGAGATGGCTCAATGGTTAGAGCACAGGCTGCTCTTGCAAAGGGCTTGTGCTGAGTTCCAGCACCCACATATCCTCTCACAACTGTCCCTAACTCCAGTTTTTGGGGGATCTGATGCTGTCTTGTGAATCTCTTGGGCACACATGTGGTATACAAACATACATCCAGGCAAATTATACTTACACATAAAATACATTTTTTTTAAAAAATAGGGAGATAACCCAGACTCAAAAGATGAATCATGGTAGGCACTCGCTAATAAGTGGATATTAACCTAGAAAACTGGAATACCCAAATCATAATCCACACATCAAATGAGGTACAAGAAGAACTGAGGTGTGGCCCCTTGTTCTGGAAAGACTCAGTGAAGCAATATAGGGCAAAACCAGAACAGGGAAGTGGGAAGGGGTAGGTGGGAAAACGGGGAGGGAAGGGGGCTGATGGGACTTTCGGGGAGTGGGGGGTCTAGAAAAGGGGAATTCATTTCAAATGTAAATAAAAAAGATATCGAAGAAAAAAAAGGAAAAAAAAGCTGTTAAGGATAGATGAGAAAGGGTAAGAGGTATTTGCTGAACTATTATTGTAGCTTCTTTGGTAACTCCAAAATATAGTATAGATAAACTTGGCAGTAAGAGAGTAGGTCCTAGGATAAGGTGTTCCTCTAAGGTTACTACTCAATTTGATGCATTCAGGTCAACAGGAACTAGGGAATATGGAGACCCATGAACTTTGAGAACTAAGCACCTCAGAGCATATGAGCATGTCCACTCCAACTGTTCTGTCTCTAATTCTACTTCTAACCAGAAGTTTGAAATGTATGGCATGGGACCTAATCCAAGTATAGGATAGTGGCCAGCTCCAGAGAAGATGTGAATTGGAACAGGCCATTTTGAAAGACTTTGAAACTTTGCCTCATCACTTCTTCCTTAATGTCACTTTATCAAGCTGGACCTCGGAAGATTCATAGCTGGATTCTTCCTTGAGATTTGGGATATAAGGGATCTGAGAGCTAGGGGTAGCCCCAGGGAAGGGCAGTGGCTGAAATGTACAATGACTGGCCTTACCTTGAAGTACCTATTATGATATCATAATGGTGACATTCTGGAGACAGAGACTCTTGAGTTGAGTTGAGTTTAGTTAGTTAGTTAAAGCAATGTGCTTGAGTAATGGAGCCAAGTTGGGGGATGGATATCCCACTGCTGGGCCATTTCAAGATTAGTCTAATTAGTTTCATGATTGGCGCTATCTGTGTGTTGTTTTCTAGGTATCGGAGCCAGACAAAGGCGGCGGCCAAGGCAAAGGTATGTGATAGCCACTTTCTCTCAAAACCCACTTCTCTCTGTGCTGAACCCCTATAGGTTTTTAGAAATGCTGAGCCTCTGAGCCATCTGAGGGAATGAGCAGAGGGTAGGGGGAGTTGAGGTAATACCCATAGATGTCTTTCCATTAATTCAGTTTGAGAAGCTTTAGGCCAGGCATGGTGGTGCACACCTTTGATGTCAGTACTTTGGAGGCAGAGGCAGGAGGAACTCTCTGAGTTCAAAGTCATCCTAGTCCACATAGTAAGTTCCAGGAGAGCAAGGACTACTCTCTCAAAAAAGCCAAGAAAAGAAGAGCAAGAGAGAAGAACAGAAAGAAGAGGAAGAGCAGGTAGAACAAGGAATAGGAAAGAAAGAAAAAGGAGGAAGAGAAGAAGGAGGGAGAGGTCAAGAGGAAGAGGTGGTAATAGTAGTAGTAACTTTAGTATCATATTATCAAAAAGGAAGAACGTACAAGATATTAAAAAAGTGCTGCCTAGAAACTTGAGCTAGGGGAGACAGTCAGACTGACATACATAGAACTTTTGGGGGAAAGAATGTGATAAGAGTTGAGAAATGGATATTGTCCATCACATGGGAGGCAGAAGGCCGATGGAGCCCATTTTGTAAAGAAAGATTTATACTCATAGGACAAGACAATGAAGGTCTTGGGACATTAATTACAACTTTGTGGGTGGGTGGAAATTTTTATTTTCAACAGAAGAAAAATTGTTCGCAGACATGGTGCACATGGTGAATGTTAGTAAGCACTGATGGTCTTCTTGAGGACCTGGTAGGTCATGCCTCCAGTCTGAGTTTCCTGTCCTCTGACACACACACACACACACACACACACACACACACACACACACACACACACACACACACGAAAAGAAACTGAGGCCAAGAAATTGATTCTCACAGCTCTTCTGAAATTCATAGACAAACTCAGGTAAAATTTAGTGTCATTGTCCTGAGTCCAAAAGATGCAGCAAAGGGCAGGCTAGAGAAATGGGTACACCTTTTGTGCTTCACTCCTGTGGAAGAAGTCTTTTCTCTTCAGGAGTTCTGATCTCTGCTATTAAAGCCTTCAGCTGATTGGGTGATGGCCACTCACAGTATGGAAAGCAATATGCTTTAAAGTGTACTGATTCTAAATGTTAGTCATATGTAAGAATTACTGTCAAAGAAATGTTCTAGGCTAATATATGACCAAACGACTGGGTTCCATAGCCTAGCCAAGTTGACATATGATTAACCATTACAATTATTTCTCTTCTCTAAGTTCATTTGTAAAATTGTGTGTTTGTGTGGTTGTGTGGGAGAATTGGAATACAAGTGCCTGTAGAAGCCAGAGGTGCTTGGATCACCCTGGAGCTAGAATTCCAGGGTATCATGAACCATCTGACATAGATGCTAAGAACTGAACCCAGGTCCTCTGCAAGTGCAGTATGTGGTGCTGAACCATCCTCCCATGCCCTTCTCCTCTTCTCTTTCTCCTCCTTCTCTTCCTCTTTCTCTTCCTCTTTTTCTATTTCCCCCTTCTCTTACTCCTTCTCCTTCTTAGTTTGTAGAGTTTCATTACTTTAGTTCTTACATTTATGTTTTTTTACTTTATCTCAATTTTGTTTTTAAATATGATATGAAGTAAGGCCCAACTTCACTCATCAACAAGTGGCCTTCCAGTGTCCCAAAACCATTTATTAAAGCTTTTTTTTTGTTTTGTTTTGTTTTGTTTTTTTTTGCATTGAATGGTCTCAGTGTCTGTGTAGAGAAGCAGTTGATTTTTAGTGTTAGCTTTCATTGATCCTAAAGGTCTGTTCTTATGCTAGTTTCATGACTATTTTTGATTACTGTAAAACCATTTGTACATGGTTTTAAAAATAGAAACTGAGTCATTTAACTATGCTTTTTCAAGAATATTTTTTGGCTCCTGGGGGACCTTTGTGATTCCTTTAAATGGTCCCTCCGTCCACCATGGCAGGGGAAGAAGCCACAGCATAGGGGCTCAGGGTAGCGATTCAGGTGACATCCACAGTAAAGAAGCAGAGAGAAGGAACAAGTTCAAGCTGCTCTTCTCTTTCCCTAGGGACACAGTCTAGGATCCCAGTCATAGCTTGGCGCCACCCAGAGGTGCCTCAGGATGGTTATCCAGACACTTCCCTACAGACATGCTCAGAGGCTCATCTCCAGATGATTCTAGATTTTGTCAAGTTGACATTTGTCATCACAGTAGTGGCATTGTTTTCTTGCTGCTATGTGGAGCTCTCCTCAATTAAACTGTCATATTGTCATATGGAAATGAACTTGGTTCAGAGCTGGGTGTTTGTTTTGGGACAGACTCTCTCTTTGTAGCTCTGGGTCTTCTGGAACTAGTATTTAGACCAGGCTGGCCTTCAGTGCACAGAAATCCTCTCCCTCCTGATATTTCAGAGCCTTTTAAAAACATTTTAATTCCACCTGCCTGTTTTTGTTATTAACAATGGTTGTGTAGCTGTTTTTGCTTTTGGTCCTAGAAGTCTCTCTCTCTTCTTATTCTCCATTAAGAAACCTTCAAGGTAGACTTGAACTTGAGGTGGATTGACATTTTTTATATTAAAATCATCCCAGCCAAGAGCCTGAAATATCTTTCCAATTATGCATATTATCATCAATCTCCTGTGTTAAATATTTATGGTTTTATATATGAAGGTCTTCTGTATTATTAATCCAATACTTTGATATTTTATAATCTTTATTAATATAAAAATATATTTTATGACTTTAAGGGTTATAGAGTTTTTACTGAGGTAAAAATGATGTGTGTGTGTGTGTTTTGTTTTAGTTTTTGAGATAGGATCTTGCTTTATATCTCCAGCTAAGCTGGTGCTCACTACGAAGATTATCTCAAACCAGTAACAATCCTCTTCCTTACTCCAAGTGTTGGTATTACAGGCATGTGCTACTAGAATCAGTGGCTGTTCATATTCATAAGTTGTTTTAGATTTGTAAATTTAGGGAAGTATAGTATATGCACATATCTATATGTATATAGACAGACAGAGAGAGAGAGAGAGAGAGAGAGAGAGAGAGAGAGAGAATACAGTATATTATAGCTGCATTCAAAGAAGCGAATACAAAAGAGAGGTCTTGGTCTGTGCTGGAACTCACTCTGTAGATCAGTCTGGCCTCGAACTCAGAAATCCACTTGCATCTGCCTCCAGAGTGCTGGGATTAAAGGCATGTGCAACCACTGCTCAGCCAATAGAGAGATCTTAAAGGCAAAGAGTGAAAGGGACTGGAGAGCTGTCTCAGAGGTTAAGAGCACTGGCTGCTCTTCTAAAGGACTTGGGTTCCATTCCCAGCACCCACACAACAGTTCACAGTTGCCTGTAACTCCTGTTCCAAGGAATTCAACTCTTTCCTACAGGCATACATGCAAGCATAACATACATTCACTTAAAATAAAAACAAATGAAAACTTTAAAAAAGAGTATATATTTTTAAAAAAGGAGAAATTTGTGTAGGCTATTTGGACTCAAAATTCATAGATCTGAAGCACGAATTTGCATCAGTATATTGGTTGAAGGGCTGTCACTAGGCAGATAACCTGTGGGCTATAAGGTTGCCATTTTAGAGCACACAAAGATAAACCTGTAGAATGTGTGTATGTACTGAGGCATACAACACACATGCAATTCATGAAGAACAGTGGTTCTCAACTTTGCTAATGCTACAACACTTTAATATAGTTCCTCATGCTGTGGTGACCCCCAACCATAAAATTATTTTCATAGCTACTTCATAACTGTAATCTTGCTACTGTTATGAATAATAATGTAAATAAACTGTTTTTTGATCATCTTAAGTGACCCCTGTAAAATGGTCCTTTGACACCCAACAGAGTAGTGACCTATGGAATCAGAACCACTGATGTAGAAGGAATCTCTTGTGGTGCATGTGTTCTTTGGAAGTGTATTCATCTCCAGCAGTTAGGAGTGACTGCTCTTCTTGCCTCAGATATTGAGTGTAGCAAGACCAATTTTATCTCTGTGTCAGCACAGACACTGTGTGTCCTTTGAGCATGTGGCACTCTAAGATTCTTGATTTTTTTAATGAGGTCTTTATATGGGACATTTCTTTGCCCCAACACATTTGCCAACCCATTTTTTTTAACAGTTGACTTAGGACCTCAAAGTAGCCTGAGTTTTCACTGTTGCTTTTCAGCGTTTTCCCTTTAGGAAGCCTCTCTCTCTCTCTCTCTCTCTCTCTCTCTCTCTCTCTCTCTCTTTCTCTCTCTCTCTCTCTCCCCTTTTCTCTTTCTCTCTTTCATGCTAATCAAGTTATCCAGAACCTGTAAAATTAAAAGGACTTCTTTGAGATCCTATATGTCATAACTCAGGAAACATTGGTTCAGGAACCTGTGAATCCATGTTCTAAGGAAAGCAGGAGAAAGTGGGGCTTTGCATGAGCAAGCAGTTCTGGCTGTGAAGTGCTGAGAGGAACAGGATCCACATGACCAATGGAAAACAAAAGAAAAGAATCTACTTATCTGGTAAAATGCTCATGAAACAGGAGCCAAATACCTATAGATATGTGTCCCTAGTCTCTAGTCACCTGGTCTATCCACTGTTTATTTCAAACGTCCACAGCACAGGATGGAGGTGACCAAGCTCCCTAAGCAGCAACATGGGCCAAGAAGAGCTTCCATCAGTAGCATCCTGGGCTCAATTGTGAAAAGCATTCAGCTTAGCTTTCTTTGTAACCTTCTTTTCACAGAGGATAAACTACATTCCAGGCACATGCCATGCTCTATCCAGTATCTGTAGGTATTTCACCATGAGGGTGTTTCCAGATTACTTACATGTGTGATATTTGTAGATCGTGTGGAGATACAGATACAGAAGGCTCATTGGTAGACATATTAACTGGTATTTCAACACCAGTTTTCTTTTGCTTCTTATCTTAATGGTCTCACCATGAACATAGATTTATACATAATGCATGATTAAGCATAAAATAAGCTCAAAACTATCAAAACTACCACCAGACATACTTAGCTCTGTGGTAAACTGGGTTACTAAATCATAGACATATTCACCAAATGCCCCAGAATTGTTGGCTAGGCTCTTTAGACATTGATGCCCTGAGGAAGGAGTACATATTTGACTCATTTTAATGGTGACAAATGTCATTAATGCCCTTAACCTGACTGTGGGCATCACTGCAAAGTCCTATGAGTTTACTACTTGCTAGGAAGACCTTATGGAATAGAATGGAACTCCTACCACTAAGCTTCCCCTGCTTCTCACCTTCTCAGCACCATCTCCCACAGCTGAGCAAAAGTGCACTTGCAAATGGTTACAGGGCTCCAGACTTTAGCACAGCTGACTCCATGATGGAAGTGCCTTTCAGACTGTAAATCTCAGCACATAGTCAGCACCACCTGCCACAGGTAAAACAATGGCCCAATCCATCAAAGTCCATAGTTCTGGGACCCTCAAAATGGACTAGCCTCACTTTTTGGCTTCTGCTTCTGGTTAACCATTATTGTTAATTTATGTCAACCCAGAACATGATTTTTGTGCTTAAGAGGTCACTCTGAAAAAGGCTTGTGGATACACTGGAATCCTGAACATCCATTGTAGTTGCTGAGTGGCTAATAAAGACATGCTGGTGGCTAAAATCCATGTCCATCCAGTCTTCTCTGGTGAATGCCCCACAATACAAGTTCCATATGCCTTTTTCAGTGGTGTTTTATTTGCTTATAATGCACTTTTTCGCCTAGAAATCAGCTGACTCTCTGATCTGTTGCTCAAATAGAAATTTATGGAGTATTCTTTCATTCTGTTTAAGGAAATTAATCAAGTTCTTCTGAGTTCAGTGATGCATTTCTATTACATTTACCACACTGAAAAAAATTGTGTGTGTGTGTGTGTGTGTAAGTGTGTGCATGTGTGCATGTGTCATGGGGCACAGAGAAGTAGAAGACAACCTACAAGAGTCAGTTCTTTCCATCTACCTTGAAAGCCATAGGAGGTAAATGTCAGTTGGCAAGGCTTGGCACCAGGTACCTGTACCCACTGAGCCATTTTGCTGGCTCCCACATAGTATCTTATCTGTTTAGGTGGCTGTTTTCCTTACTAATGCTTGGCTCTAGAGTAAAGGGGGCATATTTATCTTTAGTCTCAGTATGCCACATAATAATCTAGAATTTAATTTTTGAAGACACTGAATAACATGTATGCATGTGTGCATGCATGCACAAATGCCATGGCATGCACATGGAGGGAAGTGAGAGGACTGGTGAAAACTGCTTCTCTCCTTTTACTACAAGAGCTCCAGACAACGCAGGTCTTTGGGCATGGTGTGTAGCACCTTTGCCTACAATGCCATCTTGGGGCTTCCTTATTATATATAATAAGTTATTCATTAATAAATTAGAATCTAATGACATAATTACACATTTTTCAAGATGATTACATATGATTAAAGCATATTAATAACCCACAGGGAAGATGAGATGTATTGTCAATAAAATCTCCAATCTATAACATAAACCTAACTTTCTTGTTTCTTTCTTTGTGTGTGTTTCTCTAGGCTTCAAAGCAACAGGTTCTTGAAGATATCAGGAAAATCAAAGGTCAGAATTACTCTATCCCTTATTGTTAGCTCAAGCTGCTGTGTTTCTGCTTCAAGACACTGATCGTTGACAGCATGTGAAAGAAAATTGAAAATGAGGGTGTGACTAGAGTAAAGCCATCTTTCTAACATCTTCACTTGCAAAGTCATGCATACAGCCCCATAACTCCTGCATGGTCCCTTTCCCATGTCCCATATATTTTCATGGAAACTCAAAGTCCTGGAAAGAAACTCACTGGGTCAGGAGACTGGACAAAGAATAACTACTAAGAGTTTGTTGCCTTTAGTCCTCTACTATGTATTCTGGGCAAACATCTTTAAAGGAAGAGATGTATCAGGCTCTCTGTGTCTCCCACTGTTATGTTCCCATTCCCATGCTTCTAGTGGAGGCACTTCAGTTCCATGATGAAGAAAGCAGAGAATATGAACATTTAAAACTTGGTAGCTGTGCCTTGCTACTAATTAGCTTCATGGCAGGCATGACTCTATCTTTGCCCTCATGATTATTGAATGAAAGGGATTCTTTTACATTGTATCAGTAGTTACTATACTAAGTAGTTTCTTTACTCCTATTACCAGCTTTAGAATTGGAAGAATCCAAGAAGTATGCCACAGCAAGTGATCTGGCATGGTAAGCAGAGTCTGTCTTCAGACTGTCCTAAGACTGTTTCACATCAACTTGATACAAGCTAGCCTCATTTTAGAAGAGGAAGCCTCAACTGCTCCTTCCAGATTGCCCTGTGGGCAAGCCTGTGGTGCATTTCCTTAATTGATGATCAATGATTGTGGGAAAGTCCAGCTCACTGTGGGTGGTGCCACTCCAGGCTGGTGTCATAGGTGACATAAGTAGTCAGGGTGAGAAAACCATGAAAACAAGGCAGTAAGCAGAGCCTCTGCATCAGCTCCTGCCTCACGGATCCTGCCCTGAGTTCCTACCCTGACTTCCCTCCACAATGGAGTATGACTTGAAAGTTGGTCGGTGAAACTAACCCTTTACCTGCAAGAATTTTCTAGTCATGTGGTTTCATCACAACACTAGAACCCCTCACTAAGACATAGCCTTAATTGTAAGTGCTAGAAGTATAAAATACCTGATACTCTTACATCATTTACTATGAGAGTAATTGTCTCATACCTAAATCAATTTTCTATTCTTATTAGTTAACTTACTGATACTTTGATATCACTTCAGTTCCACTGACCTAACCTGCTGTGTTCAGTATTCCAGGACGTCGTCGTCGTAAGGACCAAACCCAGGACTGTATATTATGCTCAATCGATAGAAGCTTTAAAAATATCTTTCAACATCTGGAAAATGCAAGGTCAGGAAACAGAGTTTGTGGGTAGGGGGTAGAGAAATATTTAAAATCAAAGGAAGGAAAGAGAGTAAAGGGGAAATTTCAGTCAGAAAGAACCATTTTTTGAAATTTATTTATATTTTACATGTATGCCTGTTTTGCATGTATGACTATCTGTGCCCCACATACATGCCTGGTGCCCTCAGATGCAGAATGGAGTATATGATCTCTTGGTACTAGAGATACTGCTGTTTGTGAACCACCATGTGGGTGCTGAGAATCAAACTTGCATCTTCTGGAAGAGAAGTCACTGCTCTTAAGTACTGAACCATCTAACCCCCAAAACAGTGAAGTTTTTTTTAATTAAAAATACATTTATTCATTTTTAGCATTTCTCTTTTTTATGCATGTGTACACATGTATGCCACATGTATGTAGAGGTCAGAGGGCAAGCCACAGGTGTCAGTTCTCTTCTAACATGCAGATCTTAAGGGCTGAACTGAACTGAGGTCATCCAGCTTAATGGGTATTGAAAATTGGATGTCATTTTTTGGAACCATCCATCTTGTTCTTTGAAATAAAGTGTCTCAGTGGGACAGTGAGCCCCAGGGACGTGCTTGTCTCCTCTTCTCCAGCACTGGGACACCATGCACTCTGTTATCGTGTGTGATCTGGGGATAGGGCCCAGCTTCTCTACTTGTATGGCATTCACTTCACTGACTCATCTCCCTTGCTCCTGGTGGAGGGATTCTTTACAATAACTGATGCCCAAGGAAGCAACCCCTTTTCCACCCTCTCCTTCCTTACACCAGAACTATGTTAGACTTGAAATGATCACTTTCTTTCTTTGTCCTAATTTTCTCACTACTGATTCCAAAGACAACGAAAAAATATTCTCTCTGCTTTTCAGCTCAGCACTTAAATACCTGAATTCATCAGAATCAAAGTATATGTCTTCTTCCTCTATCTCTGACACTGGGACTCTGGAGTTTGGGAAACATTCCACTAGTTACAGCATCTCCTCTGAATCAGACTCTGTAGAGCTGACACCACAGGTACCATGTTCAGCCATAGAGAACAGAAAGGTCACTCCAATGGCATTGCTTCAGGTCATGGATTCAATGGGAATAAACCCAGATTCCCATTCAGAGGTAACAGACTCTGTAGAGGTGACACCCAAGGTACCATGTTCAGCCACAGACAGCAAAAAGGACACTCCGATGGAATTGCTTCAGGTCATGGATTCAATGGGAATTATCCCAGATTTACATTCGGAGGATACAGGCTCCATAGAGCTGACACCCAAGGTACCATGTTCAGCCACAAACAGCCGAAAGATCACTCCGATGGCATTGCCTCAGGTCATGGAGTCAATGGGAATTATCCCAGATTTACATTCGGAGGATACAGACTCTGTAGAGCTGACATCCAAGGTACCATGTTCAGCCACAAACAGCCGAAAGATCACTCCGATGGCATTGCCTCAGGTCATGGAGTCAATGGGAATTATCCCAGATTTACATTCGGAGGATACAGACTCTGTAGAACTGACACCCAAGGTACCATATTCAGCCACAAACAGCACAAAGATCACTCAGATGGCATTGCTTCAAGTCATGGAGTCAATGGGAATTATCCCAGATTCACTTTCAGAGGATACAGACTCTATGGGAAAAGCACAAGATAAGACTAACTTATCACAGCCATCAAACCAAGCTGAAACAGTGAGTATACCTCCCGAGTCATCAAACCCAGTAGCAAGTCCTCAACATCAAGCAAGAGCATCAAAGAGTATGTCCTCAAGACTAAATCAAATCACAAATACCTCAAACATAAAAATATTGTTTAACGTTGTGGATTCTAGGGAGATAATTAATGAATTATGTTCTTATGTCACAGAATCCACAGAAATAGCCCCAAAGCCACAACACCAAGTCATTGGTGTAGATACATTGGGGCTAGATACATTGCATAAACATCAAGTTGTAGAACCAGCAAAGATGAGTCAAGACCCACGTCATACAGTCTTCAAAGCTGGGGAAAGGCTTCTGCAGCCTCATCATAAAGTCCCAGAAACATTAAACATGGACTCGGGGTCACAGAATCAAGCCACAAAAGAGGTCAGATTTACTCCTAGCTCTCTTCAACCTTCACAGCCATCATCTAAAGTCCTTGACTCATCGAGGATGATTCCAGAACCACCAGTGCAATCCATAAAGGTAAACTCAAGGGTTCAGCGGTCCCCCACGGGAGTGATCCCACCTTTACAAACTGGTTTGATTGCACCGTCAGTGGCTCACGCCAAAGACTCTCTAGAGTTGCCATCCACATCCCAGGTTCAGGTCAGAGACTCCATTGGGATGACACGACATCCAGGCACAAAGAATCTGTCATTGATTCCAAAACCACCTCATCAGGTCATGGACCCTTCGGAGTTCACTCCGTGGCACCAAGACATAGACTTCTCAGAGGTGAGTCCAACACAAAGTCACAAGATGACAGAGCCTTTAGAGTTAACCTCTGATACGTGGCCACAATGGAAGAATCCTACAGTGATGACTCCATCACATCATCAAATAACAGAATCTATGACAACAGCCTCAGGGGCCCCAGATCAAGGGACAGTACCTCCAGGGATGGGCCAATGGCATCAATTTGCAAATTCTGAAGTCATGCCAGCTACTCCAAAACTTCAAGAAGTGGAGTGTTTGGAGAAAAACACAACACCACAATCTAAGGTCATGGAGTCAGTAAACTTAACAACAGAATTACAGAATGGATATTCAAGACTGCAAGTTATAAAACCTGTGGACATATACAAGGATTTAGCTCCACAAATGGTAGAAAATGGACTACTGACCCCAACGGTGGTATCTACAGATTTGGCCCCAGAACAACAAGAGCAGAGCATACAGTCTGAGGAATTAACCCCAATACCAAAAATACAAACTGAGAAACCTGTCCCATTAGTCCCAGAGTCTCAGCTTCCAGATGAAAAGTCTGCCCAAGGTATAGTTGAACCACAACTCCAAGATGTACAATCTGCTGGGTTGGCCCCAAATCAACAGGTGCAAAATAATAAATCAGAAAATTTGACTACTGTTTCACAGTCTCAAGGTATGGAAGGTGTTCATTCAGCCCTACCACAGGAGGTACTAGAAGATATAAAAATGGTTGCATTGGCCTCAAGACTACCACTTGAAGATATAAAATCTTCAAACTTGGTACCAAAAAACATCTCTGAGAATATTGCCAGTGTGCCACTGCTTGAAGATACAAAGATTACATTGCTAGACTGTAGGAGTTTAATTCCCGAGTCCCTGGTGGAAAGTATGAAAGTTGATGAGTTGACCACACACATTAATGCAGTAAAATCTTCAGATGTGAACCTCATCTTAAGTTCTTTGTCCCCAGATTTTGAAGGGCTGACTGAAAACCAACAAGCCTCAGAAGCACGGGTGACCTCTGACACTTGTCATCAGATAGAAGAATCTGCTGAGTTGACACACTCATCAGTAGGAATGACTCCAGCACCACCGAGCCAAACCTCAGAATCTATAGAGATGGACTTACCACCACTCCAAGATATTCTTGAAACTAGGATCCACCTTGTAAAAGAGGAAAAGGAGACTCCAGAAGATATTCTGAATTTGCTACCAGAATTAGAAGTGCCAACCATAGGCCTGGAAGTGATGACCCCAGAACCACAGCCCCCGGATGTGGACTTTGCTCATATGACACAAGAACCATGTTCAGAAATTACTAACTCATCAGAAAGAATTCTATATGAATACACGGAAAGCACCAAATTGGCATTACTTGAAGTTGATGATTCCCAGGGGACCACTGTAGAAACCTATTCAGAAATGGGATCTCAGGGTGTGAATCTAGAACCAAGAGTACAAATTGAGAAATCAGAGTCATTGGTAGAAAATTTGAAAATTGAAGAATTAACCTCTGAACCATCTGTACAAGTTGTAGAACCTATAGATTTGACTGCAGGACCCATATCACATATTATAGATGTGATCCCAGGGCCACAGGTTCACAACATAAAGTCTACCCAATTAGATACAGGATTAGGGTTACAAAGTGAGTTATCAGTGGATTTAGTAAAACAGCCATCTCTAGGAGTGATAGATTCTGAAAACAGAAAACCAGAGCCAGGACTGCAAAGTTTATCACCAAAGGAGTCATTTGAGGGAACAAAGATTCCAACTGTGAAATCTGTGGATTTGAATTTGGGCGAAGAGCAGCCAATTGCCAAATCAGGACTGACTCCATGGCCACAACTGCAAAGTGTCAGATTTCCAAAGTTATATCAAGGGCTACTTATTCAAGGGGAAAATCCAGCAAATTCTACCTCAGGCCCCCCACATTATGGTTTGAAATCTAATGAAGCAATATCATATTCCCCAATGCCAGAAATCATATCTAGTTTTATTGCGGGGCCAAAGGTTTCAGAACCACAACCACAACATGTGAAATCTATGAAAGTAAATCTGGGACCATGTTTGCAAGATGTGAGATTTTCTGATCCTATCCCCAAAGATACACAGCTTGAACAGGGCTTTCTACTTCAAGAGAAGAAGTCTCAAGGATGTATGCCAGAATTATTACTGCCATTAAGCCAAGAGCCAAAGTTGGGAGAGAGGAAGCTTGCTCTGCCTATACAAGGATCAGAGTTTCACAGGATGAAATTTGCAACACAAGCTTCTGAAATACAGCATCCAAGCATGATATCTGAGGAGGTCAACATAGGATCTTGGGAACAAGATGCCAAATTTTCTGAGCTGGCTTCAACACCAAAACTTCAAGGGGTCAAATTTGGGGAGCTAAACTCAGAATCAATGTTTGTTAGTGACAGTTATATGACTCCAGAGTTAGGGATACAGAATCCCAACTTAGCCAAGATGACTCCAGGGCTACAGGATACAAGGCAAGTTAGTTTTAACACAGGACCACAGCTGCAAGATGTCAAATTTTGGGATGGAATACCAGGAACTCAACCTCAAGGTGTGAAAACATCAGAGCTAAAGTCAGGGCCACACTTAGAATGTGTAAAAATTTCTGAGTTGACCACACCACCAGAGAGGGAAGGGATGAAGTCCAAATTGATAGTACACCAGTCCCCGATTCAAGATGTAAAATATATCACAGGGAATCAAGTGCCAAGTGTTGAAGACAAAGTGTCTTATGAAACATCTGAGCCACAGGTACCAACATGGGAAACAACGAAATTGACCCCTGGGAAACACTTAGCAAATGTAGATCATTCTGAGTCGATCAGAAGACCACAGACCCAAGGCATAGCATCTTCTGAATTGGTTGAAGCACAGCTTTTAGGACATATGAAACCTGTGGAGGACAATATAGTCTCAAAGCAAGAAGCTCTGACATCTGTGGAATTAACACCAGGGCTACATTTGGGAGACATTAAATCTACAAAGTCAAAGTCAGAGCTGGAGCATTTCACATTTATGCTGTCAACCTCAGGGATGCAAACAGGAGATAGGACCCTTAAAGGGCTGCCTCCAGTCTCCAGCTTGAAGGGTTTAAAACCAAAGTTACTACCTTCAAAGCCAACAATGGAAGATAGGAAATCTGTGATCTTAACTGTAGAAGAATGTCTCAAGAGGATAAAATCTGCTGTGATATCCCCAAGTGGTTCCCTGAGAGGAGATATGAAGCCTGTGAAGTTGATTCCTGGTTCAAGAATTCAAGATATAAAAAATAAGGGGTTGGACCGTGATACACATGTTCAAGATGTAAATGCCATGGACTTGAAACTTAAACCAAAGAAGCAAGGGGAGAGTCCTGTGACTTTTGTACCAAGCATGCTGTTTCAAGATAAATCAATAGAGATGTTTCAAAGGCTTCGACTGCAAGGCATAAAGCACAAGGAACTGATGTCACAGCCACAAATGCAAGATAGGAAACCTGTGATCACCCCTTGTTTGAAACAACAAAGTCTAAAACCTACAACTGTAGCCCCAACCCAAGGAATCCAAGAAGTAAAATGTGTAGATTTCACCTCAATACAACAGTGTCAAGGAAAGGCACACATGGACTTGACTCCTAAGTCTAGAGAGGATGACCAGAGAACTGTAAATCCACTAGAGTGGAAAGGTGGGATTTTTGATCAACAGAAAAAGCAGCTTGGATCAGAAAATACATTACCCATGGAGTCAGCTCAAGAACCCAAACCTGCACATATGAAATCCATAGAGCTCAACCCTAAGTTAAAATTCAAAGATACAACCTCATTTGAATTGGGTCCTCAGCCAATTGTTCAAAGTGTAAAATCTGAAGAGTTCCAAAATGAACTACAGGTGCCAAGTATGAAACCTTGCCATTTGACTCCAGGGTCCCAGATATACCAAGAAAAAGCCTTGGAGTCAACGTTGGACCTACAACTTCAAGGTGTGGAAACTCTGGCACAACCTTCAATTGAAAGCACAAAGACTATTCAATGGATACCAATATCTGAGTTTCAAAGTGAGAAAGGTGTAGCTTCAAACTCAAGGTCACAGTCTGGAGATGCCAGAGCTACAGAACTGAAGCCTCCCATGCTATGGAGAAGTGTGAAGTCATCCAAAGTGACTGCCAGGTCAAAAACTCAAGGAGAAAAAAAGGTGGCATTTTATCTTGAACCACAGTTACAGGAAGTAAAAACCTCTCCATTAGCAGTACGGTTGCAGGAACTAAATCCACTTCACTTGACTTCAGAGCCACAGACTCAAGGCATGACATCCGGGGAGCTAAACAAAGAGCCAAAGGCTGCAAGTGTTAGATCTGTTCAGTGGACACCTCGAAAGGAGTTCCGAGGTGTAAAGATGTCAGGATTCAATAGGGGGTCACCGTTTCAAGGTGTCACATACACAGAACAGAAACCCTTCATAAAATTGGGAGGTGGGAAGCCATTGGAAATGACTCAAGGGGCACAAGAACAGTGTGTGAAGACCCTCCAGTTGTTACCAGGACCAGAGGTACAAAAAGGGGGAAACTTCACATTGTGTTCAGAACCACAGTCTCATCGTGTGGAAACTGTGTCATTTCACCATGGAGCAGGGCTTGAAAACACAAAATCTCCCTTGGGCTTACAGCCTAAAGGCAACACAGCCACAGAGTTACAACCCTCAGTACAAGAAAGGGATGTGAAGACATCTGAGGACTTGATGACAAGGCTCAAGACAGAAGGTAAAGAACCTTCCGGGTCAACCCAGGCATGCTTGTCTCATAGGTTCAAAACTATTGACAAATCTATGCTGCCATGGAAAAATCCCAAATGTGATCCTACCTTAAGGTCATTGATCACTAATAAAAAATTAGTGACATTCAAATCCAGGTTCCATATAGAAGACAGGAGATTTCCTAAACTGGCCCCTGGAATACAGTCACGAGAATTGAAACCATTCAAGTCATCTTCAGGAATTCAACAGCCTCAAGATGTAACATTTTCAGTGTTTAAAGAAGAGCCAAGGCCTTTAGAAGCAAAATCTGAGGTATTAGGCCAAGGGTCTGAGATGAAGTCTGAGCCCCAGGGCCAAAGTACAAAATGTTCTGACTTCACACCTGAAACAACATCCCAAAATATGAAATTAAAACTAACTCCCAGGTCACCGATGAAAAGTAAACCAATTTCGACCAAAATTCAAAGGGTCAAGCTAGATGTTAAACCAGGGCCCCAGTCCCAAAATATAAAATCAGATTCAATTCTGAAGACAAAGCCTCAAGAAATGGAGATGGAAGACTGTGAATCAGGCCCACAGTTACAAGATCTTAAATCTTTGAGGACGATCATGGGTGTAAAAGTCCAAGATGTCAAATCTATGAGCTTCAGTCCTAGAACACACGTGGAAAGTATGCCATCTGAAGTCATCACAGAGAAGAATGTCCTTGGTATGAAACCAGCAGAAATGAGCCTACGAGGTGAGACACCCGTGGTCACCCCAAGGAAGTTGCTTTTAAGCACACAGTCTATAGGGCTGGATTCAGGCTTTAATTTGCAAGATTTGAAATATCCTGAGCTGATCATGGGCATGAAACTTCAAGGTATAGACTCTATGGAAGGACACGTGAGAAGTATAAAACCTTCTGAGGTGATTACTGGGATACAAGATGTAGAATCATCTGAGTTGAGCCCTAGTCCAGACCTTCAGGGTATAAAATTTAAGGTGTTCTATCCTGGGTCACACTTGGAAGATGTGAATTCTGCATGTACTCCCAATATACATTCTCAATACATAGATTCCAGTGGGTATATACCTGGGCCATATCTGCAAGATATGAATTCTTCTGTGTGGATTCCACAGTCAAACATTCAGTGTATAAATTCTGAGTGCAATCCTGGAATACATTCAGATGGGATGAATTCTTCCTCTTGCTTTTCGGGATCAAAACTGCAATGCCTATGTTCTACTGGGAGCACCCCTGAGTCACATTTGCAAGACATAAATTCTACTGAATTCATCCCAGAGCCAAGTCCTCAGTATGCAAATTCTTCTGCATGCACCCCAGGATCAAAATGTCAGTGTGCAGATTCTTCTGCATGCATACCAGGGCCAAGTCCTCAGTGTGCAGATTCTTCTGCATGCACCCCAAGATCAAATGCTCAGTGTGCAGATTCTTCTGCATTCACCCCAGAGAATCCTGAATTACATTCGCAAGCTGGGAATTCTTCTGTATACACTCTAGGGCAAAACCATCTGTGTGAAAATTCTAATAGGTATAATCTTGGGCCACTTTTTCAAGGTATGAACTTTTCTTCATTTCCACCACCACAAATTCTGTGTGTAAATCCTGTTTGGTGCAATACTAGAATACATTTGAAAGATATAAATTCTTCTGCATGTACTCTAAGTCAACAATCTCAGTCTGTAAATTCTATTGGCTACAACCCTGGGGCACATTTACAAGCTCCAAAACCTCAAGAACAGCACTTGAAAGATTTGGTGTCTGAACTAAATCCAGGGTCAAGCAATTTGGGTGTATCACCTTCTCAAGATATGAATTCATCTAACTTAATGCTAGGGGCAAAGTTTCAAAAGATCCCAGTTTGCAAGAACCAGCTTGGGTCGCGGCAGCAAAGTACACAACCTATATTTACTTTGAGGCCTCAGTCAAATGGTGTGAATTCTGTGGTTTTACCTACGTCGCCTCCGGAAGATAGAAAGTTTCCAGAGAGGAGCACACACACACCCTTTTGTACAAATGCTGTAAAACTGACTCCTGGCAGTGATCAGAATGACATGAGAAGAAGTAGGGTATTTTTGAAAGAACCTCTTTCTCAAAATGTTCAAGCCATACATTTGAAGCCAGCATCACAGTCTCAAAGTGTGCGGTCTTCAAAAGAACCAATGATAGTATTGCCACCACAGTCCACCAGGAAGCTCTTAGCAGGACCATCACTGACCAGTGTCAAATTCTCAGATTTGCCACTGAAATCAGAGCAGAAAAATAGAAAATCTTTGGCATTTCCTTCAGAGCCAAAGTGGCAAGGTGTAAAACAGGTGAAATTGTCATCAGTGTGTCTGCAGGAAATTGGAAAATCTGTGGAGTTACCACCAAAATCAATTTTTCAAAACGTGAAACCTGGGAACCTTATGCCCCAGACAATTCATCCCCTCACAGAATCCATGAGACCAGAGAGACAGGTGGAGGACTTTGCAGAGATGAGCATGAAGCCTAGGTGTCAAGTCCCTAAATCGGTGCATTTTACTTCACCACCAGTTTCCCAAGATGTGGGATCTTTAGAATTTACAAATGGGGAGGTAAATAAAAGCAGAGAAATGACAGGGAAGTCTATGAGGTTGAGCTCCAAACCAACAGATAACATCCTAGAATCGTTAGAGATGCCCCTGAAGCTAGATCTTCAAGTACCAGAATTGTTTGATCTGACTCCAACACTAAGTGATCATGATTTAAAATCCTCAGAGCCAAATCTACAGAAAAGCTACCAGCTCCCAGAACCTCCTGAGTTACATTCTTGGTCGTGGCCTCAATTTCAAGATTTCAAGAAGTTACAGACAAAAGAGGGTACAGAATCTGATAGAATGACCCTCAGCTTCAAGAACCATGTTGCAGACACCATAGAGTTTACTTGTGAAGCAAGACAGCAAGGGGAAGAATTTAGAATGACTCCAAAGGCGATAAATAGAGAGATTGAATTCATAGAAAACTCTCCAAGGCCATGTCCTCAAGACTTAGGACCTCTGGGGGTGGGCTCTAAGGAAAGATCTCAAAGGGAACAATCTGTAATAACAACAAGGCCATTCTGTCCCATCCCAGATTCCACTTCAGGAATAACACCAGGGCCAGGACCTCAGATTCCCAAATCTAAAAATTTGGCCTCTATGGAGTGGTTGCACAAAGAATCCTTTGACTTGGCAGGCAAGGATAAGAGTCAAGTTGTGGGAAAGAGAGACTCTGTAGAGCTCACCTTTGGTACACAGCAGTCAGGATGGGTAGCGGCTAAGCTAACAAAACCTCAGAATCTGAGCCTGGAAAATATAAGCATCACTCCAACAGAATCACTGGATGAAATGATAAACGTTGTAGGAATTAGTGTAAAGCCAGGAGATCAAGTAACAGAATCTGTGAAGACACAGCTTTCAGTTCCTCACTCAGTGGCCCTCCCAAAAGTGTGTGAATTTGTGGAAGTGATCTCCAGACCAACACTTCAAGTTGCAAAGTCTGTGATGATTCCAGAAAGTATCCCTCAAATGTCAAAATACAATGATTTGACTTCCAGAACACATGATGTGATAAGTTCAAAATTTCCTCCAAGCCTTCAGCTACAAAATGTGCAATCCAAAAAAGTAGTCATAGAGCCAAAACATCAGGCTTTAGAAACAAAACAACGGCCAGGCTTTCCACTAATAAAGACTGTAGTAACTGCCAAACCATTGATTCAGATCGTAAAATCTGAAGAAGTGGCACCAGGACCATGTCCCCAGGCTGTAGAACCAATAGGACTGGGCATGAGACCAAGCATTAGAGTAAAGGAGTGTTTGAATTTACACCCAAGACCACATCTTCAAGACCTGGTAAAACCTATGGAGTTAACTCAAAGGGCAGATATTCAAGTGACTTCTGCAGAATTAATATCTCAGCAAACATCTCCCCTTAAGGAACCTATAGTGTCAACTCATGAGCAAAGGCTTCAGGCTGTAAAATCTCTAGGTCTCAAAACAAAATCTTCTAAAATAAAGAAAATGAAAGATTCGAATCAAGGATCAGTGTGTCAGAATAAAGACTCTGGCATGATCGCACCAGCAAAGTTAGATGCAGAGAATTCCTTATCTAGATCCATACACAGCCCTTCAATCCCATGTCCTTCTATCGTTGACAGAACAACTGAATTAGGGCACAGCCAGGGTTCTGGGGTGCCCGAAGTTTCCAGAGCTTTTGGTATGGAAAACATTGGTGTTGGTAGTTTGCAGTCTTCAAAGTCCTATACAGACAATACTATGAAAAAATCATCAGTTCTTCCTTTGGTCCTTCAAAATCTACCCTCTGATAAGACAGGGGACAGCAAGGGAACCAGGTATCCTGATATCTGGAGCATGAATGTCTTATCCAAGGAAGAAAGTGGAAAGAAGAAAATGGAGGAATTCCAGAGGTATTCTTCATACCCATTCAGATTACTATCCCAGGAGTTTCAGGCAGGATTAGTGGCTCGAAGAAGCACTATCCATTCTTTCCTGGGCATACAGCAGAATGTCTGGGAAAGCCATGTCTGTAGGCAGAGACTACCTAGAAAATACCTCTCCAGTATGCTAATGCTGGGGAATGTCCTGGGAACCACTATGGAAAGGAAGCCTTGTTCTCAACCCTTTTCAATAGAAAGATCCACTATGGACAGTTGTCAATCCATCGAAAATTTATTTGGGGTTCCAGCTGAACTGATGGAATTTTCCCAAAGCCTGCTAGAGAGGGTTCCAAGGACCATGTCTCAGACGTCAGTGGATAAAAAGTACATACAGAGACATATTTTATTTCACAGTAATGAGAAGAAAATGCCGCTGAAGATGTGGACCCGCGGCTCCACATCTTCCATAATACAGAGATTCTCTGGCACAAGATTGGGAGTAAGGAAACCAAGCTCAAAACCCCACGATATTTTCCAGGAAGCCACTGAGCATGTGTCCGTCTCATGTACCGGGACCTGGTTTCCTGACTTGATGAGATCAGAGATACTTTACACTAGGGAAGATTCTGTTTCCAGGGAGCAGAGTAAAATCTCACCATGTGCACCGAGTAGGACTTTTGAGTCTCAGCATTCCCTCAAGACAAGTTCTCTCTCCCAGTCAAACACCGATAACTCAGAACATCTTCTAAGAGAACTCAAGTTAAAAATAGCAGGAAAACTCATAAGAAGTCAAATACCCCACAATGTCCCTCCGCCTCTAGATTCAGGTCTTGTCCTAAAGTATCCAATATGCTTAGAATGTGGCCGATGTTCAGGCCTTAATTGCTCTCATAAGTTACATTCTGCTTGGGGGCCGTACCTTCTCATCTACCCACAGCTCCACCTTTTAAACAGCCCTGAAGGCCATGGTGATGTTCAATTGCATCTTGGATTTAAATTAGGGTATCCACAGAAAGGTACTGCATCACCATCACATAGAGAAGCTAGATTCTCTAAGCTGGGTTCCAAGCATCCTGGCTATGGAAGCAATCAGGATGAAACATGGATTAAATCAAGCCTCAGAAAGACCTCTGTCTTGACAGATCCTTTGAAGAAAATTGTCAAGGGACCTAAAACACAAAACACAAGGCTATACAAAATCAGTCCTAGAACACTGAGGGGTCTGTCAAGAAACAGAATTGAAACCCCCCAAACAAGCACTGTTTCTTCCAAGACACAACCTAAGAAATCCTCTCAGCCCAAAATCATCCAACCACTTGTTCAAGGCCTAAGGCAGGCATTCCAAGCAGCACATAGAATTGTGACTTTTACGGGCCGGAAATTAAAGAAGATGAGGCCAGACAAGTTGTGTTCAGTCAACAACGTGTGCCCCAAACAAAATGCCAATGATTACTTCATGAGAGATAGCGAAGGAGCGAGGACACCAGCTGTCAGGCTCAGGTCAACAGGCTCAAGCGCTAAGCAAAAGGACACATGTCAGGGAGGAAGTGAGCGTGGTAGACAAGCTCCACAGCCCAAACCAGCGAGCTCTCTCCCACCCAGACCCTTGCAATCGCAGAAGACCATGGTTCGTGGAAGAGATGACTCTAAACAAGCTACTCGAGTCCCCAAAATAATGGACAATGTCTACGGTGATGAAGCACCAAAAAATCAACCACAGCAACTCGGCTTCTTCAGGGAGAGAACCCCATGTAATAAGCCGTCTGAAAGAAGCCATTGCCTGCTTCCTCAGGGAACTCATTGGCAAAATCTCTCTAAGAGGAGACATCACAGTCCTTCTCGGAGAAGGCGTAGCAGTCCCTCTGACAGAACCCTTAGAAGTATTTTGGAGAGGATATATTGCAATCCCTCCCAGAGAAACAGTCTCAGCCCCTCCTTAAGAAGTGTATCTGAGAGAAGCCAAAACAGTGTATTTAAGTGGAGAAGCCACAGCCCCTCCAGGAGGAGCCTTCGAAATCCCTCAAGGAGGAGCCCTCAATTTCACTCAAGGAGCCCTCAAATTGGTTCAAGGAGCCCTGGAATTCGCTCAAGGAGGAGCTCTCGCAATCCATTGAGAAGTCCTCATAGTCCCTCAGGGAGGAGCCCTCACAGGCACTCAGTCAGAAGTCCCTGCAGTCCTTCAGGAAGAAACAGTCACAGTCCTTCAAGGAGGAGCCCCCATAGGCGCCCTTGTAGACCTCTAGAGAGGAGGCATAGCAGTCCCTCTGACAGAACCCTTAGACGTCTTTTGGAGGGGATTTATCACACTCCCTCCCAGATCAATAGTCTTAGCTCCTCCATAAGAAGTCTGTCTGACAGAAGCCATAACGGTCTATTTAAGGGGAGAGGCCACAGTCCCTCCAGGAGGAGGCCTCAAAGTCCTTCAGGGGAAAGCCCTAGCAGTCCCTTAAGAAGTCCTCGCATTCCCTCAAGGAGAATCCCTCACAGTCCCTCAAGGAGGAGCCCTTGCAGACCTCTAGAGAGAAGAGGATGCAGTCCCTCTGTGAAGAAGAGTCTACACAGTCATTTTGGGAGGAGCCAACAGAGTCCCTCTTCTCTGAGATGCCTCAGTACCTCAAAAAAGAGCCATCTCATTCTCATGCGAAGGTCACAGGGCAGTCCTTCAGAAAGGAGCCATGGTGATTTCTCTGAAAGAGCTTTTTCCATTCCCTCTCGCTGGAAGAGATGTAGTTCCGGTGATGGACTCTACCCCAACATTACCTGGCAATAGCCAGGTATGCCTGGCCAACTATAAAAGGGGCTGCTTTTCCCTTCTTCTTTCTCTTACTGCTGCTCTCTTGCCCCCTTTCTCCCCTCTTTCCCCATTCCCTGGCTGGCCTCAACTTCTTTGCTCTCTCCTTCTCTCTGCCTTCCTCTGCTGCTACTACTCTCTTAACTCTTCTCCCCATACCCTAAATAAACCCTATTCTATACTATAGCATCATGTGTGTGGTCCCTCAGGGGGAAGGGATGCCTTGGCATGGGCCTGCGGAGCTATCCCCTTGCCCCACACCTCACCACAGTCCCATAGAACATATTCTTATATTTCTTTATCTTTTTATAATCACAACATCTGGAATAAGCCCAGGACAGTTCCTCTAACCCAGGCTACACAGGCATTCTTACAGACTCATCCTGTCATTCTGAGAGAACACAGTATAGTCCCTCTGAAAGCAGACACAGTCATTCTGAGAAGATGCACAGAAGTCTCTCTGAGAGGAACCAGCACTGTCACTATGAGAGACCCTGTCACAGTCCCCAGGGAGAGGCTCAAGCATCGTTCCCCTAATGTCCCCCTAACGATCTTGGCTAAAGAGGTCATGTCTTCCAGGGAAAATACCGAAAATCCAGAGGTGTGGAAGCATGAAGTTAGTGGATAAGGAGAGATCTGCCCCTGTTAAGTGTATTTCTGCTCAGCCACTGCCTGCACCCTCAGCACTGAAAGAGCTATCTGGGAGGGAAGGGGAAGAGAATGGGTCTGTAATTTAAGATCAATAAAGAAAAGTGCGATTTGAACCCCATTAGCATCTGTAAGACCACTTTTGGGATGGGTGAGACCTGCTGTGCAAATGCAGGTTCAGAGGACCTTCAGACTCCTCCCATTTGCTCCAACCCTCTCTTCCAGTCAGCCTCCCTTCTCTCCTGTAGCGATGGGGGCGGGGCCTCAATGGAAGCTGAAGATGAGTCCATGTGACTCCTTTTCCTCTGCAGCCCCCTCTGAAGTCACTAGGCAGAAGTGGATGTTCAGAGCAGGGCTAGTAGTTGCCGAGACCACATCCGGGAGAGGCGAGCAGAGCGGAAGTGGCTTTAATCTGGCCAGAGCCCTTGGGTGAAATTGTTAGGCGTGGAGGGGGAGTGATGTCTTCCAGACTCGGTGCAGTCAACGCTGCAAGTTTCTTGGTGTGACCATTATACTTTGGAGATAGAACTGTCGAGCCGAGAACACACGGTTCTTTGCCTTTGTCTTGAATTCATAGTTGGTTTTATTCAGAGCCCAGTAGGCCCCACCCTTTTATATCAGATCCACGTACTTACTCCCCCCACCCATTTTATTTTTATTGCCTATTCCTCGTATCCTCGGACTCAGTTCCTCGACATATTGTAATTATTCATAATCCTTCAGCATCCCTAGTGCCTCCCGTTGCTGTATAATATATTACATATGTGCATATTTTTCCGTCTTTTCTTTTCGAGCCTCCATCTAGGATAGGGTTTTGAGAATGGGTAATGATGAAAGCTCTGATATTGTCAACCCGTCTGTACAATGTAGACAGCTTCACATCTAGGCACAGGGGGATTCATCTCTTTGGGGATGAGGTACAAAGGTCCCTGGCACTCACTCATGTGCTTGCAATTTGCTAGACCCGGGACCCACATCCAGTAAGCAGCAGAGGAGCACCAGGATCCTGGGAGCTAAGAAGTAAGTCAGGCTTTCTGAGGACATCTTTGTAATTGTGTAGACAGTGCTGCTAACGATGTCTGTGTCTGTACTGTGCAGCGTCACAGCCACCAGACAGGTATGGCTTTGGGGCACTTGAGATGTGGCTACAGAAGAATAGAATGACAAATTCTATTTCATTTTAATGGACTGAAACTTCAATAGCCATCTATAGGTAGCGCCTACTGGATTGGACAGTGCAGATATCAGCCTAGTGTGGGGGAAAGAAAACCTACCTTGCAATAAAACTACAGTCTAATAAAAATGAGTGTGTTTCAGTTAGTGGTATCCCCCTGCATGTCCTCTGCCCCCACATCAAATATGTGCTCATAATTAATTTGATGGACTCTGGGAGGGAAATAAAAATTCCTATGAGCAGTCTTTCTATTTCCAAGCTACTTGGTTGCATCACTGATTCATTATTTTGTGTAATGAATGTGCTAAGTTTCTCCATGGGTGATACAAGAGAAAAGATTTTATTAACTTGGACCTCCCTGGTGAGTTCATTCACTTAGATAACACTTAGGAAATGTCTTCTCTGTACTGGCTGTGTTGGGCTCCCAGGCATGAAAACAGCTGTTGGTTTCAACAGATGAGGTGGGAAAACATGGCAAAACAATCCAGGGTAATAGGAATAAAACTATTTTTTAAAGTAGGGCTTCACTATCTGGGAATTCCCTGTGACACTTAGGTTGGCCTGTAACTTGTAGTCCTCATGCATCTGTCTCCTGAGTGCTGGGATCACAGGCCTGTGCCATCACACACTTATTTCTGTTTGAGACAGGGTTTCACTATGTAGCCCAGGCTGACCAGGAGCTGACTATATAGCCCAGGCTGGACTTTAACTTATGCAGTCTCTGCCCAAAGCCTTCCCAGTGCAGAGTTCACAGGCATGCTTTACGCTTTTAATCTGTGCTCTGCTAGTAAACACGTTTATAGTGGAATTTAATACCATTTTTTGGGAATACTTTTCAGTGTTACCAGAATAGTCCACTCATAGACAGAAGCTGGAAGGTCTTTGAATAATAGCCAGTAAGGAGTCCCAGCTTCCTGTCCCAAACAGAACAGTATTGGAACTGATGAAAGAAGTTTAAAATAACTAGTTGTGTATCCTTGGCATGGAGGATGATTGCAGGTAGAGGGTATTGCAGGGTGTCTTTGAGAGGAGTTAGCAAGAACCAGGTCTTTTTTGGCATACTAACATGTTGCAATTGTCATTATCCTGGAGGGAAAAGTTCACCTTTGAAGACATGGATTGAAAGAAGTGTGAAAGTATTTTTGTGTTTCTTCTTAGGGCCTTCTACCTGATGACCCATATTCTCCTATATTTTTAAGGGACTTATTTATGGCCTTGAAGTCCTCTATCAGCATCATGAGATGTGATTTTTGCCAGGAGCTATTCTCACAGGGATCTCAAAAAACCCCTACTCTCAGCCATTTCCAGCTTGCTTTCTCTAGGCTGCTTTTAGCAGGAAATGGACCAGTTTAAAGATTAGCCAAGTAAGCTAGATGGTTAGTAGGTACAGAGCTCACCCGAGTGGGCTCAAACAAATGAAGCTCACCTGTGGTTGTTACCATAGCAACTCCTTTCCACCTCACCTCCTCATGATCAAAATATGATGCCAAGTTCCTACTGCACCTGCCAAATCTTAGCTGAGACCCTGAGAGACAATTCTGAGAAACTGTTCCTGAGATATGATGCTAGCCTCCTGAGGTTGTTCCTCAAATACAATGACTTTCCCCCTTCACCCCTCCCCACACCTGCTTGCTTGCCTTTATAATGCCTTGTGTGAAAATTAAAGATTGACAGCTTGATCAGATTCAGACTTGCTCTCTAGTTCTTTTGTGTCTGTCTTCTCTCTTGCCATTCCCCTAGGTGGATCCAGGACTCTGGTGACTGTCCCATGGGCTGGGACAGATTTTAAACCCAGCTCTTGCTTTTCTGATGTGTTGCAGTATTCAGGATTTGCTGTTGTGGGAGAACTGGGTTCTGATGGTGCCATATTGCCTTGGTTTCTGTTGGTAATGATGTTCCATTTAACTTTTGCAATTTAGTTATCTCTGATGTTAGCTGTCAGGGGACAGAAGATGCTGGAGATGATGTGGAGAAAGAGGAACACTCCTCCATTGCTGGTGGAATTGCAAACTGGTAAAAGCACTCTGGAAATCAATTTGGTAGTTCATCAAAAGTTAGACATAGTACTACCTGAAGACCCAGATATACTACTCCTGGGCATATACCCAGAACATGTTCCAACATATAATAAGAACACATGCTTCACTCTGTTCATAGCAGCCTATTTATAATAGCCAGAAGCTGGAAAGAACCCAGATGTCCTTCAACAGAGTAATGGACACAGAAAATGTCTACAGAATGGAGTACTATTCAGCTATTAAAAACAAGGAATTTATGAAATTCTTAGGCAAATGGATGGAAATAGAAAGTGTCATCCTGAGTGAGGTAACCCAATCACAAAAGTATGTACACATAGTATGCAGTCACTGATAAGTTGATGTTAGTCCAAAAATCTCAAAATAAACAAGTTACAATTCACAGACCACAGGAAGCTCAAGAAGAACGAGAACTGAAGTGGGGGTGCTTTGGTTCGTCTGAGAAAAGGAACCTAATACTCACAGGAGCAATAATGGAGACAAAGTGTAGAGCAGGGATAGAAGGAAAGGCCACCCAGAGAGTGTTCTACCTGGTAAACACCAAACCCCAAAAGTACTATGGATGACAAGTGCATACTGAAAGGAGCCTGCTCTGGTTGCCTTTCGGAGGGGCCCTGCCAGAGCCTTACAGATACAGAGGCTAATACTAGCAGCCAACCATTGGACTGAGCATGGGGTTCACAATGGAGGAGTTGAAGGGTAGACTGGAGGAGCTGAAGGGGTTAACAACCCCATGGGAAGAACGATGATGTCAGCCATCCAGATGCCTCAGGGCTCCCAGGGACTAAGCCATCAACTAAGGGGTGCACATGGTTCCTGCTAAAATAGTGGCAGAGGAATGCCTTGTTTGGCATCAGTGGGAGGAGAGGTCCTTGGTCCTGTGAAGGCTCAATAGAGACCCCAGTGTGGGGAAATCAATTGGGGGTTGTGGGAGTGGGTTGGGTGGAGGAGCATATTCTGGGAGGCAGGGGGTAAGAGCAGGGATTGGGAGTTTCCGGGAGGGGAGAAATGGGGAAGGGGGAAACCTGCAAGGACTATAACATTTGAAATGTAAATAAAGAATATATTCAATTAATAAAAGAAAAAAAAAGAACTGAAGTAGGGGTGTTTTGATTCCTCTGAGAAGGGGAACCAAATACTCACAGGAGCAATAATGGAGACAAAGTGTGGGACAGAAACTGAAGGAAAGGCCACCCAGAGAATGCCCTACCTGGGCATTCATCCTATAAACAGGAACCAAACCCCTGCACTATTATGGTCGACAAGAAGTGTATGCTAAAAGGAGCCTGCTATGGTTGTCTCCAGAGGGGATCTGCCAGAGCCTTACAGATACAGAGGCAGATGCTAGCAGCCAACCATTGGTCTGGGCATGGGGTCTTCAATGGAGGACTTGGAGGGGAGAACTGGAGGAGATGAAGGGGTTTGTAGCCCTATGGGAAGAACAATGATGTTGGCCACCCAGACACCCCAGGTCTCCCAGGGACTAAACAATCAAGTGGTACACATGGTTAGAGCCAAAAGTGTAGCAGAGGAATGCCTTGTCCGGCATCAGTGGGAAGAGAGGTCCTGGTCCTGTGAAGGCTCAATAGATGCCCCAATATAGAGAAATCGAGGGGTGTTGTAAGCTAGGAGTAGAGGGTGGAGGGGCATATACTTGGAGGCAGGGGGTGGGTGAAGGGGTTGGGGATTTTCTGGGACAGGAGAAACCGAGAAAGGTTCTAGCATTTGCAATGTAAATGAAGAATATATTGTTTTATCTTTTTAAATTGAATGTGTTCTTATAACATTTTTTATTTAAAAAAATGAAAGAAAGAAGCTTGAAAACTGGTACTAAGAATATTATACTCAAACCTAAGGAGGAAAGTGAAATGTGGCCTATAATCGTAACTGAATCACAGGTGCATATGATGAGAGGAGGTGAGAGTTAAGGGGGAGGGGAAACAGGGTGTCCACAGGTTTCTGTCTTAGATGAAGAAAACAAGATATTCCATGATAAAACCAAATTTACACAGTATCTGTCCACAAATCCAGCCCTACAATGGATAATAGATGGAAACACAAATGCCAACACACAGAGGGAAACTACACCCTAGAAAAAGCAAGAAAGTAATCTTCTTCCAACAAACCCAAATGAAGAGCTGCACACAAACATAAAAAATAACATCAAAAATAACAGGAAGCAACAATCACTAATCCTTAATATCTCTTAACCTCAATGGACTCCACATATTCTAACAGAAATATTTTTCATGTAAATCTTCAATTCTATCAGAAAAGGTTTGTAATTCCTCTTTCAATTTATATAGTAAATATTGGTGTTTTTCAGTGGTCTTAGGATATGTAAGTTTAGAACCACTGGGCTATAGGCTCTTGAAAATTCTTAATCTGGGCTGGAGAGATGGCTCAGCGGTTAAAAGTACTAACTGCTCTTCCAGAGGTCCAGAGTTCAATTTCTAGCAACCATATGGTGGCTTACAACCATCTATAATGGGATTCAATGCCGTCTTCTGGTGTGTCTGAAGACAGCAACAGTGTACTCACATATATAAGATAAATACATCATTAAAAATTTCTTAATCCAAAAAGAGTTGAACATAAGCTAACCTCATCTATAATTAAAAGCTGAGATTTGCTACCCCAATGATTAATTATAAAGTCACTAATCATGATAAACATTACATCATACAGGAGCACTTATTATAATATCATTTAGTATCATTTATTTATTTTAAAGATTATTTATCTTATGTATATGAATACATTGTAACTGTCTTCCCCAGAAGAGGGAATCAGATCTTCTTACAGATGTCTGTGAGCCATGATATGGTTGCTGGGCATTGAACTCATGACCTCTAGAAGAGCAGTCTGTGCTCTTAATCGCTGGGCCATCTCTCCAGCCTTACTGTCATTTTTAACACATAAAACTACCTTGGGTTGATAGATTATACAACATACTTAAGTGTTTATTGGTGAGTCTTTAAAACTAAGGTAGTAGCCTAGGTGAAACTGTTTTTTTTTTTTTTCCTTCTAGATTCATTGTATGATTTCCCCTTTCCCAGTTTCCCCCTCCGCATAAGTACAATAAGCCCTCTTACCTCTGCCCATCCCCCAACCACCCTCCTCCCATTATTCTGTACTGGTAATCCCCTACAATGCTGCATCAAGCCTTTCCAAGACCAGGGCCCTCTTCTTCCTTCTTGGAAATCATTTGATATGTGAGTTATGTATTGGGTATTCAGAGCTCCTGGGCTAATATCCACTTATCAGTGACTGCATTCCATTTGTGTTCTTTTGTGAATGAGTTACCTCACTTAGGATGATATTTTTCATTTCCAACCATTTGCCTAAGAATTTCATGAATTCATTCTTTTTAATTGCTGAGTAGTATTCCATCGTGTAAATATACCAATTTTTTTGTATCCATTCCTCCATTGAGGGACATCTGGGTTCTTTCCAGCTTCTGGCTATTATAAATAAGGCTGCTATGAACACAGTGGAGCATGTGTCCTTATTGCATGCCGGGGAATCTGGGTATATGCCCAGGAGTGGTATAGCAGGGTCCTCAGGAAGTGTCCTGTCCAGTTTTCTTAGAAATTGCCAGACTGATTTCCAGAGTGGTTGTATCAGCTTGCAATCCCACCAGCAGTGGAGGAGTGTTCCTCTTTCTCCACATTCTCACCAATACCTGCTGTCTCCTGCGTTTTTAATCTTAGCCATTCTGACTGGTATGAGGTGAAATCTCGGGGTTGTTTTGATTTGCATTACCCTAATGACTGATGATGTTTAACATTTCTTAAGCTGCTTCTCAGCCATTCAAAGTTCTTCAGGTGAAAATTCTTGGATTAGCTCTGTACCCCATTTTTAATAGAGTTGTTTGGCTCTCTGGAGTCTAACTTCTTGAGTTCTTTGTATATATTGGATATTAGCCCTCTGTCGATGTAGGGTTGGTGAAGATCTTTTCCCAATTTGTTGGTTGCCATTTTGTCCTTTTGAGACTGTTCTTGCTTTACAGAAACTTTGTAGTTTTATGAGGTCCCATTTGTCAATTCTTGATCTTAGAGCATAAGCTGTTGGTTGTGTGTTCAGGAAATTTTCCCCTGTACCCATGTGCTCAAGGCTCTTCCCCAATTTCTTTTCTATTAGTTTAGGTGTGTCTGGTTTTATGTGGAGGTACTTGATCAATTTGGAGTTGAGCTTAGTACAAGGAGATAAGAATTTTCGATTTGCATTCTTCTGCATGCTGACCTCCAGTTGGACCAGCAACATTTGTTGAAAAGGCTATATTTTTCCACTGGATGGTTTTAGCTCCTTTGTCAAAGATCAAGTGACCATAGGTGTGTGGGTTCATGTCCGGGTCTTCAGTTCTATTCCATTGGTCTACCTGCCTGTCACTATACCAATACCATGAAGTTTTTAACACGATTGCTCTGTAGTACTGCTTGAGGTCAGGGATACTGATTCCCACAGAAGAGATTTTTACTGTTGAGAATAGTTTTAGCTATCCTCGTTTTTTTGTTATTCCATGAATTTGAGGATTGCTCTTTCTAACTCTATGAAGAACTGAGTTGGGATTTTGATGGGGATTGCATTGAATCAGTACGTTATTTTTGGCAAGATAGCCATTTTTACTATATTAATTCTGCCAATCCACGAGCATGGAAGATTTTTCTATTTTCTGAGGTCTTATTTGATTTCTTTCTTCACATACCTGAAGTTTCTGTCATATAGATCTTTCGTTTGTTTGGTAGAGTCATACCAAGATACTTTATAATGTTGTGGGTATTGTGAAGGGTGTCATTTCCCTAGTTTCTTTCTCAGCATGCTTATCCTTTGAATATAGGAAGTCTATTGACTTACTTGAATTGATTTTATAACCAGCCAGTTTGATGAAGTTTATCAGCTGTAGGAGTTCTCTGGTGGAGTTTTTTGTGCCATCTGGTTATCTCTGGTGTTAGTTAGTCCTATTGTCATTGGCTGGTGCTTGAACCTCCTGTGAGCCTATAAGACTATTTCGGCACCACTGGATGACTGTTTCCACTGGCACAGATTGCTGATGGGCTGCCCTACTCTTGGTGCTGTTGGAGCCCTGGTGTGTCTTTTCCCACACAATGTTATATTTAAGTTGTCTCTGTGTACCTGGCATTGCCTGTCTGGTCCCTCCAGGAGCAAAGATGGCAGATGCTGCAGGAAGCATTTCCTAGTGCAGATCACTCTGCAGGGCAAACGACCCAGGACAGGGCTGGCGCACAGATGGATCGCAGAGCTGCCCAGGCCCTGAGGACACGCAGAAGCCTGGTGGGCTATGTCCCAAGCAATGTTAAACTCGGCATATCTCCGTGTACGTGGTGTTGCCTCTCTGGTCCATCCAGGAGCAAAGATGGCAGACGCCGAAGTGAGACTCTTAACCCTCTTGACTTCATCTACCGTGTTAATCATGCTGACCCTGTGAACTATGGATTTTCCCCATGCTTATGCATATTCATGAGACAGAACATGGAGATTTCTAAGGAAGTCCTGTGTTGGTAATAAAGAACTCTCTACAAGACTTTTCTAACAGGAATTCCCTGGGATTTGTCTCTTAATGGCCACTGTCTCTATTAAACAGAGATGGCTCTTATTGTGTGGAATGCTGAGTTTCACCTCTAGAGGTCTGTCAATTCCTATTATTAAGGTGTAACTGACATATAGTAGATGCGTTTGCTTCATGTGCACACTGTTCAATGTTGACATAAGAACAAATCTGTAAAACTAACACCACAATGACACACATTTCTATCTATAAACCCAATTTTTGTTGTTGTTTTTGTTTTTCTAAACAGAGATTTTAGTGTGTGTATTTGTGTGTGTGTGTGTGTGTGTGTGTGTGTGTGTGTGTGTATCTGGCTATCCTGGAGCTAACTCCGTAGACCAGGCTGGCCTCAAACTCAGAAAGCTCAAGAGATCCACCTTCCTTTACCTTCTGAGTGGTAGGGCTAAACGAATGCATTGCCACCACCACCTGACTCATCCCAATAATTTTTTTTTTACATTCTTAACTTTTACTGTTTAGTAATAGTATTCTAGTTGTAAAAAATAATGAGTTTCTAGAGGGCATTTCCATCTGTGTAGATAATATTCCCTCACCATATTCAGACTCCCAGCCCTCACTTATCCTGCCCTCCCTATCCTCATAATGGAACAAAGTTCACTAAGTGCATTAGCTGATACAGATTCCATATTATTTAACCTTTAAGTAAATATTACTTGTCAAGTTTTGGTGTAGCAGCAAAGAATACCCTCAAGTATCTGATGAAAACTATTCAAACTCTCCTTGACTGCCCCTCCCCCAAATACTTGTCTTTTTGTTTTGTTTTGTTTTAATTAGATAATTTCTTTTTTTATATTTCAAATGTTGTCCCCTTTCCTGGTTTCCCCTCTGAAAACACCCTATCCCATTCTCCCTCCCCTGCTCAACAACCCACCCATTCCTGCTTCCCTGTCTTTGCATTCCCTTACACTGGGGCTTTGAGCCTTCTCAGGACCAAGGACCTCTCCTCCCTTTGATGTCCAACAAGGCCATCCTCTGCAACACATGTAGCTGGAGCCATGCCCCCCCCCCCATGTGTACTCTATGGTTGGTGGTTTAGACCTGGGAGCTCTGGGAAAACTGGTTGGTTCATATTATTTTTTTTTATTCGATATAATTTATTTACATTTCAAATGATTTCCCTTTTCTAGCCCCCCAACTCCCTGAAAGTCCCGTAAGCCCCTTTCTCTTCCCCTGTCCTCCCACCCACCCCTTCCCACTTCCCCGTTCTGGTTTTGCCGAATACTGTTTCACTGAGTCTTTCCAGAACCAGGGGCCACTCCTCCTTTCTTCTTGTACCTCATTTGATGTGTGGATTATGTTTTGGGTATTCCAGTTTTCTAGGTTAATATCCTCTTATTAGTGAGTGCATACCATGATTCACCTTTTGAGTCTGGGTTACCTCACTTAGTATGATATTCTCTCACTTAGTATGATTACCTCACTTAGTATGATATTTATCCTCCTATGGGGCCACAAGCTCCTTCAGCTCCATGGGTCCTTTCTCTAGATCCTCCATTGGGGACCCTGTGCTCAGTCCAGTGGTTGTCTGAATGCTGGGCGGTTTTTCATTTGGGGAATTTCAGTAAAACTGTGAAATTACTGTGTCAATCTTGTATAGACAGGTGTTTTCATTTCACTTGGTAGACAACTAAAATAGCATTTAAATCCTGTGTTGATTAGGTCACTTCCCATCATTATGTTTAATTGTTTTATTTAAAATTTTTATTTTCATACCACGTATTTGGATTCTAGTATTCCCCACCCCCCCTACACACACACAACTCCTCCTAGGTCCTCCCAACCTCTCTACCCACCCAACTCCATGTTCTTCATGTAATGTCCCTCTGTTGTTTGTTTATGGTAAGGCTAATAGGCTTTTTTTAAAAAGTGAGTTAATTTTGTACCTAGCTAGTGTGCTGAAAATGTTTATCATCTGTAGAGCTTTCTGGTGGAATTTTTAGGGTCACTGGCATATACTATCATATCCTCTGCAAGTAAAGATACTTTGACTTCTTCCCTCTCAGTTTGTACCCCTTGATCTCCTTTAGTTGTCTTATTGCTCCATTAAGACCCCAAGCACTATATTGACTAGGTATGGACAACCTTTTCTTGTTCCTGATTTTTGTGGAATTCTTTGAGTTTTCCTCTATTTAAGTTGACACTGGCTATGGGCTTGCTGCCTTTATTATGCTGAGCTCTGTCCCTTGTATTCCTATTCTCTCAGAGACTTTTATCATGAAAGGTGGTGGATTTTACCAAAAAGACATTTCCTGCATCTGATGAGATTATCATGTCATTTTGCCTCAGTTTATTTCTATGGTGGATTACCTTGACAGATTTTTTTTTTCCATGACAGGTTTTGTTTTCTGTATTTCCCTACTGGCCTGGAACTCACTCTGTAGACCAGGCTGGCCAGGAACTCAGAAATCTGCCTACCTCTGCCTCCCAAGTACTGTGATGAAAGTAATGCGTCACCATGGCACTGCTCATTGACAGATTTTTTTTTTATGTTGAACCATCCCTGTATCTCTGGGATGATGCCTGCTTGATTGTGGTGGATGATCATTTTGATGTTGGTTCATTCTTGAATTTGGTTTCCATTGAATATTTTTGCATGCATGTATATAACGGAAATGAACTGTAATTCTCTTTGTATTTTACGTATTTATGTGGCTTGTATATCAGGATAAATGTGGCCTTGTAAAATGAATTGGGCACTGTTCCTTCTATTTCTGTTTTGTGGAATAATTTGAGGAGTTTTGGCATTAACTCTTTTTTAAAACTCTCTTAGAATTGTGCACTAAAAGATTAAGTCCTGGGCTTCTTTTAGCTGGAGATCTTTTTAATTACTGCTTCTATTTCATTACGTGTTATAGGTCTGTTTAAATTACTTATCTGATCTGGATTGAACTTTGGTACGTTGTAGGTATTGAGAATATTATCTATTTCTTGCAGTTTTTTCTTTGTTTGGTTGGGGTTTTTTGTGGTTTTTTGAGAGAGTGTTTTTGTCTGTGTAGCCCTGACTGTCCTGGAACTCACCCTTTAGACCAGGCTAGCCTCGAACTCTGATCTTGAGGACTGGGATTAATGGTGTGAGCCATCACTGCCTACCTGGAGTATGGGTTTTTAAAGTATGGAGATGAAACTGGGAGACATGGACTTGAAGATTTGTAGGCAGAAGTGAGGATCTGCATCAGCCAGAGTAACCTACATGTTCCAGGGAATGCCTGTTGCGAGTTGGGGACTGGAATAAAGCAATGAACTGGAGGAGAGGGAACTTAGGAGGAGAAGATCTGTATGATCAACTGGAGATGGAGTCAGTGGAGGGGTAGAGGGAGGCTGCAACAGATGGTTGCTACAGAGCTGGGGGTAAGACTGAGGGATTGGTTTTTGAAGAGCCAAGGAAGAGGTGAGGATCTGCAGTTAACCTACCACCTCCCCTGGTTGCAGTGCCTTTGTAAAAATATTAACTTGTGTTTCTTCTTTGTGTGTGTGTTGAATAAGTGCAGGGGCATGCAACTGTGTGTGTGTGCCTATGGAAGCTAAAGGCCCAAGTAGGTGCCCTCCTCTAATTTTTGAGAGAAGGTCTCTCCCTGAGCCTGGAGCTCACTAATGTTCAGACTGATCAGTGAGCTCCTGGGATATACTTGACTCCTTCCATTTTCCCAGTGCTAGAGTAATAGACCATTTTTTTTCATTTTTTTTTTATTGAGTATCTTCTTCATTTACATTGCCAATGGTAAAACCTTTCCCACTTTCCCCCCTCCCAAAAGACCCCTCTCCAAAGATTCCCAAACCTCGTCCCACCCTCTGCCTCCATGTATATGCCCCTCTACCCGACACTCTCTCCCCTCCAACACCCCCACCCTACACTGGCTTTTATGTGTGATGTGGGAGTTGAACTCTGGTCCTCATGCTTGCATAGCAACCACTTTATCCACTAAGCCAGCTTTAAGACTACATCTAGGCTTCATGATTTTAAGGATACTATTTAAGAAAGCTCTGCATCCCGCGATTGCTGAGATTTCTCTTTCATCTAATTTATATTTTGTTTTGTTTTTTGTTGTCATTGTTTTGTTTGTTCATTTGTTTTGAGATGGGATCTGGCCAGGAGCTTGCTATGTATACCAGGTTACCCTCAAACTTGTAGAGGTCAAACTCAGGGTCTTCTGCATGCTAATCAAGCCCTGGGCTATATTCTTAACCAAGGTTGTTGCTGGAAATAATAAAAACATTTGCCCTGCAAGCTCTCTGAGGAGGTGCTCTCCCCAACTGTCCTGCACCAGCAGGCCACAGTCCCACTCTGGTATTGGCACTGGTGGTTACAACATCATTGTCCCAGTAGGGTCCTATGAGTTCCTCTCAATTCCATGCAAATCCCACACATACCCCGGGTCACCAGCTCTCAATACCCAAATTACCAGGTAGAACAGGACTCTTTTGATTAATTACTCTGCCAAGATATATAGATATTAGAAACACTATTACAAGATGCCAATCCAGTAATAACAGAGCCAATTAATTATACTACAAGTTTTATCCTAACTTCTAACCTTTAGATAATCTAACATGTGATTCCATGTTGGTGCTCCGACCTACATAGGGCCTCACCACACAGGTCCATTCTTCTCCTCTAATATTCCTTGCTCTGCCCCCTTTTATCTTGTCCAATCACAGACCCTCTCTGCCCTGATGTAGCCTCATAGAAAAGTTCCTGAAAGATTGAAGATTATAAAACTTGAAGATTATATTAAAGTACAGAAAGCCAGAGGCTTAGAACCAAAGATTTGTTTCAGAAGGATGAGAGGGGAGTATTTGGAAAGCTGTGGGTACAGAGAAGAGTTTGATTCCTGGCCCAGATATAAAATGTTTGATCAAAGACTCCCGTCTGGAACCAAACATTCCCACCCAAGATCATGCAGTAGTTCACAGACAGAAGACTGGGTACCTCAGTGGTTACCAGCTCATGACAAGATAAGACTAAACTCTCTGTGCTACTGTCGGTTTACCAGGGATGGCTTCACAGAAAAACCAATCACCTTGAACCTTAGTTAGCAAGAATACAATTGTGGCTCATATAGTGTAGAATCTGTAGTTCACAAGCATCTCTGCTCAGGTCACACTACCATCGACCCTCAAGTCAGTCATAGACAAATGCACCAGAAGAGGAAAAGACATGTAAAAGAGGGCAGAGAAAGGCAGGAAGAACTGCCCAAACACGAGACAAAATGGAGTTCTGAGGAAATAGATTTAATCAAACATAGGAGCATCCAAAGAAAGAAAACAAAGGCAGAAACAGAAACCTTACAAGATGGTACAGAAAATCTTAAGACTCAAAAAGAGAAATAAAAATGAGATGTATCATCTAAGAAAGAGGACCGTAAGCATAGGAAGGAAACCAAGGACAGAGGAGTAGATGCTTTGGGACCAGTCTCTCCTTGGATTTTGAAGATCTCTAGATCTCCTCAGGCTCAAGTGAAATACCAGTCAAGAGCTTGCTTTCATTTGCATTCATATTCATCTCACTTGCATGCGTGGACATAGGTTACAACTTCTGACAGAGTAAGAATGAAGTACTTAGTGGGCTTGCTTCCCACATGGAGATTACTTTTGTATTTTCTAAAAGATTAATAATTTTTCTTACATATGGTAGAATTTCCCTTTAACAGAGTGGCTCTGTTAAAAATTGACCAAATTGCGGTGGTAGTGGAATTATTTTCCCTTGGGAGATCATTTATTTAAAATTGGAGGATTGACTGATGGCTTTTGTGGAATCTATTTCTTGGTTGGGTTTCTTTTAGTTTTGAGTCACATATTTTTATGCTCATTGGCTTTCTGTATGAAGCAACTTAGATTTCCCTTTTTTAGATCTAACTTGCAATATATTTTCTGGGTTGGAAAGTGAAATAACATAATAATTTTTTCTGACATACAGTTTGAAAATTTTCAGAGACTCACGCAAAATCAGTTTATATTCTGAAAATGTTTATAATAAAGTATTTTTACTTCTGGGAAAAATAGTTTCCCTCTAAGTACTGGAGAGATTGCTCAGAGGTTAATAGCACTGGCTGCTCTTCCAGGGGTCCTAAGTTCAATTACCAACAACCACATGGTGGTTCATAACCATCTAGAATGACAGCTGGTGCCTTCTCTGGTCTGCAGGTATATATGTAATCAGAATACTGAATACATTATAAATAAATAAAAAAACCCTTTTCCCTCCTAGTTTGTGCATTGAATTGTTTTTCCTTCTTTGGTTAAGTTTGCTTCTCTTGTTAAGACATCTTTCACTGAATCCTTATGTCCATGACTTTGAGTCCTCCTGAAGGGAGCAGGGAAGTAGAGCTTCCTGTTCCCTCCAGGTGCCTTCTTAATTGTCTCACACCCTAGGGTAAGTGCATCTCTGTTGCTCACTGTACAATGTCTCCAGTGTCCTTAATGGATTCATTTTCATATGTGTATTATTTAGGAGCAGGTTATTAAATTACTAACTATTTGAACATTTTTGTGTTTTGTTTTAGAATATCTTTTTGTTTTGTTTTGTTTTGTTTTGCTTTGCTTTGCTTTGTTCTGTTGAGACATGGTTTCTTTGTGTAACAGCCCCGACTGTCCTGGATTCACTTGTACAACACGCTGGCCTCAAGAGATGCACTTGCCTCTGTCTCCAGAGCACTGGGATTAACATGCCAGTCTTGTTTAGAATAAATTATTACTGTTAATTTCTAACTTGATTCTGATAAGGTCAAAAAACCCATGGTGATATTCCTCCCTTCAGTGAACATTTAATATTTGAGAACCAAAATATTCTCCATTGTGAATTCACAACGTGAACTTGATAAGAATGTATATCTTTAACACAGTATTTTGAAAAAGCTAATGTCCATGAGGTATTCTGTAAATGCTAAAGATTAATTATGTGATATAGATCATTTATTCTTCACTGAAGTTTTGTCTTATTGTCCTGTCAGTTGCTGAGAAAGATAGCTATAGTATTTAAACTTATGGTTACACACTCATTGGCTTTTGGGGACAGGTTCATTGTTGACATTGAAGTCATTATCACCACCCAAACACTTTTAAGAACCTTTCTTTTGCATAGCACACTATGCTGAACATAATCCAACTGTTACCCCCATGGAGTCCTCCCTCAATAATAAAATTACAATCCAGGAGACGTATTGATAGGAATCATATAAATGTTGAGCCATTTCCTCATTGTGTTCCTATGTGCCTTGGTCCTACGATATGGGCTGGTTCTCCTCATGAGCTCCCCAAGAGAAGCTTTGACATATAACTCTTTTTCCATTGTGCCTTAACATCTTTATTCCTTCAGGGTATGCTGCTGTACATGTCACAAAGGGATCAGCCAGTCTAGCTTCTTTTTTTAAGATTAATGTAAATTGACTTTTTATTAATATTCTATATTCTTTGTTTACATTCCAAATGCTTTCCCCTTTCCCATTTCTCCCCTCCCCATATGTCCCATAAGTCCTCTTCTCTCCACCCATTCTCCAATCATCCCCTTCCTTTTTCTCTATCCTGGTACTCCCATAAAATGCTGGATCAAGCCTTTCCAGGATCAGGGCCCTCTCCTTACTTCTTCATGGAAATAGTTTGTTATGCTATATCTGCAGTATTCACAGCTTTTGGGCTAATTAATATCCACTTATCAGTGATTGCATTCCATGTGTATTCTTTTGTGATTGGCTTACCTCACTTAAGATGATATTTTCCAGTTCCAACCATTTGCCCAAGAATTTCATGAATTCGTTGTTTTTAATTGCTGAGTAGTATTCGATTGTGTAAATACACCACATTTTCTGTATCCATTCCTCCACTGAAGGGACATCTAGGTTCTTTCCAGCTTCTGGCTATAAGGCTGCTATGAACATAGTGGAGCATGTGTCCTTGCTGCATGCTCGGGAATCCTCTGGGTATATACCCAGGAGTGGTATAACCAGGTCCTCCGGAAGTGTCATGCCTAGTTTTCGGAGGAGCTGCCAAACTGATTTCCAGAGTTTGTTGTACCATCTTACAATCCACAAGCAGTGGAGGAGTGTTCCTCTTTCTCCACATCCTCGCCAACACGTGCTGTCTCCTGAGTTTTTAACCTTAGCCATTCTGACTTGTATGAGGTGAAATCTCAGGGTTCTGTTGATTTGCATTTCCCTAATGACTAATGAGGTGATACAAAACTCCACCAGAGAACTCCTACAGCTGATAGGAAAAAAAAAAAACAAAAAACACGTCCTGCTGACATGCCCACCAGCCAGAGTGATGGAGGCCCTTCCTCATTTAAGGTTTCCTCTTCACACAGGATTCTAGCTTGTGTCAAGTTGACCACACCCAGCTAGACTTGTGGCTTTAGTTGTAGAAATATTTTTGATACTTTAATGGTCTTCACTCTTAATTTGAAACACCGTGTCCTATTCACTGGCCCCCTCTGTCATATTTCCTTCATCCCTTTCTGTTCCCTAGAGCACATGACAGATAACTGAGGTTGTCTTATACTTCACACAGTGACAGGCACAGTGGCACATCCTGTAATCCCAGCATCTGGGGGCAAAAGCAGGATCAGGAAGATCTACATAAGGTATATAGCTACATAAGGAATTCAAGGTCACTCTGGGTTACATGAGACCTTGTCCAAAAAATGAAAATAACACCTCAAACCAAAACTTTATACCAATTATCCACTCTGGGAATGACAATAAATTTTATACCATTACCAAAATTCAGATTTCCTGATTTATCCCTGGGGAAGTTGTTTTTATTTTCCAAATCTAAAACCCAATCAAGGAGAACCTACCAAATGTAGTCTCTAGGTCTCTGCCTTCTTTCTTATCTTCAGTCCTTTTCTTTTTTCCTTGTTTCTCAGGATACAGACAGTTAAAAAAATCTAGGCAAATCTTTTTCCAGAATGTACCTCACATTTCCAGAATGTACAAAGGTGCTATGTTGTCTTTTCCTCATTTTCAGGTTTAAAGTTCCCCTGCCCCAGCATAGCCTAGTATGTCACATCAAGAGTCACCTGACAGGTGTGTCACCTTGGCGAGGCCAAAGGGGCATTCAGTAGTGGTGATGGCTGCTGTCTCTTCACATCCTGTCATCCAGTAATCCTTACTCACTGTTTCCAAGTGTGCTGCTGATTTCCACTTGACTCAGTTTTTCCCACAGTGACTCTTAACTGGTTATTTTCTACTTGTAGCTCTCTTCCTCTTAAACACTCATTAACTGATCTTTTCCCCTAAAGAGCTTGTGATTGATTCCCCAATGCTACTGTATTTGTTTAATATCATTATGGACACACAAATTTTCTTTTGTTGTTAAATGTTTAGCTTTTTTTTTTTTGAGACAGGGTTTCTATATAGCAAGGCTGGAGTAGAACTATTATAAAGCCCAGACTAGCCTTGAACTCATAACCCATCTCCTCAGGCTCCAGAATACTGGGATTACCAAAGAAGAGTTAAAAGAGTCTGTAAGGTCAAAGGGAGTTTAAACCAGGAAGGGCACGGAAGTACCAACATGGCTCCAGACATGGGCTCAACAAACAGCAAAATGCCTAGTGTCCATCAGAACTCAAGGCAGGGTTTGTACACAGGGACTAAATCTTAGTGTTCCAAGAACTAACTTTGTATATAGAATCTATTAGAAATCACTCCCTTCATAGGAGAGGGAAGAATTGAGTCTCTGTTTAGCTGGTGACTGAAGGCTACAGAATGGGAGACACAGAAGATTCGCTCTGTTTATAGAGTTCCCAGACTCTATGGTGATGTGAAGTGGAAACCTCCGGTTTATTTAGAAAGCCAGTTTGGTCAAATGATGTTTCCTGAGGCACACAGGTGCAAGGATGTCTTGCTAAAGCAGACACGTGAAAGGACCCATGATGGAGTATAAATATGACCCATAGAGCGATGGAGAGGAGCACTGAGCACTGGGCATTGAGATTTGCTCTGCCTCACTGTTCTTTGCTAACGATATGCATATATTGCTTTGCCTTCCATAGTGTCTTAGTCAGGGTTTCTATTCCTGCACAAATACCATGAACAAGAAGCAAGTTAGGAAAGAAAGGGTTTATTCAGCTTACACTTCCATGCTGCTGTTTATCACCAAAGGAAGTCAGGACTGTAACTCAAGCAGGTCAGGAAGCAGGAGCTGATGCAGAGGCCATGGAGGGATGTTTCTTACTGGCTTGCTTCCCCTGGCTTGCTCAGCCTGCTGTCTTATAGAACCCAAGACTACCAGTCAAGGAAGGGCACCACCCACAAGGGGCCCTCCCCAGTTCATCACTAATTGAGAAAATGTCCCACAGCTGGATCCCCTGCAGGCATTTCTTCAACTGAAGCTCCTCTCTCTGTGATAACTCCAAACTGTGTCAAGTTGACACACAAAACCAGCCAGTACAATTGATCCTTTGTCAACTTGACACACAAACACATCACTATTAAACCTCAACCTTTACTTTTTAATTCATCCCCAAGACCTAAATAACTTTAAAAGTCTGACAGTCTTTACATATTAAAAGTTCAATCCCTTTAAAACATCCAAACTCTTTTTTTTTTTTTTTGTGGAGTAGGGGTCTTCTTTTCATTTTTTATTGAATATATTCTTCATTTACATTTCAAATGTTATATGCTTTCCCAGTTTCCCTGTTCCCAGAAAACCCCAACCCATCCTCTCACACCCTGCCTCCAAGAATATGCCCTTCTACCCAGCCCACTGCCACCTACCCCCTTCAACCTCAATTTCCTCACACTGGGTAATCTATGGAGCCTCATAGGACCAAGGACATCTCCTCCCTCTGATGCCCAACAAGGAGTTCCTCTGCCTCATTTTTGGCTAGAACCATGTGTACACCTTGGTTGATGGCTTAATCTCTAGGAGTTACGGGATGTCTGGTTGGTAGACATTATCATTCTTCTCATGAGGCTGCAAACCACTTCAGCTCCTCCAGTCCTCACTCCAACTCCTACATTGGGGACCCCACACTCAGTCCAGTGGTTGGCTGTAGCATTTGCCCCTGTATCTGTAAGGCTCTGGAAGGGCCTCTGTGGAGACAACCATAACAGCCTCCTTTCAGTACTTCTTGCCATCCATAATAGTGTTGGGATTTGGTGAGTTTATAGGATGAACCGCCAGGTAGAACAGTGTCTGGGTGGTCTTTCCTTCAGTCTCTGTTGCACTCTTTGTCTCCATAATTGCTCCTGTGAGTATTTTGTTCCCTTTCTCAGAAATACCAAAGCACCCCCACTTTGGCCTTTCTTTTTCTTGAGCTTCTTGTGGTCTTTGTAATTTCTTTATTTTGAGCTTCCTGGGCTAACTTCCACTTATCAGTGATTACAAACCATGAGTGTCTTTTTTGTGATTGGGTTGCCTCACTCAGGATGACACTATCTAGTTCCATTCATTTCCCTAAGAATTTCATGAATCCATTGTTTTTAAATAGCTGAATAGTACTGCACTGTTTAGATATACAACATTTTCTGTATTCATTCCTCTGTTGAAGGATATCTGTGTTCTTTCCAGCTTCTAGCTATTATAAATAAGGCTGCTATGAACATAATGGAACATGTGTATTATTACATGTTGGAGCATCTTCTGGATATATGCCCAGGAGTGGTATAGCTGGGTCCTCAGGTAGTGCTATGTCTAATTTTCTGAAGAACTGCCAAAGTGATTTCCAGCGTGGTTTTACCAGCTTGCAATCCCTCCAGCAATGGAAAAAGTGTTCCTCTTTCTCCATATCCTTGCCAGCATCCGCTGTCCCCTGAGATTTTTATCTTAGCCATTCTGACTGGGATGAGGTGAAATCTCAGGGTTGTTTTGATTTCCATTTCCCTGATAACTAAGGATGCTGAACATTTCTTTAGGTGCTTCACAGCCATTCAAGTTTCCTCAGTTGAGAATTCTCTGTTTAGCTCGGTATCCAATTTTAAAATAGGGTTATTTGTCTTTCTGGAGTCTAACGTCTTGAGTTCTTTATATACCTCGGATATTAGCCCTCTATTGGGTGCAGGATTGGTAAATATCTTTTCCCAGTCTGTTGGTTGCCATTTTGTCCTATTGACAGTGTCCTTTGCCTTGTAGAGGCTTTGCAGTTTTATGAGGTCCCATTTGTTGATTCTTGTTCTTAGGGCATAAGTCATTGGTGTTCTATTCAGGAAATTTTCCCCTGTGCCCACATGTTCAAGGCTCTTCCCCATTTTCTCCTCTATAAGCTTCAGGGTATCTGGTTTTATGTGAAGGTCCTTAATCCACTTGGACTTGAGCTTTGTACAAGGAGATAAGAATAGTTCAATTTGCATTTTTCTATATGTTGACTTCCAGTCAATCCAGCACCATTTGTTAAAAATGCTGTCTTTTTAACACTGGATGGTTTTAGCTCCTTTGTCAAGGATCATATGACTGTAGGTATGTGAGTTCATTTATGATCTATTCCATTCATCTTCCTTCCTGACTCTGTACAAATACCATACAGTTTTTTTTATCACTATTGCTCTATAGAAGAGCTTGAGGTCAGGGATGGTGATTCTCCCAGGAGATCTTTTCTTGTGGAGAATAGTTTTTGCTATCCTGGGTTTCTTGTTATTCTGGATAAATTTGAGAATTGATCTTTCTAGATCTATGAAAAATTGATTTGGGATTTGATGGGAATTGAATTGAATCTGTAGATTGCTTTTGGCAAGATGTCAATTTTTACTATATTAACCCTGCCAATCCATGAGCATGGTAGATCTTTCCATCTTCTGAGATCTTCAATTTCTTCCTTTAGAGGCTTAAAGTTCTTGTCATACAGATCTTTTACTTGCTTGGTTAGAGTCAGATCAAGGTATGTAATATTATTTGTGACTATTGTGAAGGGTGTCATTCCCCTAATTTCTTTCTCAGCTTGTTTATTCTTTGAGTAGAGGAAGGCTACTAATTTGCTTGAGTTAATTTTATATCAAGCTGGCAAAGCCTGCCCGGAGGAAGTGATCTTCCAGCAGGCTGTCACTTTTGAACACAGAGGTGAGATATCCACCTTCTCTCTGGAGGGGCTCAGTTAGGAGCACACAGGGCCTAAGATCAGTGGAGCATCTGGGGCGGAAGTCTTCCCGCCACCATTTGCACCAGGGAGCCGGGAGATTCCACAGACTTCTGTGATCAGTGGACCAGCTGGGACAGAAGTCTTCCTACCACCATTTGCACCAGGGAGCCAGGAGACTCCACAGCCTTCTGTGCATAGCCCACCAGGAGAGAAAGGTCTCCTAGCATTGCTTTCACATTTGAGCACAGAGGAGTAAGGACACAGGCTTACAGGCCCACAGGAGTAACAAACTCCAGCCAGAGACAAGAATACCAACTAGCACCAGATGGCGAAAGGCAAGCACAAGAATCCTACTAACAGAAACCAAGGCCACACGGCAACATCAGAACTCAGTTCTTCCACCACAGCAAGTCCCATATACCCCAACACACCAGAAAAGCAAGAGTTGGATTTAAAATCGTATCTCATGATGCTGATGGAGGACTTCAAGAAAGACTTAAAAAACTCCCTTAAAGAAATACTGGAGAACATTGGTCAACAAGTAAAAGCCCTTAAAGAGGAAACACAAAAATCCCTTAAACAATTACAGGAAAACACAAACAATCAAGTGAAGGAACTGAACAAAACCATTCAAGGATCTAAAAGTAGAAGTAGAAACAATAAAGAAATCACAAAGTGAGACATCTCTGGAGATAGAAAACCTTGGAAAGAATCCAGGAGTCATAGATGCAAGCATCAAAAACAGAATACAAGAGATAGAATAAAGAACCTCAGGTGCTGAAGATACCATAGAAAACATTGACTCAACAGTCAAAGAAAGTGCAAAATGCATAAAGCTGCTAACTCAAAACATCCAGGAACTCCAGGACACAATGACAAGACCAAACCGAAGGATTATAGATATAGATGAGAGCAAGGATTTACATCTTAAAGGCCCAGTAACTATCTTCAACAAAATTGTAGAAGAAAACTTCCCTAACCTAGAAAAAGAGATGCCCATGAACATAGAAGAAGCCTTCAGAAGTCCAAACAGACTGAACTAGAACAGAAAGTCCTCCCATTACATAATAATCAAAACACCAAATTCACTAAACAAAGAAAGAATACTAAAAGCAGTAAGAGAAAAAGAGCAAGTAACATATAAAGACAGACCTATCAGAATTACACCAGACTTCTCATCAGAGACAATGAAAGCTAGAAGATCCTGGGAAAACCTCATACAGACCCTAAGAGAACACAAATGCCAGCCCAGGCTACTATACCAGCAAAACTCTCAATCATCATAGATGGAGAAACCAAAATATTCCATGATAAAACCAAATTTGCACAATATCTGTCCACAAATTCAGCCCTACAAAGGATAATTGATGAAAAATGCCAAAACAAGGAAGGAAACTACACCCTAGAAAACGCAAGAAAGTAATCTTCTTCCAACAAACCCAAAAGAAGATACCCACACAAACATAAAAATAACATCAAAAATAACAGGAAGCAACAATCACCATGATTAAGGTGTGTAGGGATGGTTCAATAGAGAGAAATCCATCAATGTAATTCAATACATAAACAAACTTAAGGAAAAAAAACACATGGCCATTTTGTTAGATGCTGAAAAAGCTTTTGACAAAATTCGGCATCCCTTCATGATAAAAGTCTTGGAGAGATCGGGAATCCAGGCCCATACCTAAACATAGTGAAAGCAATATACTGCAAACCGGTAGCCAACATCAAACTAAATGGAGAGAAACTTGAGTCAATCCCACTAAATTCGGGGACCAGACAAGGCTGCCCACTCTCTCCTTATCTATTCAATATAGTATTTGAAGTCCTAGCCAGAGCAACCAGGCAGCAAAAAGAGGTCAAAGGTATACAAATTTGAAAGGAAGAAGTTAAAATATCACTATTTGCAGATGATATGATAGTATACTTAAGCGACCCCAAGACTTCTACCAGAGAACTCCTAAAGCTGGTAACAAAACTTCAGCAAAGTGGCTGGATATAAATTTAACTCAAGCAAATCAGTAGCCTTCTTCTACTCAAAGGATAAACAAGATGAGAAAGAAATTAAGAAAATGACACCCTTCATAATAGTCCCAAATAATATTTCATATCTAGGTGTGACCCTGACGAAGCAAGTGAAGGGTCTATAGGACAAGAAATTTAAGCCTCTGAATAAAGAAATTGAAGAAAGTCTCAGAAGATGGAAAGATCTCCCATGTTCATGGACTGGCAGGATCAATATAGTAAAAATGGCCATCTTGCCAAAAGCAATCTACAGATTCAATCTCCATCAAAATTCCAAATCAATTCTTCATAGATCTAGAAAGAGCAATTCTCAAATTCATCTGGAATTACAAAAAACCCAGGATGGCAAAAACTATTCTCCACAACAAAAGATATTTTGGGAGAATCCCCATCCCTGACCTCAAGCTCTACTACAGAGTGATATTGATTTTAAAAAAAAAACTGTTTGGTATTAGTATGCAGACAGGCAGGAAGATCAATGGAATAGAATTGAAGACTAAGAAAAGAACCCACACATGTACGGTCACTTGATTTTTGACAAATGAACTAAAAACATCAAGTGGAAAAAAAGAGCATTTTTAACAAATGGTGCTGGATCAACTGGATATCTGCATGCAGAAAAATCTGCATGCAAATCGACCCATTCTTATCTCCTTGTACAAAACTCCAAGTCCAAGTAGATCAAGGATCTACACATAAAAACAGAAACACTGAAGCATATAAAGGAGAAAGTGTGGAAGAATCTTGAACACATGGGCACAGGGCAAAAGTTCCTGAACAGAACACCATGGCTTATATTCTAAGAACAAGAATCAAATAGGACCTCATAAAACTGCAAAGCTTCTGTAAGGCAAAGGACACAGTCAATAGGACAAAACGGCAAAGAACAAATTGGGAAAAAATCTTTATTAACCCTACATCAGATAGAGGGCTAATATCCAATGTATACAAAGAACTCAATAAGTTAGTCTCCAGAGACTCAAATAACACTATTAAAAAATGGGGTACAGAGCTAAACAGGGAATTCTCAACTGAGGAAACTCAAATGGCTCTAAAGCACCTAAAGAAATGTTCAGCATCCTTAGTTATCAGAGAAATGCAAATCAAAACAACACTGAGATTCCACCTTACACCAGTCAGAATGGCTAAGATGAAAAACTCAGGGGACAGCAGATGCTGGAGAGGATGTGGGGAAAGAGGAACACTTGTCCATTGTTGGTGGGATTGCAAGCTGGTAAAACCACTCTGGAAATCAGTTTGGCGATTCCTCAGAAAATTAGACATAGTACTACCTGTGGAGCCAGCTATACCACTCCTGGGCATATACCCAGAAGATGCTCCTACATGTAATAATGAGACATGCTCCACTATGTTCATAGCTGCCTTATTTATAATAGCCAGAAGCTGGAAAGAACACAGATGTCCATCAACAGAGGAATGGATACAGAAACTGTGGTATATATACACAATGGAGTACTATTCAGATATTAAAAACAATGAACTCATGAAATTCTTAGGCAAATGGATGGAACTAGAAAGTGTCATCCTGAGTGAGGTAATCCAGTCACAAAAGAATGTTCATGGTATGCACTTACTAATAAGTGGATGCTAGTCCAAAAGCTCAAAATAAACAATTTTTTTTCCTAGCATTTGCAGGGGGTGGGGTGAGGGTGGGGGTAGGGGAAGGGGGTGCGGACAGAGAGAGGAGTTCCAGACTAACCTAGTATATGTGAGTTCCTGAACAGCCAGGGCTACACAGAAAACAACAAAACAGAATAAAACCAAACTCGGAATACTATAAAAGATAAAGGCTAGGGAAATGTCCCATCGAAACATAACACAGAGAAAAATGCATTCTTAGGACAACTTCTGAAATTTACATTTGAACAACAATAACACTGCATCAATGCTAAATTCCTAAGTTTGGCAATTCTTTTGTGGGTATTTAAGGAATTTCTCTGTTCTTAGGATACCTATGAAGTATTCAGGAGTAAAACCTCACAAAGATGTCCGCATATTCTCAAATGGCTCAGTAGAGCTAATTAAGATGAGGAACAGTAGTGATATATTAATTTCACGAGGGTCCAATGGAGTGGGAGGCAGTATCTATGACAATACTGGACAATACTGAAGTCCACAAATCTATTCTCCACCATCTTATTAAAGTTTGAAATTCTTTCAAAATCAAACGTTCTAAAAATGAAGAAAAGTATTGCAACAGTTTTAAAGGACTCATTGCTCCCAGGAGGATTTCTGAGTGAACGTACACACAACTTTTAAGTGCAGATCCTCAATTCTTTAAATAAGAAACATTCCAGGCTGGAAATGCTCTCCATAGCGAGCCTGCCCTCACTGTCTAAGGACTGGGATTAGATATGAGCCTTGATGCCTGGCTGTGAAAAGGTTTCAAAAACAAGGTGGCAGACTTTTCCTTCTTACTCTGTTTTCACAGCAATGATATTTTATTTAAAAAGAAAATACAATTTAAGTAGGAAAAGATAAAAACTATGAAAAAGTACTTTCCCTGAATTAAAAATGAATATCAAAATGGTTATATTCACCAGTACAAGGACAATACAAATTGATGTATGGAGATTAGATTAGCAGAAGTTGCTGATGGAATCATAAATTCATAAAGACACAGTGGACATCAATTTGGCATTATCTAATGAAAGTGGTATTGAAATATGTATTCTCAGTCCTCATATGTGCCATTAAAAAACATGAGGAATCTTTAAGGATGTTTATCACAACTATCTTTATAATTGTGGAAAATTAGAAATTAAAAAAAAATACTCATTGACAGGTAACAAGTAACTGGCAAATTGATTGAAAAAATAAAAGAATGAGATTTTACTAATATAAATTTACTTAAGTATATTAAAAACATAAACAAATACCATATATTTCATAATTATTTTTCTCAGTCAATATATGCATGAACATATACATATATATTTGCTAACTAATACATATTAACATAAGAAATTCCTTATTTCTATATATAAGCATAGGATAAAATATTTCAATATCAAAACTGTAGTTTTATTTGGGGATATGTGAGAATACAGTCATAAATATTTAGTCTCCTCTTTTATTACTTTTTCTCTGGAGATAGGGCCTCATTACATTGGCTCTGGCTGGCCTGGAACTCACTATGTAGATTTGGGTGGCTTTGAGCTCACAAAGAACCACCTGCCCTGCTTCTTATAGGGCAGCAGGATGCCCTCTTCTGGTCTCTGTGGGCCTCAGGCATGCATGTGGCAAAACAGCCATACACATAAAAGAACCAATTCCAAACCCTGGGGAACAAACAAGGTTGCTGCTTCCAGTACTTACTCAGAGCGCTTCTCTTTTCCTGTCCATAGTCCTGAGCAGCCCTGATAATCTGCTGCACAACTCCAGTGACCAGCAGATGGATAGCAGGTGGGTTCCAGGTCAGTAACAGGTGGTGCAGGACACTTAGCAGCTCAACACCAATCAGCTGCTATAATTAATATAAATACACTTAGTTAATTTCAATTACAAATGGCAGATGTGTATTATTAAAACCTAAGAAAATACACATGCAATAATGATTTTATAACTAAAATTTAATATATAGGCTAGATTAAAAGAATGAGAGGTCATACTTTCTCCTATAAGATATTCAAGCAACATACAGTATTTAAATTTTAAATGTTTTATATGCAGAGATTATTATTCTCCTACTGGAATAAAACACCTAAGCTATTGGTGTTGCGAGAATTCAATGTCACTGAAGTTCCTAATTGCCCACCTAAGCTGAGGAATTGGTGTGTTTTCACTTTAACCACTATTACAAACTGTAATCTTTTTTTTTAAGATTTATTTATTTATTTTATTTATGTGAGTACATTGTTGCTGTCTTCAGACACACCAGAAGAGGGCATCAGATCCTAATTCAGATGGTTGTGAGCCACCATGTGGTTGCTGGGAATAGAACTCAGGACCTCTGGAAGAGCAGTCAGTACTCTTAACCACTGAGCCATCTCTCCAGCTCCCACAAACAGTAATTTTAAGTCTTTAAAATTTTCTTCATGTAACTGATACAATGAGCTTGCCATAAATTAAGAAACAGAAGAGAAAGTTAATTCAGTCAGAACTGTCCTCTCTTCTCTTAACACAGGAACGCCCCTACACAGCTTGGGGCACTGCTCAGTCAGAAAGTGCTGGTTCAGCATACATGAGGCTCTAGAGCCAATTCCCTCAATTGCAAAGAAATTCACAATCAAAATACATCCCAGGCTGTTCCTTGTTCTTCATGTTCTTCACGGATCCTAGCAGGCTTCCAGGGACTGAGAGACCAGTGCCTCTCCTGTCAAGCTACTCTCCTCGGTAACTGAATGTTCTAGACTTTCTTACTTAAAGGCCCTGCAGGCCTCCTCTGCCCTTGCTGCAGTCCCGAATCTGTCTGTACTTTCTTCCCTTCCATGTCCCTGCCTCTCCCAGAGCATCCCTTGCCCCTGAGAGCTGCTGGCTTTTGCCCTACTCCCTCTTTTGCCCTCTCTGGTCCCCACTGCCCATCTAGTTCTCGATTTTTGACCCTTAACTGCTGTTTATCCTCAGGTTCCCAATATGATCCTCTATTCACCTTCGTTCAAGTTTTCTAGACTACTATTCTCTGGAGGATTAGATAGAGAGCCTCATAGCTGGTCTCCGTGCTCCCTTCTCATACCTCATAAACTAACCTCTTCAAGGCTAACTGTATAATCCTTCTGTGTCTGTCACTCTCAGTCATCTATCTATCTACTTTTCTATCTATATGTGCTGATGCTCTTTGAGTTACGTCCAAACAAAATTAATCATCCTTCTATTTAAACATTGTTAATCATTTCCTTTAGCTTTCAGTATGGAGTCCAAATTCCTTTGTTTGTAAAGCTTCACGTTTGGCCTTCCCAGCCTTGCCCAGCCCCACCCATGATGTCTATCTGCCTTACATCAGTGACAGTAAATGACTGTACACCCTTGAACTTGCCATGCACTCCTGGATCTGGTTTTTGTATTTGTGTTGCTCTTTCTCAGAAGGAATCTTGTCCCTTGGCAGTTCTTCTCTAAGATCCCATTCGACTACCTCTCTGCGAGAAGGTGTCCTTTGCCTGTACATCACATTGCTGTGGTCCTGGGGCCTGACCCCCATACTCACTACTCCCGATCTAAGATGGTAAAGCCATGGTGTGTAGCTGCAGTCTAGCTCTGTGTAGTCATCCAAGAGATAAGAGAGACAGAACCCCTTTTGTTGGTATTAGTTACACAATCTTGTTAGCAATATACAATGTTTATTTCCAGTGTGAGAAATTTATTCCGAGATAGATGCAATTAAAACACAGCATACAATTATCCATTATACAAATACACTGTACCTGATCTTCTGTAATGTGGAATCATGCATAAGGAGAAGCCAATAAGGGGTGTAAGGCCTGCAGGCATGCTGTAGCATGTTGAATGGGCTCCTCTGGTCGATGGGAACAAAGAAACTGTATACTCACACCTGGAATGCACAAAGTAAAACCATGACTTTTCAACACAAAACACTTGTGTTGCTTTGATATAATATTTTTCTCTATTTTTCCCAGATTACTATATATCTATTATTACCACGAAGTTAAAAAATGTTTTCTAGGCTACACAGACAAACACAATATGGGGTTGTAGTGAGTGCTTCAATTCATTTAATATTTAAATTAGGCATGTTATGAACATAATCACTTGTCAATTTCTAGAATTAAAAAATATATAGTATATTAACCAGGCAGTGGTGATGTTCACCTTTAATCCCAGCACTTAGGAGGCAGAGACAAGTGTATCTCTGAGTTTGTGGCCAGCCTGGTCTACAAAATAAAGACATTCAAAGGTACACATTGAGACTTTATCTCAAAAAAAATTTATACTACATTAAGAATAAATTTATAACTAGTTTTTAGTTTCATTAAAGAGTTGTCCAACAATATCGTATACATATGTTTTTTAAGATACAATGATGTGTGTGTGTGTGTATGTGTGTGTGTGGTTTGTTCCTGTGAGTGTGCATGCCTGCAGAGTCCAGAGGACAGTGTCAGAGCCACTGGAGCTGGAGTTAGAGCAGTTGGGAACCCACCTGAGGGGTGCTAGAATTGAACTTAGGTCCTCTCTAAAAGCAGTAAGTGCTCTTAACCACTGAGCCATCCATCTCCCATACAAGGTTTATAAATGCCCAGCTACATACAAGGCTTGTCCAAACAAGTGCTCACAGTGTACAAGGCCAAGACTCTGGTGTTTTTCATATTTTCAACTGTGAGATCTACTTACAAAATTCACTAATTACACCTACTAGTTGTCGTACTTTGCACTTTCAGAAAATATGAGATGACAAATTCCCTAAAGAATATGTAAATACATAACTAAGAACAATTATAAATTAAAAATTAAAAATTATTAAAAACCAAATAATAAAATGTTTTTTTCTACATTGGACAATAAAGGCCAATACAAAGAAAGCATGTTGAATAAAAAACCGTATATTTTTTCCTTGAAATTCAATATTGTTCTGTGAGTGAACATAATGGCTGAGCTTTTACAGTAGTTCTAGATAATTTGTAGATAGAAATTCATCTATTTCATAAGTGGAGCTGAAGGTCCTTGTACTATTCTTTCTCTGAAGTGTGCTACACAAGGCTTTACACAGCATTGCGATGAGAGCTCCAAGCTCTGCAGTGGCAGGGCCTGGAGTGCATCACAGTGAGCCCACCTAGGGTCAGGTGCATTCTGTCCTTGTTAACTTCTGGCAAGGCTTCCGCACTAGCCATTGCTCCTGGATCCTCGTTTAAACTGACCACTAGGGAGGTTTCTGTATACCAGACACAGTTGTTGCTTCTGTGCACTCTTGACATATAAATCCTGTGCTGTTTAATCAGAGTGCCACTGCATGGAGAATTGGGGCCCAGGAGTTCCCGTAGTGAAGTCTTGCTATATCAATGGTCTTGGGAGTATAAAATGCTCCCTCTGTGAACAAAAAAACAAAACATCAAATCAAGTAAAAACATACTTTCTATCTTAGGGTTTCTATTCCTGCACAAACATCATGACCAAGAAGCAAGTGGGGAGGAAAGGACTTATTCAGCTTACACTTCCACATTGCTGTTCATTACTAAAGGAAGTCAGGACTGGAACTCAAGCAGGTCAGGAAGGAGAAGCTGATGCAGAGGCCATAGAGGGATGGTACTTACTGGCTTGCTTCCACTGGCTTGCTCAGTTTGCTTTCTTATAGAACCCAAGACTACCAGCCCAGGGATTGCAACACCCACAGTGGGCCCTCCCCCCTGATTACTAATTGAGAAAATGACTTACAGCTAGATCTCAAGGAGGCATCTCCTCAACTGAAGCTCCTCTCTCTGTGATAATTCAGAAGAGCCTGGGCAGATGTTATACAGACCCTAAGGGAACACAAATGACAACCCAGGCTGCTATTTCCAGAAAATCTCTCAATTATCATAGATCGAGAAACCAAGGTATTTCATGACAAAAACAAATTTACATGGTATCTTTTCACAAATCCAGCCCTTCGAAGGATAATGAATGGAAAACACCAATAAAAGGAGAGAAAGTACACACTAGAAAAAGTAAGAAATTAATCTTGTTTCAACAAACCCAAAACAAGATAACCACACGAACATACAAATTAAGTCAAAAATAGCAGGAAGCAACACTCACTATTCCTTAATATCTCTTAACATCAATGGACTCATTACCCCAAGAAAAAGACATACCCTAATAGACTGGATACTATAAACAAGACCCAACATTTTGATGCACACAGGAAACACATCTCAGTGTCAAAGACAAACACTAGCTCAGAGTAAAAGGCTGGAAAACAGTTTTACAAGCAAATGGTCCCAGGAAAAAAGCTGGAGTACACATTCTAAATCCAATAAAATAGATTTGCAACCAAAAGTCACCAAAAAAAAAAAAGACACAGAAGGACACTTTATACTCATCAAAGGAAAAATCTACCAGGAAGAACTCTCAATTCTGAACATCTATCCTCCAAATACAAGGGCACCCACATTCCTAAAGTTTACTAAAGCTTAAAGCACACATCGTTCCCCACACAAAACTGTGCCTGACTTAAACACAGCACTCTCATCAATAGACAGATCAGGGAAACACAAACTAAACTGAGGCATAGTGAAACTAACAGAAGTTTTGGACCAAATGGATTTAATAGATATCTATAGAACATCTCATCCTAAATCAAAAGAATATACCTTTTTCTCAGCACCTCATTGGACCTTCTCCAAAGTTGACCATATAATTGGTCACAAAACAGACCTCAACAGATATAAGAAGATCGGAACTGGGTGGCCGTACAGCAGTGGCTGGTCCAGCTGAAGGGCCATCAACAATGGAACCAAGATGACACAGGGTCCAGTTAGGCCCTGCGCCCACGACCACTGACCTTCGCTGGCCAGCCAGGCTGCAAGCAGCAGCAGATTTATGGTGCCTTTCACCGCACAGAAGCCATTTCAGAACTCTGCCTTCTGCCAGTCAGGAGTGACTTGCCTCCATCTTGGTTCTCAGACTCCAGAGAGATCAGACAGACTGAGGTATGCAAATATAACCTGAGGCCAACATTGCGGGGGTCTTAGCCCGACGGGCATTGGCCTGCACCCAGGCCCTGGGCTGTTCGGGGGGGGGGGGCATCGGGGTGCCAACCCAGCCAGGAGTTTTTTGCGCAGGCCTGGCAATTTTGCCTACAGGACGCCAGAGAGCTCTAGCAGGCAAAGCAAGCTAACAGGCATATCCCAAGGCTAACATAGTGGGGGTCTAGGCCCCAACAGGCCCTGGACTGACCCCTAGAACTGGGCTGCTTGGTGGGCCATCTGTGTGTCAACCCAGCCAGGAGGTTGTTAGCCCAGCAGACTCTCCTGGCACTTTCAGGAAGCACGCACACACGCCTGCCATCCTGGCCACCAGACAGAACCAATTAACAGTCAGAGCCCAAGGGGAACTTTGCTCCGACCTTGGCCTCCCAGGCTTTTGCCTAGACTCAGGGCTTGAGCAGCTAGGCTAGTCTTGGGTGCACCAACCCGGTTGGGAGATCAGCTGCCCAGCAGAGTGATCAGCACATGGAAAAGGTCCTGGCAGCATACATCATCAGCACTCCCTGAAAGAGCAAACAGGCACCATCTGGTTCACAGACACAATCTGGGGCAAAGCACACTAGGGCTGCAAGGGCACCCAAGAGGAGGACAGCACATCAGCAATCTGCTACAGGGGAAACCCAGCCATATAGTGTTGCAGAAATAGCCCCAGAGCCCCTCAGGAGTCCCAAACACCAGCCAAAGACAAGACCAATTAACTCCAGAGAACAAGATGACAAAAGGTAAACCAAGGAACATTACTAATAGAAATCTAGGCAATATGGCAGCATCTGAACCAAACTCTCCAACATCAGCAAGTCCTGGTTATGCCAACACACCAGAGAAACAAGATTTGGATTTAAAATCACTGGTCATGATGCTGCTAGAAGAACACAAAAAGGACATAAATGAATCTCTTAAAGAAATACAGGGGAACATGAATAAGCTAGAAACCCGAATAATGGAAACACAAAAATCACATAAAGAAATGCAGGAGAATAAGAGATAGAAGCCAATAAAGAAGAAATGCAAAAAAAAAAAAAAGTAAAGAAATGCAGGAGAACTTGAGTCAAAAGGCAGAAGTCATGAAAGAGGAAACACAAAAATCTCTTATTACAGGAAAACACAAACAAACAAACAATAGAACTGAGCAAAACCATCCTGGATCTAAAAACAGAAGTAGAAACAACTAAGAAATCACAAAGGGAGACAACTTTGGAGATAGAAAACCTTGAGAAGAAATCAGGAGCCATCGATGCAAATATAAACAACAGAATACAAGAGATGGAAGAAAGAATTTCAGATGCCGAAGATAATATAGAAACCATTGTCTCAACAGTCAAAGAAAATGTAAAATGCAAAAAGCTGGTATCCCAGAACATCCAGGAAATCCAGGATACAATGAGAAGACCAAACCTAAGGATTATAGGTATAGATGAGAGTGAAGATTTACAATTGAAAGGGCCAGCAAATATCTTCAACAAAATTATGGAAGAAAACTTTTCCAACTTAAAGAGAGAGATGCCTATGAATATACAAGAAGCCTACAGAACTCCAAACAGACTGGTTCTGAGCAGAAATACCTCTCGCCACATAATAATTAGAACCCTAAATGCACTAAACAAAGAAAGAATATTAAAGGCAGTAAGAGAAAAAGGCCAAGTAGCATATAAAGGAAGACCTATCAGAATCACACCAGACTTCTCACCAGAGACCATGAAAGCTAGAAGATCCTGGGCAGATCTCATGCAGACTCTAAGAGAACACAAATGCCAGCCAAAACTACTCTACCCAGCAAAACTCCCAATCACCATAGATGGAGAAACTAAGATATTCCATGACAAAACCAAGTTTACCCAATATCTATCCACAAACCCAGCCCTACAAAGGATAATAGGAGGAAAACACCAATACAAGGAGGGAAACTTCACCCTGGAAGAAGCAAGATAGTAGCCTTCTTTCATCAAACTCAAAAGAAGATAACCAATCAAATTTAAAAAATAACATCAAAAAATGACAGGAAGTAATAATCACTATTCCTTAATATCTCTTAATATCAGTGGGCTCAATGCCCCAATAAAAAGACATAGACTAACGGACTGGATACATAAACAGGACCCTACATTTTGCTGCATAGAGGAAACACACCTCAGTGTCAAAGACAAACAAACATTACCTTAGAGCAAAAGGCTGGAAGACAATTTTACAAGCAAATGGTCTCAGGAAACAAGCTGGAGTAGCCATTCTAATATCAGATAAAATTGATTTTCAAACAAAGTCATCAAAAGAGACTCTGAGGGACACTTCTTGCTGGTAAAAGGAGAAATACAACAAGAAGAACTCTCAATCTTGAACATCTATGCTCCAAATGCAAGGGCACCCTCATTCATAAAAGAAACTTTACTAAAGCTCAAAGCACACATTGCACCTAACACAATAATTGTGGGTGACTTCAACACTGCACTTTCCTCAATGGACCGATCAGGAAAACAGAAACTGAACAGGGACACTGTGAAACTAATTGAAGCTTTGGAACAATTATATTTAACAGATATATATAGAACATTTTATCCTAAAGCAAAAGAATTTATCTTTTTCTCAGCACCTCATGGTACCTTCTCCAAAATCAACCATATAATTGGTCACAAGACAGACCTCAACAAATATAAGAAGATCGAACTAATCCCATGCCTCGTACCGGACCTCTATGGAGTAAAAGTGGTCTTCAATAGCAACAAAAACAACAGAAAACCCACATATACGTGGAAACTGAACAACATTCCACTCAATGATACCTTAGTCAAGGAAGAAATAAAGAAAGAATTAAAGACTTTTTAGAACTTAATGAAAATGAAGACACAATATACCCAAATATATGGGACACAATGAAAGCAGTGCTAGGAGGAAAACTCATAGCCCTGAGTGCCTCCAAAAAGAAAATGGACCTCCACTGCTGGTGGGGCTGAAAGATGGTACAACCACTTTGGAAATCTGTCTGGAGGTTCCTCAGAAAACTGGACATGACACTTCCGGAGGACCCTGATATACCTCTCCTGGGCATATACCCAAAGGATTCCCCAGCATGCAATAAAGACACATGCTCCATTATGTTCATAGCAGCCTTATTTATAATAGCCAGAAACTGGAAAGAACCCAGATGCCCCTCAAAGGAGGAATGGATACAGAAAATGTGGTATATTTACACAATGGAATACTACTCAGCAATTAGAAACAATGAATTCACAAAATTTTTAGGCAAAGGTTTGATCTGGAAAATATCATCCTAAGTGAGGTAACCCAATCACAAAAGAATACACATGGAATGCAATCTCTGATAAGTGGATATTAATTAGCTCAGAAGCCCTGAATACCCAAGTCACAAATTGCATAACAAATGACGCCCATGAAGAAGTATGGAAAGGGTCCTGATCCTGGAAAGGATTGATCTAGCATTGGAAGGGAATATAAGGACAGAGAAAAAGGAGGGAGGTGATTGGAGAAGGGATGGAGAGAAGAAGGTTTATGGGACATATGGGGATGGGGAAATCTGGGAAAGGGGAAATCATTTGGAATGTAAACAAAAAATATAGAAAATGAAAATATATATATATAAAAAAAAGAAAAAGAAAATGGAGAGAGCATACACTAACAGCTTAATGTCACACCTGAAAGCCCTGGAACGAAAAGAAGCTATTTCACCCAGGAGGAGTAGAAGGCAGGAAATCATCAAACTCAGGGCTGAAATCAATCAAGTAGAACAAAGAGAAACAAAGAGAACCATACAAAGAATCAACAAAACCAGGAGCTGGTTCTTTCAGAAAATCAACAAGATAGATAAACCCTTAGCCAGCCTAACCAAAGGGCACAGAGACAGTATCCAGATTAACAAACTTAGAAATGAAAAGGGAGATATAACAACAGAAACTGAGGAAATTCAAAAAATCATTAGATCCTACTACAAAAGCCTATACTCAACACAACTGGAGAATCTGGGGGAAATGGACAGTTTCCTAGACAGATATCTGACACCAAAACTAAATCAGGAGGGACACAAAAGGATCACTAGGTACTGTAACACCCTGAGCTTTAGATTTCTGGTGGTGCAAATCGCCAGGGATCTGCCTGCACTCAGGAACTGAGCACATAGGCAGCTTTTGTCTGCCAGCCCGCTGGGCTCAGGGCCTGTATCCTGCCCAGGGAGCCGTGGAAGGAGAGAAGCCCCTTATACTCGCTGCCTGCAGGGACACAAAAGGATCACTAGGTACTGTAACATCCTGAGCTTTAGATTTCTGGTGGTACAAACCACCAGGGGTCTGCCTGCACTCAGGAACTGAGCACATAGGCGGTTCATCTACAAGCCAGTCCATCGCAGGACCTGTGTCCTATGTGAGAATCAACAGAGGGAGTGACCCCCAGGACAACTTCTTCCCTCCATAATAGAGCAGACAAAGAACACCTGGTTGACCTTGACAACCTAAGTATAGCATTGCTTGAGGCAAGACTGACAAGGGTTCCACAGGCACAAAAGAGGAAGCAATCTGTGCCAGAAGAAACCCAGTCATCCAGTGGTGCAGAGATAATCTTAAAGATCCACAGTAGGTTGAAGCACCAGCCAGTGACAATAAGACCCCATCTAACCCCTGGGAGAACCAGATGGCTAAAGGCAAACGTAGGAACGTTACTAACAGAAACCAAGGCATTATGGCAGCATCTGAACCCAATTCTCCAACATTAGCAACTCCTGGATACCACAACACACCAGAAAAACAAGATTTGGATTTAAAATCACTGGTCTTGATGCTAGTACAGGAACACATGAAGGACATACTTAAAGAAATTCAGGAGAAAATGGATCAAAAATTAGAAGCCCTTACAAGGGAAACACAAAAATCATTGAAAGAAATTCAGGAGAATGCAAAAGCCAATAAGGAGGAAACCAAAAAATCACTTAAAGAAATACAGGAGAACCTAGATCAACAGGCAGAAGTCATGAAAGAGGAAACACAAAAATCACTTAAAGAATTAGAGGAAAACACAGACAAGCAAATGACAGAACTGAGCAAAAATTTCCAGGATCTGAAAACAGAAGTAGAAACAACTAAGAAAACACAAAGGGAGACAACTTTGGAGATAGAAAACCTTGGGAAGAAATCAGGGACCATAGACGCAAATACAACAACAGAATACAAGAGATAGAAGAAAGAATCTCAGATGCTGAAGATACCATAGAAACCATGGACTCAACAGTTAAAGAAAATGCAAAATGCAAAAAGCTTGTAACCCAAAATATCCAGGAAATCCAGGACACAATGAGAAAGCCAAATCTAAGGATTATAGGTATTGATGAGAGTGAAGATTTACAACTTAAAGGGCCAGCAAATATCTTCAACAAAATTATGGAAGAAAACTTCCCTAACCTAAAGAGAGAGATGCCCATGAATATACAAGAAGCCTACAGAACTCCAAACAGACTGGACCAGAACAGAAATACCTCCAGTCACATAATAATCAAAACCCCAAATGTACTAAACAAAGAAAGAATACTTAGGGCAGTAAGAGAAAAAGGGCAAGTAACATATAAAGGAAGACCTATCAGAATTACACCAGATTTCTCACCAGAGACCACGAAAGCAAGAAGATCCTGGGTGGAGCTCATGCAGACTCTAAGAGAACACAGATGCCAGCCGAGACTACTATACCAAGTGAAACTCTCAATTACTATAGATGGAGAAACCAAGATATTCCATGACAAAACCAAATTTACACAATATCTTTCTACAAACCCAGCCCTACAAAGGATAATAGGGGGAAAGCACCATTACAACGAGGGAAACTATACCCTGGAAAGAGCAGGATATTAAGCTTCTTTCATCAAACCCAAAGAGGATAACCACACACATATAAAATTAAAATCAAAAATGTTAGGAAGCAATAACCACTACCCTTTGATATCTCTTAACATCAATGGACTCAATTCCCCAATAAAAAGACAGACTAACAGACTGGTTTCATAAAAACAGGACCCTACATTTTGCTGCATACAGGAAACACACCTCAGCCTTAGAGTAAAAGGCTGGAAGACAATTCTACAAGCAAATGGTCCCAGGAAACAAGCCGGGAGTTGCCATTCTAATTTCAGATAAAATTGACTTTCAACCTAATGCCATCAAAAGAGACATGGAAGGTCACTACTTGCTGGTCAGAGGAAAAATCCAACAAGAAAAACTCTCAATCCTGAACATCTATGCACCAAATACAAGGGCGCCCTCATTCATAAAAGAAACTTTACTAAAGCTCAAAGTACACATTGCACCTAACACAATAATTGTGGGTGACTTCAACACTCCACTTTCATCAATGGACCGATCAGGAAAAGAGAAACTAAACAGGGAGACAATGAAACTAATTGAAGCTTTGAACCAATTGGAGTTAACAGATATAAATATATATATATATAACTTTTTAATCCCAAAGCAAAAGAATATACTTTTTTCTCAGCACCTCATGGTACCTTCTCCAAAACAGATCATATAGTTGGTCACAAGACAGACCTCAACAAATATAAGAAGCCTGAAATAATCCCATGCCTCCTATCAGATCACTATGGAGTAAAAGTCGTCTTTAGTAACAGCAAAAACAACAGAAAGCCCACATACACATGGAAACTGAACAATACTCTACTCAATGATACCTTAGTCAAGGAAGAAATAAAGAAAGAAATCAAAGATTTCTTAGAATTTAATGAAAATGAAGGCACAACATACACAAATCTATGGGACACAATGAAATCAGTGCTAAGAGGAAAACTCATAGCTTTGAGTGCCTCCAAAAAGAAATTTGAGAGAGCTTACACTAGATGATTAATGGAACAACTGAAAACCCTGGAACAAGAAGAAGCTAATTCACCCAGGAGGAGGAGAAGACAGGAAATCATCAAACTCAGGGCTGAAATCAATCAAGTAGAAACCAACAGAACCATACAAAGAATCAACAAGACCAAAAGCTGGTTCTTTGAAAAAATCAACAAGATAGATAAACCCTTAGTCAGACTAACCAAAGGGCACAGAGAAAGTATCCAAATTAACAAAATTAGAAATGAAAACGGAGATATTACAGTAGAAACCGAGGAAATTCAAAAAATCATCAGATCCTACTACAAAAACCTGTACTCAACACAACTGGAGAATCTGGAGGAAATGGACATTTTCTTAGACAGATACCAATTACCAAAATTAAACCAGGATCAAATAGACAATCTAAACAGACCCATAACCCCTAAAGAAAGAGAAGGGGTCATAGATAGGCTTCCAACCAAAAAAAAGCACAGGACCAGATGGTTTCAGTGCAGAATTCTATCACACCTTCAAAGAAGACTTAACACCAATACTCTTCAAACTTTTCCACCAAACAGAAACAGAAGGAACACTACCCAACTCCTCCTTCGAAGCCACTATTACGCTGATACCAAAACCACACAAAGATCCAACTCAGAAAGAGATAATTTCAGGCCAATTTCCCTTATGAATATTGATGCAAAAATACTAAATAAAATTCTTGCCCAACGAATCCAAGAACACATCAAAACGATCATTCACCATGATCAAGTAGGCTTCATCCCAGGGATGCAGGGATGGTTCAATATAAGGAAATCCATAAATGCTACCCAATACATAAACAAACTCAATGAAAAAAAAAACCACATGATCATTTCATTAGATGTTGAAAAAGCATATGACAAAATTCAGCATCCTTTCATGCTAAAAGTCTTGGAAAGGACAGGAATTCAAGGCCCATATCTAAACATAGTAAAAGCAATATACAGCAAACCGGTAGCCAACATCAAACTAAATGGAGAGAAACTTGAAGCAATCCCACTAAAATCAGGGACTACACAAGGCTGCCCCATCTCTCCATATCTATTCAATATAGTTCTTGAAGTCCTAGCTAGAGCAATTAGACAACAGAAGGAAGTCAAAGGGATACAAATTGGAAAGGAAGAAGTCAAACTATCACTACTTGCAGATGATATGATCGTATACTTAAGTGACCCTAAAAACTCTACTAGAGAACTCCTACAGCTGATAAGCAACTTCAGCAAAGTGGCTGGCTACAAAATCAATGCAAGCAAATCAGTAGCCTTTATATATTCAAAGGATAAGCAGACTGAAAAAGAAATTAGGGAAATGACCCCCTTCACAATAGCTACAAACAGCATAAAGAATCTTGGGATGACTCTAACCAAACAAGTGAAAGACCTATATGACAAGAACTTCAGATCTCTGAAGAAGGAAATCGAAGATCTCAGAAAATGGAAAAACCTTCCATGCTTGTGGATTGGCAGGATTAATATAGTTAAAATGGCCATCTTGCCAAAGGCAATCTACAGATTCAATGCTATTCCCATAAAAATCCCAACCCAGTTCTTCATAGAGCTAGAAAGAGAAATTCTCAAAAATTCATCTGGAATAACAAAAAACCCAGGATGGCTAAAACTATTCTCAACAGTAAAAGAACTTCAGGGGGATTCAATATCCCAGACTTTAAACTCTACTACAGAGCAATAGTGATAAAAACTGCATGGTATTGGTACAATATCAGGCAAGCAGATCAATGGAATAGGATTGAAGACCCAGAAATGAACCAACACACCTATGGTCACTTGGTCTTCGACAAAGGAGCTAAAAGCATCCAGTGGAAAAAAGATAGTCTTTTCAACAAATGGTGCTGGTTCAATTGGAGGTCAGCATGTAGAAGAATGCGCATCGATCCATTCTTATCTCCTTGTACCAAGCTCAACTCCAAATGGATCAAGGACCTCCACATAAAACCTGACACACTGAAACTATTCGAAAAGAAACTGGGAAAGACCCTGGAGGACATGGGCACAGGGGAAAAGTTCCTGAGTAGAACACCAATAGCTTATGCTCTAAGATCAAGAATTGACAAATGGGACCTCATAAAACTACAAAGTTTCTATAAGGCAAAGGACACCGTCAAAAGGACAAAACGTCAACCAACAGACTGGGAAAGGATCTTCACTAACCCTAAATCCGACAGAGGGCTAATTTCTAATATATACAAAGAACTCAAGAAAGTAGAACCCAGAGAACCAAATAACCCCATTAAAATGTGGGGTATGGAGCTAAACAAAGAATTTTCACATGAAGAACTTCGGAGAGCTGAGAAACACCTTAAGAAATGTTCAGCATCATTAATCATTAGGGAAATGCAAATCAAAACAACCCTGAGATTTCACCTCACACCATTCAGAATGGCTAAGATCAAAAACTCAGGAGACAGCAGGTGTTGGCGAGGATGTGGAGAAAGAGGAACACTCCTCCACTGCTGGTGGGATTGCAAGATGGTGCAACCACTTTGGAAATCAGTCTGGTGGTTCCTCAGAAAACTGGGCATGTCACTCCCTGAGGACCCTGTTATACCACTACTGGGCATATATCCAGAGGATTCTTCAGCATGCAATAAGGACACATGCTCAACTATGTTCATAGCAGCCCTATTTGTAGTAGTCAGAAGCTGGAAAGAACCTAGGTGTCCTTCAACGGAGGAATGGATACAAAAAATGTGGTATATTTACACAATGGAGTACTATTCAGCGATTAGAAACAACGAATTCATGAAATTCTTAGACAAATGGATGGAGCTGGAGAATATCATACTAAGTGAGGTAACCCAGTCTCAAAAGATCAATCATGGTATGCACTCACTGATAAGTGGATATTAGCCTAGAAACTTTGAATACCCAGGACATAATCCACAAATTAAATGATGTCCAAAAAGAATGGAGGAGTGGCCCCTGGTTCTGGAAAGACTAGTGCAAGAATATAGGGGAATTCCAGAACAGGGAAGAGGGAAGGGGTGGATGGAAGAATAGGGGGACGGAAGAGGGCTTATGGGACTTGCTGGGAGTGGGGACCCAGAAAAGGGGAAACGATTTGCAATGTAAATAAAAATAAAATAAAATAAAATAAAATAAAATAAAATAAAATATAAAAAAAACTAAATCAGGATCAAATAGATCATCTAAACAGTCCCATAACACCTGAAGAAATAAAAAGGGCGATAGAAAGTCTCATAACCAAAAAAATCACGGGACCAGATGGCTTCAGTGCAGAATTCTATCAGACCTTCATAGAAGACCTAACACCAATACTCTTCAAACTATTCCATAAAATAGAAATAGAAGGAACTCTACCCAACTCGTTCTATGAAGCCACAATTATGCTGATACCAAAACCACACAAAGATCCAACAAAGAAAGAGAACTTCAGGCCAATTTCCCTTATGAATATTGATGCAAAAATACTTAATAAAATTCTTGCCAACCGAATCCAAGAACACATCAAAACGATCATCCACCATGATCTAGTAGGCTTCATCCCAGGGATGCAGGGATGGTTCAATATAATGAAATCCATCAATGTGCTCTACTACATAAACAAACTCAAAGAAAAAAACCACATGATCATCTCATTAGATGCAGAAAAACCATTTGACAAAATTCAGCATCCTTTCATGCTAAAAGTCTTGGAAAGAACAGGAATTCAAGGCCCATACGTAAACATTGCTAAAGCAATATACAGGAAACTGGTAGCCAACATCAAACTAAATGGAGAGAAACTTGAAGCAATCCCACTAAAATCAGGGACTAGACAAGGCTGTCCTCTCTCTCCATATCTTTTCAATATAGTACTTGAAGTTCTAGCTAGAGCAATTAGACAACATAAAGATGTCAAGGGGATACAAATTGGAAAGGAAGAAGTCAAATTATCACTATTTGCAGATGACATGATAGTCTACATAAGTGACCCGAAAACCTCCACCAGAGAACTACAGCTGATAAACAACTTCAGCAAAGTGGCTGGTTATAAAATCAACTCAAGCAAATCAGTTGCCTTCCTATACTCAAAGCATAAGCAGGCTGAGAAAGAAGTTAGGGAAATGACACCCTTCACAATAGCCACAAACAATATAAAGTATCTTGGTCTGACTCTAACCAAACATGTGAAAGATCTATACGACAAGAACTTCAGGTCTCTGAAGAAGGAAATCGAAGAAGACCTCAGAAAATGGAAAAAATCTGCCATGCTCGTGGATTGGCAGGATTAATATAGTTAAAATGGCCATCTTGCCAAAAGCGATCTACAGATTCAACGCAATCCCCATCAAAACCCCAACTCAGTTCTTCACAAAGTTAGAAAAAGCAATTCTCAAATTCATCTGGAATAACAAAAAACCCAGGATAGCTAAAACTATTCTCAACAACAAAAGAAATTCTGGGGGAATCAGTATCCCTGACTTCAAGCAATACTACAGAGCAATAGTGTTAAAAACTGCATGGTATTGGCACAGTGACAGACAAGTGGACCAATGGAATAGAATTGAAGACACAGAAATGAATCCACACACCTATGGTCACTTGATCTTCGACAAAGGAGCCGAAAGCATCCAGTGGAAAAAAGATAGCCTTTTTAACCCATGGTGCTGGGTCAACTGGAGGTGAGCATGCAGAAGAATAGGAATTGATCAATTCTTATCTCCTTGTACTAAGTTTAACTCCAAGTGGATCAAGGACCTCCACGTAAAACCAGACACACTGAAACTAATAGAAAAGAAAGTGGGGAAACCCCTTGAGGACATGGACACGGGAAAATTTCCTGAACTGAACACCAATAGCTTATGCCCTAAGATCAAGAATTGGCAAATGGGACCTCATAAAATTACAAAGTTTCTTTAAGGTAAAGGACATTGTAAAGCTTCTTTTATGAATGAGATTTCCCTTACATTTGGAGCATAGATGTTCAGAATTTTCCTTTGACCAGTAAGAAGTGTCCTTCCATGTCTCTTTTGATGACTTCAGGTTGAAACTCAATTTTATCCTATATTAGAGTGGCTACTCCGGCTTGTTTGATAAGACCATTTGCTTGTAAAATTGTTTTCCAGCCTTTTACTCTGAGGTAGTGTTTGTCTTTGACACTGAGGTGTGCTTCCTGTATGCAGCAAAATGGAGGGTCCTGTTTACATATCCAGTCTGTTAGCCTTTGTCTTTTTATTTGGGAATCGAGTCCATTGATGTTAAGAGATATTAAGGAATAGTGATTATTACTCCCTGTTATTTTTGATGTTATTTTTATATTTGAGTGGTTATCTTCTATTGGGTTTGATGAAAGAAGGTTACTATCTTGCTCTATCCAGGGTGTAGTTTCCCTCCTTGTATTGGTGTTTTCCACCTAGTATCCTTTGTAGGGCTGGGTTTGTGGAAAGATATTGTGTAAATTTGGTTTTATCATGGAATATCTTGGTTTCTCCATCTATGATGATTGAGAGTTTTCTGGGTATAGTAATCTTGTCTGGCATTTGTGTTCTCTTAGAGTCTGCATGAGATCAGCCCAGAATCTTCTAGCTTTCATAGTCTCAGGTGAGAAGTCTGGTGTAATTCTAACACTTCTTCCTTTATATGCTACTTGGCCTTTTTCTCTTACTGCTTTTAATATTCTTTATTTAGTACATTTGGGGTTTTGACTAGTATGTGTATTTCTGTTCTGGTCCAGTCTGTTTGGAGTTCTTTAGGCTTCTTGTATATTCATGAGCATCTCTCCCTTGAGGACATGGGCACAGGGGAAAAGTTCCTGAACAGAACACCAATAGCTTATGCTCTAAGATCAAGAATTGACAAATGGGACCTCATAAAATTACAAAGTTTCTGTAAGGCAAAGGACATTGTTAAAAGGACAGAATGGCAACCATCAAATTAGGAAAGGATATTCACCAACCCTACATCTGATAGAAGGCTAATATCCAATATATACAAAGAACTCAAGAAGTTAGACCCCAGGGAAACAAATAACCCTATTAAAAAATGGGGTACAGATATAAACAAAGAATTTTCACCTGAAGAAATTCAGATGGCCAGGAAGCACCTTAAAAAGTGCTCAACATCATTAGTCATTAGGGAAATGCAAATCAAAACGACCCTGAGATTTCACCTTACAGCAGTCAGAATGGCTAAGATCAAAAACTCAGGAGACAGCAGGATGTGGAAAAAGAGGACCACTCCTACACTGCTGGTGGGGCTGTAAGATGGTACAACCACTTTGGAAATCAGTCTGGAGGTTCCTCAGGAAACTGGACATGACACTTCTGGAGGACCCTGATATACCTCTCCTTGGCATATACCCAAAGGATTCCCCGGCATGCAATAAAGACACATGCTCCATTATGTTTATAGCAGCCTTATTTATAATAGCCAGAAGCTGGAAAGAACCCAGATGTCCCTCAGTGGAGGAATGGATACAGAAAATGTGGTATATTTACACAATGGAATACTGCTCAGCAATTAGAAACAATGAATTCACAAAATTTTTAGGCACATGGTTTGATCTGGAAAATATCATCCTAAGTGAGGTAACCCAATCACAAAAGAATACACATGGAATGTAATCTCTGATAAGTGGATATTAATTAGCCCAGAAGCTCTGAACCCAAGGCACAAATCGCATAACAAATGACTCCCATGAAGAAGTATGGAGAGGGTCCTGATCCTGGAAAGGATTGATCTAGCATTGGAGAGGAATATAAGGACAGAGAAAAAGGAAGGAGGTGATTGGAGAAGGGATGGAGAGAAGAAGGCTTATGGGACATATGGGGAGGGGGATCTGGGAAAGGGGAAATCATTTGGAATGTAAATAAAGAATATAGAAAATAAAAATATTAGAAAAAACAAAAAACAAAAAACAACAACAAAAAACAAAACAAAACAAAAAACAAAAAAAAAAGAAAATATTTATTGGCTCTTTAAGATGTAAATCCTTAAGTTACTAGCTTGGGCAATTCGACAACATAAGGAGGTCAAAGGGATACAAATTGGAAAGGAAGAAGTCAAACTATCATTATTTGCAGATGACATGATAGTCTACCTAAGTGACCCAAAAAACTCCACTAGAGAACTCCTACAGCTGATAAACAACTTCAGCAAAATGGCAGGTTATAAAATCAACTCAAGCAAATCAGTGGCCTTCCTATACTCAAAGGATAAGCAGGCTGAGAAAGAAATTAGGGAAATGACCCCCTTCACAATAGCCACAAACAGTATAAAGTATCTTGGGGTGACTCTTACCAAACATGGAAAGATCTGTATGACAAGAACTTCAAGACCCTGAAGAAGGAAATGGAAGAAGACCTCAAAAAAATGGGAAAACCTCCCATGCTCATGGATCGGCAGAATCAATATAGTTAAAATGGCCATTTTGCCAAAAGCAATATACAGATTCAATGCAATACCCATCAAAATCCCAACTCAATTCTTCACAGAGTTAGAAAGAGCAATTATCAAATTCATCTGGAATAACAAAAAACCCAGGATAGCTAAAACTATTCTCAGCAACAAAAGAAATTCTGGGGGGAATCAGTATCCCTGACCTCAAGCAATACTACAGAGCAATAGTGTTAAAAACTGCATGGCATTGGTACAATATCAGGCAAGCAGATCAATGGAATAGGATTGAAGACCCAGAAATGAACCCACACACCTATGACCACTTGATCCTCGACAAAGGGGCTGAAAACATCCAATGGAAAAAAGATAGCCTTTTCAACACATGGTGCTGGTTCAACTGGAGGTCAGCATGCAGAAGAATGCGAATTGATCCATCCTTGTCTCCTTGTACTAAGCTCAAATCCAAATGGGATCAAGGACCTCCACATAAAGACAGATACTCTGAAGCTAATAGAAAAGAAACTGGGGAAGACCCTTGAGGACATCGGTACAGGGAGAAAGATTCTGAACAGAACACCAATAGCATATTCTCTAAGATCAAGAATTGACAAATGGGACCTCATAAAATTACAAAGTTTCTGTAAGTCAAAGGACACCATCAATAGGACAAATCGGCAACCAACAAATTAGGAAAAGATCTTCACCAATCCTACATCAGATAGAGGGCTAATATCCAATATATATAAAGAACTCAAGAAGTTAGACTCCAGAAAACCAAACCACCCTATTAAAAAATGGGGTACAGAGTTAAACAAAGAATTCTCACCTGAAGAACTTCGGATGGCGGAGAAACATCTTAAAAAAATGCTCAACTTCATTAGTCATTAGGGAAATGCAAATCAAAACAACCCTGAGATTTCACCTTACACCAGTCAGAATGGCTAAGATTAAAAATTCAGGAGATAGCAGGTGTTGGCGAGGATGTGGAGAAAGAGGAACACTCCTCCACTCTGGAAATCAGTCTGGCGGTTCCTCCGAAAACTGGGCACCTCACTTCCAGAAGATCCTGCTATACCACTCCTGGGCATATACCCAAAAGATTCCCCAGCATGTAATAAGGATACATGTTCCACTATGTTCATAGCAGCCCTATTTATAATTGCCAGAAGTTGGAAAGAACCCAGGTATCCCTCAACAGAAGAGTGGATGCAAAAAAAGTGGTATATCTACACAATGGAGTACTATTCAGCCATTAGAAACAATGAATTCATGAAATTATTAGGCAAATGGATAGAGGTGGAGAACATCATACTAAGTGAGGTAACCCAGACTCAAAAGATGAATCATGGTATGCACTCACCAATAAGTGGATATTAACCTAGAAAACTGGAATACAACAAAACATAATCCACACATCAAATGAGGTACAAGAAGAACAGGGGAGTGGCCCCTTGTTCTGAAAAGACTCAATGAAGCAGTATAGAGCAAAATCAGAACAGGGAAGTGGGAATGGTTGGGTGTGAAAACAGGGGGAGGGAAGGGGACTGATGGCACTTTCGGGGAGTGGGGGTCCAGAAAAGGGGAAATCATTTGAAATGTAAATAAATATATCAATAAATTAAAAAAAAAACATGTAAATCCTCGCTTTGTTGTATTCCTGTAATCCTTAGGTTTGGTCTTCTTATTGTGTCCTGGATTTCCTGGATGTTTTGGGTTACAAGCTTTTTGCATTTTGCATTTTCTTTGACTGTTGAGTCAATGTTTTCTATGGAATCTTCAGCATCCGATATTCTTTCTTCTATCTCTTGTATTCTGTTGTTGATGCTTGCATCTATGACTCCTGAATTCTTTCCAAGGTTTTCTATCTTCAGAGATGTCTAACTTTGCAATTTATTGATTCTATTTACAGTTTTAGATCCTGCATAGTTTTGTTTTGTTCAGTTCCTTCACCTGTTTGTTTTTTTCCAGAAATTCTTTAAGGAATTTTTGTGTTTTCTCTTTAAGGCCTTCTACCTGTTGACCCATGTTCTCCTTTGTTTCTTTTAGGGATTTTTGTGATTCCTCTTTAAGGGTTTCTGCATGTTGACCCATGTTCTCCCATAATTCCCTATGGGATTTTTGGATTGCCTCTTTAAGGGCTTCAATCTGTTGACCCATGTTCTCCTGTATTTCTTTAAGAGATTTTTGTGTTTCTTCTTTAACGGCTTCTACCTTTTGATCCATATTCTTTAAGGGATTTTTGTGCTTCTACCTGTTGACTTAAGTTCTCTTGTATTTCTTTAAGGGAGTTATTTATATCCTTCTTGAAGTCCTCCATCAGCGATATGAGATATGATTTTAAATCTAGTTATTGCTTTTCTGATGTGATGGAGTATGCAGGATTTGCTGTTGTGGGAGAACTGGGTTCTGATGGTGCCATGTTGTCTTTGCTTCTGTTGATAATGATCTTGCATTCGCCTTTGGCCATCTCGCTATCTCTGGTGTTAGCTGGTCTTGCTGTCTCTATTTTCTCTGACCTGCAGGCCTGTGTTTCTGTACTCCTGGGATTCTCTTTATGTCCGATGCCCTGCAAAAACCTGGTTCTCCAGGAAGTATCAGGTGATGGGGTCTCCTGTCTGGCAGACTTGGCAAGAGTCGAATGCCCTGTAGGCTGCTCGCTCTCAAATCATCTGCTGATAACAGATCTTGAATGCCCTGTTGATGCTGGTTTTTGAATGCCCTGCTTCTACCTGTTTAAATGCCCTGCTGCTGCCAGATCTCAAATGACCTGCTCCTGCCAATTCTTGAATGCCCTGCTCCTGTCAGTTCTCTAGAGAGAATCAGGAAGTAGGACCCTCTCTGTGCCAGATGTGGCACAGGTCTACCACATCCAATGGAAAGGGTAGAAGGTAAAAGGGGAAGGGTAGAAGAGGTGGAAGGGGGGGTGGCGTTCTGGAGGTTGCTGGGTAGTGAGTCCCAGAGCAGAGCGGCTCCAGGACACTAGGTGGTGGGCAGTAGCCTTGCCAGAGCCTTACAAATACAGAAGCAGAAACTAGCAACCAACTATTGGACTGAGCGTGGGGTCTCCAAAGGAGGAGCTGGAGGGTGGTCCGGAGGGGCAGAAGGGTTTATAGACCCATGTGAAGAACAATGACTTCGGCCACCCAGATGCCCCAAGACTCCCAGGGACTGAACCATCAACCAAGGGATACACATGGTTCCAGCCAAAAATGTGGCAGAGGAAGGCCAAATTGGGCATCAGTGGGAGGAGTAGTCCTTGGTCAGTTAAAGGCTCAATAGAGGCCCGAAGAACGGGAAACCAAGCAGGGGGGAGGGGGAGAAGGTAAGAGTGGGTTGGGTGGAGGGGCATATATGGGGGGGAAGGAGGGGTTGGGGGTCTTTGGGGAGGGGGGAATGGGAAAAGATTTTACCATTGGCAATATAAATGAAGGCGATATTAAAAAAAAAACAGTGATAAAGTGATAAAAGAAGTGGTTTAACAACTCCCAGTCAGCAAGAAAAACTAAGCCTGAGGTACAAATTGGCAAACAATAAAACACATTACCCCCGACTACAAAAGAATTAATGCACACTATAAAAAGGATCTTCATGGTCATCAGAACACACACTGCTACACACACCTGGGACAACTAGTTAAAGAAGAGCTGAGATTGAAGAACAATTGTTAGGGGCTTATTTTCATAAAAATAAAAAATAAAATCCACTAAATAGTAACTTTTCCATGTTTGCATTAATTTTAAAAGACTAAATTTAATAAATAAAAGCAAACATTTTACTAAAATAAGCAAAAATCATTATTTTGCCAAAATAACAGAGTGAAGTGCAGGATCCCAGGGATATTTTATTTGCAAGATAGCTGGATCTATAGTCTAAAACCTGGAGAGAAAATTAATTCTTATGGTACTTCATCGATACACCATAATTTCTTTCTCTGGAGGAATGTGTCTAAGTCCCTAGCCTGAAGCCCAGTATCCTTTATGTCAACTGACTATTACACATGCTGAGGCAGCATTGCTGTTCAGTGGTCCTAACCACCAGAACCATAGGAACAGAGAGGAATGGCTGAGGGGCTGCAGAGATGCTCAGAAGCTAAAGGACCTGAGTTTGGGTCCCAGCACCACATGATGCCTCACAACAAACCAAAAATACAGTTCCAGAAGATCCCTTTTCTGGCCTTTGAAAGTAATAATAACTCTTCTACAATACAGAGAATTTGTGTTCTGTTTTTCAGGCAGGTCTTGGTTTGTAGCTTTGACTGGCTTAGAAATTGCTGTGAAGCACAAGAGTGGGCCTGACATGGCAATCTCCTGCTGCAGACCCCGCCCCGAGCACTGTGATTACAGGTGGATGCCACCATACAAAATGAGATAAAAGTTTGCCAAAGACTGACTGACAAAGGTTGGAAAGGCTTTCCATGCAGGGCCAGTTTTAGCACACACAGGGTCCTCCAGTGGGCTCAGATGGAGGAATGGTGAGCTGTGGGAGGCCATGTTTACCTCTGCCCATGTCTTAAGAACAGCCAGCTTCCCTATTTATAATTGCCAGATGCTGGAAAGAACCCAGGTATCCCTCAACAGAAGAGTGGATGCAAAAAATGTGGTATATCTACACAATGGAGTACTATTCAGCCATTAGAAACAATGAATTCATGAAATTCTTAGGCAAATGGATGGAGCTAGAGAACATCATACTAAGTGAGGTAACCCAGACTCAAAAGGTGAATCATGGTATGCACTCACTAATAAGTGGTTATTAACCTAGAAAACTGGAATACCCAAAACATAATCAACACATCAAACGAGATACAAGAAGAAAGGAGGAGTGGCCCCTGGTTCTGGAAAGACTCAGTGAAACAGTATTCGGCAAAACCAGAACGGGGAAGTGGGAAGGGGTGGGAGGGAGGACAGGGGAAGAGAAGGGGGCTTACGGGACTTTCGGGAGTGGGGGGGCTAGAAAAGGGGAAATCATTTGAAATGTAAATAAATTATATCGAATAAAAAAAATTAAGAAAAAAAAAAAAAAGAACAGCCAGCTTCTCCATGGTGGTGGCACTCTCTCGGTACACTTGACTAGAAGATCCCTTGCCAGCTTGAACTTTGTCCAGAGAGGAAACAAGTAGATTATGCACCTGACATAAATCATTGAGATCACTGACAACACCACTTCCAATCCATGTGCTGCACACCTGGGTAGGAACAGTGGAAGTTACAGTGTACAGAGTAACTGAATAGAAGAGAGTGGGATGAGTTTCCTCATATCCCTGCACAGAGAATAAAAGGGTTCATTCCATCCCCCTGCAGAAAACAGAGCAGCACTGAATTTCCACTCTGTCTGAGACAGGCCTTTGCCATGCACTACAGGGTGGCTCTGAACTCATCTCCTAAGTGCAGGAATTACAAGTTTGTGCCACCATGTCCAGATTCTATGTTTCCACTATTTAATGAAAATTTTCAAATAAGTGGTTTTCTACTTGCAAACTTCTTCAACAATTCTCTATTTACTATCAAACTATCAAATTAGTTATCATGAAAACCTTTTGTAACAGGGAAAAAGAAAAGTCAAAGTTATAAGTACAGAGTTTATAAACGCACTTATATCTAGGAAGGAGAGGAGAGTCTCAGACATCAGGAGAGCTTGATTATAAAGACACCAGGGTGTGAGGTGAGGAACAAGTGAAGACCGGGAAAGCTGAGGTCAGACAGGATGAAACTGAGGAATCCCATGACTAAATTAGATGATGGTACTGAGTTGCCAAGGATCCTTGCCATTAGATTTATACTTAAAAAAAAAGTATACAGGATAATAAATAGCACATTCAGTTCCATGTCTCTACAGCACTGCAGGAGACAGGCATGACGTGGATGGACCTGGGAATAATAGCCAAGGTAACCTTGGAGACAGGATTCCAAGACTGCAGAGGGAAACACCATGTATGGCGGGCATGGACACTGAGACTTGGGATGGGGAGTCAGAGTTCCAACCTTGAAGAACAGAAGGAAGGTGGCACCACCATCAGGAGTACAGCTAAAACCTAGGAAAAGTTCAGCAGAGACAAGTCAGCATAAGTTTGATTCCTAACACTTTCACATGTGAGTTATACATAACACTAAAAGATCCACAAGACAGCTGGAAACTCTGTTCTAGACACCAGGAGCAAGTGGAAGGTAACCACATAAGACCAGAAACTTCCACACGAAGGCAATAACTAAAGTAAGATTAGGAGGCAGATTTGTTCAGGAAGAGAATATCTTAAAGTCCTCTACCAAAACAACAGAAGAAGTAGGTATACTGAAGGGGTAAGTAGAGCAAGAAAAATAATTGGAAACCCAGGGAAATAAAGGAAACGCACTGAGGACAGACACTGAAGTCAACAGAAGGATGCCAACCAGGAAGAGGCCTGGGCAGTGCCAGCTTTGGCAACTCTGCTCACGCCCACGACATCTGGGTAAAATGGACAAAGGAACCACTTGAGGAACACAGTGGGAAGGGTCGGGGGTGAAACACACTGTGGACACATGGACATTGTAATAGAGAACACATTAGAAATCACTCAGAGACAAATGAAGATTAAACCTCATCCAGCTTCAGGGGCAAATAAGTGTTGTAAGCTCAGGTTTTGCTACCAAAAAGATTATAAAACCATTCTAGGTTTCTGGAGTATTTGGGTTTCAAATCATGGATGGCTAATGGTCTTTTAAGGTTTAAAACCTTAAAAACTGACCAAATACTTACATCAACAACTTTATTTGCTTAAAATCTTATTTTCAAAAACTGAAAACTATGTTTAATAAAAATAAGAGCACTTAAAAACATTGCTATTAAAGGCATACTTCAGGCAAGTTAAATTCCTCCACCAAAATAGTTCTGCAAATACCAACTTCAAAGTGACATGCAATATAATAAGAGTGTCAGAAGAAATAAAGGAGTTGATTCCTACAGAACTAAACATCCTGGAGATACAGGACGTTTGTGCAATTTGGTTGAAATGTAACTAAAAGTCAGGGAATTTCGTGAACACCAGAAATGTGGCTCTAAACTTTCTTTGCAAAACACCTACCTACTTCCTCTTCTTTAAGGAGTCTAGGGCAGCTGTTCTCAACCTGTGGGTCACATCCACTTTGACAGTCCTCTATCTCCAAAAATATTTTCCATTATGACTCATACCAGCAAAATTAGTTAGGAAGTAGCTCTGAAAATAATGTTATGGTTGGGGTCACCACAACATGAGGAACTGCATTAAAGGTCCACAGCGTTAGGAAGGCTGAGAACCACTCATCTAGGGGCTGAAGGGATGGCTCAGTGCTTAGGAGCCCTTGCTCTCTTGAAGAAGACCAGAGTTTGGTTCTCAGCAGCACTGTCAGGCAGCTCTCAACTGCCCAGAACTCTAGTATAGCTCCAGGAGAAATGATACCCTCTTTTAGCATCTGTGGCCACCCACATGTATGTGAGCATATACACACACACATACAGAAATAAAAATGTAAGTGGGTTTTTAAGAGGATTTTATACCTGGAAAATGCAAGTAATGCTTTATGGATTTGTGTGTAAAGAAAGACAATGCACTGAAGAGTCAGCAAAACCAGATTCAGAGAAAAGACCTTGGCCCTACACCAAGCAAGCAAGTGTACATATTTTGCACTTTAGGCGCAAGTGAAATATTTAAGGTACACTGTGTCTGTCTGTGACTCTGCTCTGGCTTTCACTGACTGTTTTTCAGCCTCACAGAAAACAGCTGGGTGTCCTACAGGTGAAGCTTTCTCAGGTCTGCCTATAGATAGATTACCCTGATTAGAAGCCTCTGAAGTGAAGTTATTCTCACCAACAAACAAGAACCTTCTAAGCTGCTTCTTCCTTTATAAAGTAAAAGAATGTGCAACTCACTGTCTCACCAGTTCCACACTAAGTTTCCTTGTGCAAGTGGAAAGGAGGCCAGACATTTGAACCTGCTACCAGGAAACAATAACCATTATAGAAAAAGCAACTTGTGCCACCAACAAGCAAGTTCCAGGGAACTCAACACTAAGCCTTCACACTGCTCCCTGGGAGACGAAATTCTAGGGGCTTTCACTATTCCAGCATTCAGCACCTTTGTGGGAGGACCGAGTGCTGTGATGTGCTCACAACGCCATCATCAAACGGAAAATTGCACATGACTACTTTCAATACTTGTTTCTTAGTGTCCCAAAGGATTGACTTTCACCCCAACACTTCAACCACAAAGCAAAGATCTACCCCTTACAGCAATGATCCTCTTCTCTCTGTGCCGTACTGTCTGTGGAAGGACTTAATTTCCCTAAAGAGCAAGAAGTACCAGAGACACCAACTCAATGACATGGAGTTAACCATTCAACCACAAGAATAAAGAACTTCATGCTGGGCACTGCTGAGGGCAGTCGCAGGCAGTGTGCCTATGGATCCCAAGCAAAGATGAAGGCTATGGCTCTGCTCTCCAGCAGACTGCGGAGGAGACAGCTCTGTTCAATGCTGTGCACACAAAGAATGCCATTTTTGAAAAGATTGGAACTCAGTGCAGGAATCCTTCCTCGGGGAGACATGGGAGAGGAAGGCCCTTAGCACAGGGGTAGGACACGTGTGCTTGGGTGGCTCTCTCCCTGCAGATGGGACAATTCGAGACCACCTCTCATGGACTGCTGGTACAATGCCACTTCCATAATGTGCAGCTCTTTCCAGGAATCCAGGAATTCTCATAACCTATGGTCAATAATGTCTAGTGCCCTAACTGTTGCTACACTCCTTTGTTATCACAAATTTTATATTTTATGTTTATTTTGGCCCCCCTTAGAATGTTTACAGGTCTGTTCACTTGGACATAATATAGTAGCTGAGGATCCAAAGTCGAATCCTGAGCTATGACAAAAAAGGAGTGTGATTAACGCCTACTATTTTACATTCCTATAGAATAAAATAGGAGACAAGATGAGGAGGGGCAGCGAGATGGCTCAGCTGGCAGGTGTCCGCCCTCGGTCAGAATGGTGACCTGTGTGGGAATCACACAGTGGAGGAGACGGCTGACACCTAGGAGTTGTCCTGCCCTCCATATGAGCGCAGTGCCTCACACAGATCAGACAACTGAATGAATGAACAGATGGATGAATGAATGAATGATTTTATTTGAAAATTTATAAAAAAGGAATGAACACTACTGTATTTCAATAGTGTTTGCAACTATTTGATTTTTCTCCCTTTAAGTAAAATCTAAGACTTCTAGGAATTTACAGAAGGCAGCTATAGAAAGTCTGCTTTCTTCTTACCTGACAAGCTTTTGCTATTATGTCTGATGGCGTATCTTGTGAAAAGGCTGGTCTTAGGGCAGCTCCCACCTAGAAAAATGAGCAAATTTTTATTTTAGAAACAACTAGTAAACAGAAAGCCTGTTGAGTCATTGGAGGATAAAACACCAAATACACAAGGACTAGTGAGATGGCTCAGGGGTTAAGAGCACTGACTACTCTTCCAAAGGTCCTGAGTTCAAATCCCAGCAACCACATAGTAGCTAATCTGTAATGAGTATGATGTTCTTTCTGGGGTATCTGAAGACAGCTACAGAGTACTTACACATAATAAATAAATAAATCTTTAAAAAAAAAACACCAAATACACATCTATATCCCTTTCTTCTTTATCACCTCCTCCTTATCCACTTCTTTTATAGTAAGATTAAACATAACTTTGCTTTTTAGGAAGTTATCAATATCAAATCTATATGGGAAGAATGCCCAAAGGACAAGCTTGTTTCCTTTGTTTTTGCTTCTGTTTAACAGTAAATGGGATTTTCTGATACAGTCATATGTAATCAAAGATATGTGCAGACTGTTGTGTTTTGTGTTTCTTCCACACCCCTATATGTATTTCTGAACATATTTCTAATCGCATTTATGTATTTCTTGGGTAAATCCCATGTAAGTGGATCAATTTCTTTAGCTAACTGAGGAATAATAAAAATTAAGAGGCACAAAAACACCTCAAAACCATCTCACCTCAAAAGTATTGCCTTTTAGAAATGGGTAAAAGCAGCTGACAATCGAGGTGGACACTCTGAGTTCAATGGCTGAGAACCAGGGGGGAAAGAGAGAACTGACTCTCGAAGACTGTCTTCTGACCCCATTCAATCATTTATGTGTGTATACAACTCTCTCTCTTTGACACATGTATTCACTCTCACTGTACACACAATAAAGGTAAGATTATGATGTTAGTAAGCTTTCCTATTATCACCATATCAATAAGTAAAGGAATACAAACAAGCTTTAGTTTTAAGGAAGCCAGCATCAGTCATGAAGGCCAGAATCATATCAGAGAGATGATGAGGTGTAATGTATGTAGGCTGAATAAAGACGTTGCAAGAAGTCTACTGCTATGTTGAGATTTCTACCAATAGTCACTCCATTGTTTACACAGTAGTGTCTAGAGACAGTCAAAAGTTCTGTTCAATGACTAAAGGTGTGACAGACTTAATAAAAGCAAGGAGTCAATACTGAACTAAAAGCAAATAATAACTGTTCTATGGTTACATAAGACAACGTTCTTATCCTTTGGAAATACAGTTCAAATGACTCAAGGGTAACATTTTATTTGTTATTTTTATTTTATGTGTAGGGGTGTTCTGACTACATTTAGTTCTGTGTACCATGTGCAGCCAGTAATTGAGGAGTCCACAAAGGATGTTGGGTCGCCTGGACCTGGAGTTACAGACAATTGTTAGCCATCACATGAGTGCTGGAAATTGAACCTGGGTCCTCTGAAGAGCAGCTGATGCTCTTAACCACTGAGCCATTGTTCCAGCTCCAACATTGAAAACGTCTATGCAGACTTTCTACTTGTGCTCCATCTCTAAAATAATCACTTTGACTCTTACTGCCATCATTCTTCCAGCAAGTTCTTGCTATGAACAATCATGTGACAAAGGTCGAAGGGCATATTGCAGCTCTCCTCAGGCCTTGTCAGTATTTGATACAGCTACCTGCTCCTCTACTGCGTTTGGCTTGTGTGAATACACCCTCTACTTTCCTTCAGTCTTTCTTATATCACTGCTATCCTCCTGTTCCCCTTCCCACTTCCTCTCAGTTCACTGAGAGTCTTCTTTTATTTTATAAATCTACCATGGTGGGTTTCTCACTCAGCACTCTCTCTGATCTCATCTACTCCCATTGGTCATCTAAACGACTTACAATACCAAACCAATTTCTCCAATCCAGCCTTTTGTTTGTTTGCTTGGTTTGATTTAAGACAAAAAGTTTCTCTCTGTAGCTACAGCTGTCCTGGAACTCACTGTAGACCAGGCTGGCCTAGAACTCACAGAGATCTGCCTGCCCTCTGCCTTCCAAGTGCTGGGATCAAAGACATGAGCTACCACCCCCTAACTTAATCCACTCATTTTTTAAATGAGCTCCAGGCTCATGTAATCAGTCACACACCTATAACCAAATAATGGTATTCCACTCCTCCCAACCCTGCCCAACAATGCCAATCACAGGAAATTCCATCACCATGCTCAGGACAGAACCTAAAACAGCTTCTTGCTTTTCCTTCAGGGCCAATTAATCAACTCATTCTGTCAATTCTTCCTCCTAAATGTCATTTGAAACCATCCTTTTCCCCCTTATTCTAATTACAAACAACCTAAAACAACTGTTATCATCATTCTCCTACAATACCAAGATTCTTAGCTTACTGTAAAGGAGAATACAGTCTCCATTATGCATCGAGGACAGAATGGAGAAAGTACAGATCTAATCATGTCACCTGCCTTTCAAGTTCCTTGTTACAGAATTAACTCCAAGGTTTTACTATCTATGAACATCTGCATGATCTGGCCCCTGGCTAGCTATCCTTGCTTTCCCAACTTGCTTTCCACTGTCCATACTTTCACCTCTTCCAGGTTTAACCACACCTTTAAGCACATCATACTTCTCATATAGAGGCCGTCCTACTTTTCCCAATGAATACTCTGGTACTGTGCTGGTCTTCACACTAAATCCTATTCTACATAACATATCTTAAGTACTATTTTTCAGGAAACTAATTTCTCAATGTCTGGCTTATGATAGGCCCTGTGTTATATACTCCTTATGGGAAGTGTATGCCTTTTCTTTTCTGTTTTCTGTTTGTTGAGAATCAAAGCCAGGGCCTTCTAAACGCTACACAAGTGCTTTATCACGAGCAATATCCTCAACCTTTTACCAATGTTCTACAGCCTTCCTAGCTCTTACCTTCTTTGTAAATAGCTATTGTTAACGGTCTCCTTAGCTTAAGCCTCATGACAAAGGCTAATCTTGTCTTATTTATATAACTGTCTGCAGTAGTCTGCCTTGTACCTTACATCTAACAGGCAATCCATAAATATTTGCTGAATGGACACATTGAACATTGCAATGACATCAGCAGATCTCAGAAGCCATCAATCAAGTGCTAAGAAATACAGTTCTAAGAGAATGGGAACACACACAGCAAGTTCTTAGCTAGGAAATAAGCAGTTCATCAAATTATTTCTTAAAATTTAAAACAAAAGTAAATAAAAGAAAAGAAGATAACTATTGAAACTTAAACACTAAAACATATAATCCAGCCAGTATGTTTGTGTTTTAGTCCAGTTTGGTCTTTGGACAAAGACAATTTAAAGCTCTCGATAGAAAATGGTGAATGACTGTATACTCACACAAAGGCTTGGAACAAGGCTGAACAGATTGACGTGTCGTGGGGCAAACATGTGAAGCTCTTGAAGGCAAGAGATGGCAGCTGCCTGAAGCAGAGAATCAGAGTGGTCCTGGGTGATGGCACAACCCACCAAGCAAGAGGAGCGGATGGTGGAAATGGTGGCTGCATTTCCTAACAGGAAAATAAAAGATAACATTAAATGTAACTATGCTATTAGTGTCACAAAAAGACTCTCAGAAAGTAGTCATCTTCCAGCTAAACCCTTCTTCAAATCATTATTCAGATTGTTTTTTTTTTTTTTTAAAAAAAACCACCCATATAGTCCACAAATATGACTTTGAAACACAACTGTATTTGCAAGGTAAAAATTTAGGTCTTAGAAATGAATTACTTAAAAAAAAATCATACTATCCTTTATAACCACCAGTCTTCTGGCTAAAGAACCATAGGATTTCTCATTCTGTGGTTCTCTACTCAACAAATACAACTCTACTTTCATTATGACAACTTTAAATACTGTTTGTCTAATAATAAAACCTTATAGAGGAAATGAAGGAAATTATATTACATATTTTTTATTTTTCTACATTCTTTGTTTACATTCCTAATGATTTCCCCTTTCCCAGTTCCTCCCTCCCCATAACTCTTATAAGCCCTCTTCCCTCCCACCATTCACCAGTCAACCCCCTCGCACTTCTCTGTCCTGGTAATCTCCTACATTGTTGCATCAAGCCTTTCCAGGACCAGGGCCCTCTCCTTCCTTCTTCTTGGAAATCATTTGATATGTGAATTGTGTCTTGGGATTCAGAGCTTCTGGGCTAATATCCACTTATTAGTGACACATTATTCCATGTGTGTTCTTTTGTGATTGGGTTACCTCACTTAGGATCCTATTTTCCAGTTCCAACTATTTGCCTAAGAATTTCATGAATTCATTGTTTTTAATTGCTGAGTATAATTCCATTGTGTAAATATATCACATGTTCTATATCCATTGCTCTGTTGAGAGATATCTGGGTACTTTCAAGTTTCTGGCTATTATAAATAGGGCTGCTATGAACATATAGCATGTATCCTTATGACACGCTGGAAAAACCTCTGTGTATATGCCCAGAAATGGTATATCAGGGTCCCCTTGAAGGGTCATGCCCAGTTTTCTGAGAAACTACCAGACTGATTTCCAGAGTGGTTGAATCTTCTTGCAATCCCAACAGTAGTGGAGGAGTATTCCTCTTTCTCCACATCCTCACCAATGCCTGCTGTCTACTGAGTTTTTAATCTAAGCCATTCTGACTGGTCTGAGTTGAAATCTCAGGCTTGTTTTGATTTGCATTTCCCTAATGACTAATGATGTTGAAAATTTCTTTTTTTTTTACATTATTTTTTTTATTCAATATATTTTTTATTTACATTTCAAATGATTTCCCCTTTCCTAGCCCCCCCCACTCCCAGAAAGTTCCGTAAGTCCCCTTCTCTCCTCCTGTCCTCCCACCCACCCCTTCCCACTTCCCCGTTCTGGTTTTGCTGAATACTGCTTCACTGAGTCTTTCCAAAACAAGGGGCCACTCTTCCTTTCTTCTTGTACCTCATTTGATGTGTAGATTATGTTTTGGGTATTCCAGGTTTCTAGGTTAATATCCACTTATTAGTGAGTGCATATCATGATTCACCTTTTGAGTCTAGGTTACCTCACTTAGTATGATGTTCTCTAGCTCCATCCATTTGCCTAAGAATTTCATGAATTCATTATTTCTAATGGCTGAATAGTACTCCATTGTGTAGATATACCACATTTTTTGCATCCACTCTTCTGTTGAGGGATACCTGGGTTCTTTCCAGCATCTGGCAATTACAAATAGGGCTGCAATGAACATAGTAGAGCATGTATCCTTATTACATGGTGGGGAATCCTCTGGGTATATGCCCAGGAGTGGTATAGCAGGATCTTCTGGAAGTGAGGTGCCCAGTTTTCGGAGGAACCGCCAGACTGATTTCCAGAGTGCTTCTCAGCCATTCTAAATCCTTCAGGTGAAAACTCTTTGTTTAGCTCTGTACCCAATATTTTAATAGGGTTATTTGGCTCTCTGAAGCCTAACTTCTTTACTTTTTTTTAAATATTGGATATTAGCCCTCTGTCGTATGTAAGGTTTCTGAAAATATTTCCCAATTTTTTGGTTGCCATTTTGTCCGATTGACAGTGTCCTTTGCCTTACAGAAACTGCAATTTTATGAGGTCCATTTGGTGAATTCTTGATCTTAGAGCATAAGCTATTGGTGATCTGTTCAGGATATTTTATCCTTGGCCCATGTCCTCAAGGGTCTTCCCCAGTTTCTGTTCTATTAGTTTCAGTGAGTCTGGTTTTATGTGGAGGTCCTTGATCCACTTGGACTTGAGCTTAGTACAAGGAGATAAGAATGGATCAATTTGCATTCTTCTGCATGCTGACCTCCAGTTGAACCAGCACCATTTGATGAAAAGGCTATCTTTATTCCACTGGATGGCGTTAGCTCCTTTGTCAAAGATCAAGTGACCATAGCTGTGGGGGTTCATTTCTGGGTCTTCAGTTCTATTCCATTGATCTACCTGCCTGTCACCATATCAATACCATGCATATTTTAACACTACTGCTCTGTAGTACTGCTTGAGGTAAGGGATTCTGATTCCCCCAGAAGTTCTTTTACTGTTGAGAACAGTTTTAGCTATCCTGGGTTTTTTGTTATTACAGATATATTTGAGAATTGCTCTTTCTAACTCTATAAAGGACTGAGTTGGGGTTTTGATGGAGATTGCATTGATTCTGTGTATTGCTTTTGGAAAGATGGCCATGTTTACTATATTAATCATGGCAATCCAAGAGCATGGAAGATTTTTCCATTTTTTGAGGCCTTCTTCAATTTCCTTCTTCAGAGACCTGAAGTTGACCTCCTCAAGACATAAAATAAACAGAAAGGGAAGCAGGAATTCTGAGTGTATGCATTCAGGGTCCAGTCATGACTCACTGAATTCAGGTTGAAGTCACCATCAGGAAGATCCAGTTCCAAGTACAGCAGCAGTCAACCTTCTATGAACCTTTCCTCTGAACTAGCTGCCTCAGTGACAGGTAACACACCGTTAGGGGTGGTAAAATCAAAGAGTAAGCTCATGGAGGCAGTATTTGGCATCCCAGACTAAAAGAACTTCCTTTCCATTTTTTGTGGGGGGAGGGGTGGAGGAGATGTCCAAGTAGACTTTCATTTAAAATGTTTTCTCTGTTCAAGACTTTTAAAAATGCTTTACCCAGGAGTGGTGATGCATACCTTTAATCCAAGCAATCCAGAGACTGCAAATTCAAGGACAGCCTGCTCTACATAGAGAGGTCTAAGCCCTCTACAACTGCCAGTAAAACCCTGACACCTGCTCTGGTTTGCCTGCTGTCTTAATTAGGGTTTTACTGCTGTGAACAGACACCATGACCTTGTGGCAAGTCTTATAAGGCACAACATTTAATTGGGTCTGACTTACAAGTTCAGTATCATCAAGGTGGGAAAATGGCAGCATCCAGGCAGGCATGGTACAGGAGGAGTTGAAAGTTCTACATCTTTATCTGAAGGCTGCTAGCAGAAGACTCACTCCCAGGCAGCTAGGTTGAGGGAATTTAAGCCCATTGGACTATGACAGACTCCCTCCAACAATGCTACACCTACTAATAGTGCCACTCCCTGGGCCAAGCACATAGGAACCATCACATCCATATTATTTTAAAAATGGCACATATAAAACATTGAGTGCCACATTTTGGAAAACAAAATGTATGGTAGATGATAATTATTAAAATGCTTTGCAAGCAACACAATGGTGATATTGAGAAAACCAGCGGAACAGTACTTGTCCAGGCACTCCCTTTAACTGAAGATGAATTTGCTTACCCTGCAGCTCTGGTCCAACAGTAGTTATGGTGGCCCCCAAGCATCTGCCCAAACACTGGTGAACTTCTGTGTGTGAAGGTGGAACTGTCAGCAGCAAGGTAACAACCAGGGACAGCGTGGGTTCCAAGTACCCACGGTACATTGGGCCACTAGAATCCACTCTCAGGACAAGTGAATGAAGAGACCAAGTCTAAGATAAAACATAATTGCATTTTAGTTGGAGAAAACAATTCACTATACTGAATCAAGAATCCTAAATTGTTATATTCATGGAAATATCTTCAATATATTTTGAGTTAGAGTCTTATTGCATCCTGGGATGGCCTTGAACTTGTGATCCTCATTAGCCTTCTAAATGCTTAGCCTTCTAATTGCTAATTGCTAAACCTCTGTGAATGGTTTCCATGTGTATACTTTTAAAGTTTCACTGCAGCTACATTTGCTTAAATGTAAAATGTTCGAGAAACAAAAAAGGTTAGAAAACTACTCCAGGAATAACTGGATACATATATATGTATACATATATATACATATATATGTATATATATGAACAAACACACGCAGAGCATTAAAATGCAGTTACGCTATAACAGGGCAACAATGCTCCTCCTAGAGGCTAAGAAGAGCCCAATGCCAGGTATGAGTTACTTCTAAAGTCACTGGCCACTGAGGTCCCATAGACACTCCTTCCCTGAACATTACAGGCTTTTGCCAGTGTTCCAGGTTGCCCTCCAGAACTTGTCAGATCCTACTGCTGAAGACACAACACGCTGGAGTGATAGAGCAGGGTAACACAGCACACTGGTATGGACCTAGAAGCTGCATCACTACTAGCTAACTTTCATAGTCCTTGAAGGTTCTACCAGAGAAGAAAAATAATCACCAGTCATACAGTTATGAACTTCAACCTGAGAAAGATGGCACAACAGGGATTGTTATCACCATTGTCCTCTCCTAACAGTCTAAGCAACCACACATGCAAAATGGGAAACTATTCTGGAACCTAATGCTCTAAGGGTCTTTATAACTGACTTTGAACAAGAAATTTATAAATAGTATTTGTGGGACTGAGGGTGTGGCCCAGAGGCAGAGAATGTGCTTAGTGTGTACAAAGTCCTGGGTTCAATCCCCAGTACCACAAAGAAAAAACCTGCATTCTGAGAATACACAAAATATTTCTTACTTTACTTAAGAAATTTCCTATATTTTGTCTTGTTTCTGAAGTGCTGGGGACTAGATCCAGGGTCTTGTGTACACTAAGCAAGCATTCTATCACTGGGATATGCCACAGCTGCTTATAATTACAATCAGACTCTTTATAAAACAGGAAAATTTCTACATATATTTTAGATGTATATGTAAAAGATTTATTTTTTTGACATGAGAGTGTGAATTAAGTGTGGATACTCACAGAAAGCAGTGGAGGGCACTGGATTCCCAAAGGTGGAGTTACGGGAAGTTGTAAGCTGCCTGATGTAGGTTCTGGACATTGAATTTGGGTCTTCCAAAAAAACAGAAATGCTTTTAATTGCTAGGCCATTTCTCCAGCCTCTAGTATATACATAATAAATTATAAAATTAAATATTGTATATACATTTTATAATAATTTAATTGAGATGTATTTATTATGTAAAGCTAATTAATTACCCAGGCTAGCCACAAACTCGTGGCAATCCTGTCTTAGCCTTCCAAATGCTGCTGCTATTACAGGGATGAGCCATCACACCTGGCTTTAAAACTCATCAATTTAAAGTGTCAAGTATGCAATGATCATTGGACACTGTATATAGCCATCACATAAACACAACATTGAGCAGAAATGTTCAAAATAGCACAGATATAGCATCTAATTAATACTCTTGTGCTAATACAGAAGTGAAAATACAGAAATTAATTTTAAAAAGTTTTAACAAAGTACTAGCAAAGCATTAAAATATCATAATGCAATTAACAAGTTACTGAGATATTTTACACTGTTTTTCAAAGTAAGTATTAAAATCTGATGTAAAATAACTACTTAACAGTATTGAGAATTTGGAGAAGAAATACTTCAACTATTCAGTAAGCAAAGCAATCATGTTGAGAGCAAACCCTCTCTACTTCCTAATTAAGGGCAGCATGGAGCCAGCTGCCTCACAGTCCTGCCACCATGCCCTTCCTGGAGGAGGGACCATCATCCGCAATTAGTGACAGAAGTAAATCCCTCTTTCCTTGAGTAGCTTTTTCAGGGTTTTTACCTGCCAACAGTGTCATCATCTTATAACCAAGAGGTCTACCACTGGTTTTAAAAAAAGTATTCTCAAAGTGAGTTGGGTAGAGGGGCATATATATGGAGGGAGGGGTAGGAGGAGGGGTTGGGGGTCTTTGGGGAGGGGGGAAATCGGGAAAGGTTTTATTACTGGCAATGTATATGAAGACGATATTCAATTAAAAAAAAGTATTCTCAAAATGTAAGTATTCAGAAACTGCTTTTATTCATTAATCCTTACTTTCAATTCTTTCTTTTTAATGATTATGATGTGGATTAATGTTTACTGTTCAAAATATATGACTTAAGAATGGTAATTTATATGACTTGTGTTATTTCTTGGCCTTTTGGTTGTTTTTTTAACTTCAAGTAACAATATTAAAAGCCACATTCCTCACCTTAGTCACACTTGTTTGACTCTCTGAGGTCACTCTTCATAACTGACATGCACAATAATTCTTAAAAGCCTTAAAGTGTAACTTTATTCTTTTCTCCCCTAAAGTGAGGTATTACTCCAAGAAGTGAGTAAGTAACAGAGTGAACGGAATTAAAGGAGGCAGAGAGGCGGGCACAGCTGCAGGTGCCTGTGCAAAGTCTTGACTAAGGCTTCCATGTCCTCCTTCAAAGCTCTTAACATATTACATCTCTCCCAGAATCTAGAGGTCACTAAATTACTGAATTAAAGTTTGAGATTATGGAAAGCAACAAGAACAAAAACATGTCACATGCTGTAAGCCATGTGGAAAGTACAGTCTAGGTAACATGGTCTGCTTAAGAGACACCTTAGACTAGTGGAGAAGATGGGCAAGAGACGCACGTATTGTCAAAGCTATACTGGGCCATCCTGGCAATAAAAGATGCTTCTCCCAACACCTGAGCCATTCTTCTGAGGGATTCCCCTGCCGCACACCTTAAAATGGGGTTTGGGTTGTCAAGAGCTCCCATAACCAGGGTCAGAGCAGACTTGCGAACCTCCTTAGGCCCTAAAGTGCTCTTGTTTTCAGCTAAGCCCTATATTGATTAAAAGATAAAAAAAGAAGAATGATATCTACATAGCAGAGACTGAAGGATAGCAGCACATAAGATGCCAGACTCCTATAAACATGATACAAATCATTTCATAAATATGAGAAAAATATGCTCATGTTAACGTGTACACCACTGTCACAAAAAAAAATGTATCAGGGAGTGTCATTTAGTTCTTTTGTTTGGTGAAAAAGGTATGTAATGATTTAGATGCCTTTAAAGTAGTCTCCATAAGTCATAACTAATTTAGAAGAAAACATTTTTTCTTTCTTTTTTTTAAAGGTTTATTTATTATTATATCATTATAAATGATTGTGAGACACATGTGGTGGCTGGGATTTGAACTCGGACCTTCAGAAGAGCAGTCAGTGCTCTTAACCTCTGAGCTTTCTCTCCAGCCCCAGAAGAAAGCATTTTCTAAGCCTTCTAATGCCTACAATAGTCCAATGCAGGGTTAGCCAACAACAGTACCTCTTGCCTGTTTAGGCATCAATGCTGTAGCCATGACTGTTCCTAGTAGTTTAGATACTGTGACTCATACCCCATAATTTGAGTTTTCCAAAGCCTTAAAGCAGAGGATAGCTATATTTTCTAGTTCAACAGTCCACATGAACACAGCTTCATTCTGTAGTTCCAGAAGGCACTAGGATCAAAAACAAGGCAGAAAGTAAATTATATGCAGACTCTATTCCACAGATGGAGGAACACAACCAAACTGATGCTCTCCTGCAATACCCAAAGAACTGCACAAAACATATGAACAGTTTTCAAAACTGCCGGCAAGGCAATGCATGGACATTGTTCTTTAAGGAACAACAAATCCTAACATAAATGTTTTAAATTCCAGAACTAATTAATGTAATCCACATTAGGAAAGCTTTAGATCTCTGGTGGTGCAAAGCACCAGGGGTCTGCGTGCGCCAAAGAACTAAGCACATAGTCAATTTGTCAGCCAGCCTGCCGGGCGTGGGGCCTGTGTCCTGCCCAGAGAGCTGTGGAAGGAGAGAAGCCCCGCAGCCATATTTGCTGCCTGCCTGGACAGAAAAGGGTCACTAGGTACTGTATCACCCTGAGCTTTAGATCTCTGGTGGTGCAAAGCACCAGGGGTCTGCCTGCGCCAAGTAACTGAGCACATAGGTGGTTTGTCTGCCAGCCAGTCTGTCCGGGGACCTGCGTCCTAGGTAAGAATCAACAGAGGGAGTGGCCCCCACCACACCATCTGCGCTCCATAATAGAGCAGACAGAGAACACCTGGATGACCTTGACAACCTAAGTATAACATTGCTTGAGGCAAGACTGAACATGGCTCCAAAGGCACAAAAGAGGAAGGCAGCATAACAGTAATCTGTGCCAGAGGAAACCCAGTCATCCAGTGTTGCAGAAATAACCTTAAAGATCCATAGTCTGGTGGTGCTGGTTCAATTGGAGGTCAGCCTGCAGAAGAATGCGAATCGATCCATTCTTATCTGCTTGTACCAAGCTTAACTCCAAATGGATCAAGGACCTCGACATAAAACCTGACACACTGAAACTAATAGAAAAGAAACTGGGGAAGACCCTTGAGGACATGGTCACAGGGGAAAGGTTCCTGAATAGAACACCAATAGCTTACGCTCTAAGATCAAGAATTGACAAAGGGGACCTCATAAAACTACAAAGTTTCTGTAAGGCAAAGGACACTGTCAAAAGGACCAAAAGTCAACCAAGAGATTGGGAAAGGATCTTCACCAACCCTAAATCCAACAGAGGGCTAATATCTAATATATACAAAGAACTCAAGAAGGTAGAACCCAGAGAACCAAATAACCCCATTAAAAAGTGGGGTACGGAGCTAAACAAAGAATTTTCACTTGAAGAACTTTGGAGGGCTGAGAAACACCTTAAGATATGTTCAACATCATTAATCATTAGGGAAATGCAAATCAAAACAACCCTGAGATTTTACCTCACACCAGTCAGAATGGCTAAGGTCAAAAACTCAGGAGACAGCAGGTGTTGGCGAGGATGTGGAGAAAGAGGAACACTCCTCCACTGCTGGTGGGATTGCAAGATGGTGCAACCACTTTGGAAATCTGTCTGGAGGTTCCTCAGAAAACTGGGCATGACACTTCCTGAGGACCCTGTTATACCACTCCTGGGCATATACCCAGAGGATTCTTCAACATACAATAAGGACACATGCTCCAGTATTTGTAGTAGCCAGAAGCTAGAAAGAACCCAGGTGTCCTTCAACTGAGGAATAGATACAAAAAAATGTGGTATATTTACACAATGGAGTACTATTCAGCCATTAGAAACAATGAATTCATGAAATTCTTAGACAAATGATGGAGCTGGAGAACATCATACTAAGTGAGGTAACCCAGTCTCAAAAGACCAATCATGGTATGCACTCACTGATAAGTGGATATTAGCCTAGAAACTTTGAGTACCCAAGACATAATCCACATATTAAATGATGTTCAAAAAGAATGGAGGAGTGGCCCCTGGTTCTGGAAAGACTCAGTGCAAGAGTATAGGGGAATTCCAGAACAGGGAAGTAGGAAGTGGGAGATGGAGGAACAGGGGGAGGGAAGAGGGCTTATGGGACTTGCGGGGAGTTGGGACCCAGAAAAGGGGAAATCATTTGAAATGTAAATAAAAATATATCAATAAAAAAATTAAAAAAAACAAAGAATAAGGAAGTACAGCCTAGCATTCTTTTCTGTCTTCTCTCTGTTCCCTGGACTACCACCACATCTTCCTCCACTCACCGCCCCCATGATAGACCGTATTCTCAAACCACAGGGCAGAAACAAAACAAAACAAAACAAAACACCCTCTCTTAAGTCAGCTCACAGGTTATTGAGAAAATATTTGTAAATTAATATTTTGTGTAAAGAAAGTATAAACAGTTCTGTTTATAGCTGGGGATCATCCTCTGACATAGAACACCATATGGAGGTGGTGTAGGGAGGTAGTTAAGCACCCAGGAGTGTGGAGAGGCCTGAGGGGACAGATAGGACCAAGACTGCTGCTCAGAGGTACCTAGCCGGAACCCTCAGGCAGGAGCCTTCTGGTTTCTGTCTCTGGCTGGGGACCATCCTCTGCCACAGTGCACCATATGCAGGTGGTGCAGGGAGATAGCTAAGCAGCCAGGAGTGCGTAGAGGACTGAGAGCACAGGAAGCACCAACCCTGCTGCTCAGAGGAACCCTTCTGGAACCTGGAGGACACAAGAGCCCAGAAGCAGCCTGGGATAGAAGTCTTCCAATTAACATCTGCACCCAGATCTGATCCTGGGCTAGAGAGCTACATACACAAATACCACTAGGAAAGAGCTGGTCTCCCACGAGTGCCTACATACCTGTGCACACAGAGATAACAGGTCTCCCAGGAGTACAGGTACACAGGCTTGCAGGACAGATAAGCCACAGTCAGAGACAGCAAGACCAGCAAATACCAGAGATCATCAGATGGCAAAAGGCAAATGCAAGAACACTGCAACAGAAACCAAGGCATCATGGCATCATCTGAACCGAGTTCTACCACAACATCAAGTCCTGGATAGCCCAACACTCTGGAAAAGCAACAGCTCATGACTCTGGGAAATGACTTCAAGAAGGACATAAACAACTCCCTTAAAGAAATACAAGAGATCATGGATCAACAGGCAGAAGCCCTTAAAGAGGAAACACAAAAATCCCTAAAAGAAGTACAGGAAAACACAAACAAACAAGTGAAGGAACTGAACAAAACCATCCAGCATCTAAAAGTGGAAGTAGAAACAATAAAGAAATTACAAAGGGAGGCAACTCTGGAGATAGAAAACCTAGGAAAGAAATCAGGAGTCATAGATGCAAACATCAATAACAGAATACAAGAGACAAAAGAAAGACTCTCAGGTGCTGAAGATACCATAGAAAACTCAACAGATACCATAGATACAACAGATAACTCAAGATACCATAGATACCAATAGATAACTCAAGATACCATAGAAAACTCAACAGTCAAAGAAAATGCAAAATGCAAAAAGCTTATAATCCAACATTCAGGAAATCCAGGACAAAATGAGAAGACCAAACCTAAGGATTATAGGTATAGAAGAGAGCAAAGATTTACAATTTAAAGGGCCAGTAAATATCTCCAACAAAATTATAGAAGAAGACTTCCCTAACTTAAAGAGATGCTCATGAATATTCAAGAAGCCTTCAGAACTCCAAACAGATTGAACCAGATCAGAAAGTCCTCCCTGCACATAATAATCAAAACACCAAAGGAACTAAACAAAGAACGAATACTAAAAGCAGTAAGGGAAAAAGGCCAAGTAACATATTAAGGCAGACCTATCAGAATCACACCAGACTTCTCACCAGAGACCAAGAAAGCTAGAAGATCCTGGGCAGATCTCATACAGACCCTAAGACAACACAAATGCCAGCCCAGACTAAAATACTCAGCAAAATTCTCAATCACCATAGACAGAGAAACTAAGATATTCCATGATAAAACCAAATTTACATAGTATCTTTCCACAAATCAGCTCTAGAAAGGATAATAGATGGAAAACGCCAACATAAGGAGGGAAACTACACCCTAAAAAAGCCAAAAAAGTAATCTTCTTTCAACAAACCCAAAATAAGATAACGACACAAATGTAAAAATAACATAAAAATTAACAGGGAGCAACAATCATTTTTCCTTAATATCTCTTAATATCAATGGACTCAATTCCACAGTAAAAAGACATAGAATAGCATACTGGATACATAAACAGGACCCAGCATTTTGCTGCATACAGGTAACGCAACTCAGTGTCAAAGATAATCACTACCTCACAGTAAAAGGCTGTAGAACAATTTTTCAAGAAAATGGTCCCAGGAAACAAGCTGGAATAGCCATTCTAATGTCCAATAAGATAGACTTTCAACCAAAAGTCATCAGAAAAGACATAAAAGGACATTTCATACTCATCAAAAGAAAAACCGACCAAGATGAACTCTCAATTCTGAACATCTATGCCCCAAATGTAAGGGCACCCACATTCAAAAAAGAAACTTCACTAAAGCAAAGAGCACACATGGTACCTCACACAATAATTGTGGGGGACTTCAACATCCCACTCTCATCATTGGACAGATCAGGGAAACACAAGCTAAACCAGAGGCACAGTGAAACTACCAGAAGTTATGGACTGAATGGATTTAACAGATATCTGTAGAATATTTCATCCTAAATCAAAAGAATATATCTTCTTCTCAGCACCTCATGGTACCTTCTCCAAAACTGATCATATAATTGGGCACAAAACAGACCTCAACAGATAAAAGAAGACTGACATAATCCCATGCCTCCTATCAGATCACTACAGATTAAGGCTGGTCTTCAATAGTGACAAAAACAACAGAAAACCCACATACACATGGATGCTAAACCATGCTCTACTCAATGAAAACTTGGTCAAGGAAGGAATAAGGAAAGAAATCAAAAGACTTAGCTGGGCAGTGGTAGTGCACGCCTTTAATCCCAGCATTTGGGAGGCAGATGCAGGTGAATTTCTGAGTTAGAGGCCAGCTTGGTCTACAGAGTGCGTTCTAGGACAGCCAGGGATACAGAGAGAAATCCTGTCTCTAAAAACCAAAATAAATAAAGAAAGAAAGACTTTATAGAATTTAATGAAAATGAGGGCACAACATACCCAAACTTACGGGAAACAATGAAAGCAGTGCTAAGAGGAAAACTCATAGCTCTGAGTGCCTCCAAAAAGAAACTGGAGAAAGCTTACACTAGCAGCTTAACAGCACACCTGAAAACTCTCGAACAGAAAGAAGTTAATACACCCATGAGGAGTAGACAGCAGGAAATCATCAAACACAGGGCTGAAACCAACCAAGTAGAAACAAAAAGAATCATACAAAGAATCAACAAAACTAGGAGCTGGTTCTTTGAGGAAATCAACAAAAAAGATAAACCCTTAGGCAGACTAACGAGAGGGCACAGAGACTGTATCTAAATTAACAAAATTAGAAATGAAAAGGGAGAAATAACAACAGAAACTAAAGAAATCAAAAAAGAAAGAAAGAAAATCATCAGATCCTACTACAAAAGCCTATACTCAACACAACATAATTCCAAGATTTACACATAATCAATATCTAGTCAATATCACCCATGTATTTAAGAAATATGATGCAGTTCCTACATACCAAGTACTAATCTAGGAGGCCCTGGGAGCAACAGTGCAAAAAAAAAAAATAGACAAAGTCCTCATTCTCATGAAATTTACATTCTGGGGTAGGGACAGAATATAAATATGTGAGTGGTATGAGAAAACACCTCTCTCTAAGGTGAAATGGTGAGCTACACAGCTATTTAAAAAAATATCCGAGGAGCAGGAACAAGATGTGAAAGGCTTTGCAGATGAAGTAAGATCCGCATATCTGAGGACAGCAAGGTTAGGGGAGCTGGTGGAGTAATAGAAAATTGTCTAAGATAAAGTCATAAGAAAACAGATGATGCTCCAGACACACTGAAGAGCATTAAATTTATGCCGAGTGATTGTTCTGAGCAGAGAAGGGTTGTATTCTAAATATTCTGCCAATTCACTTGGACTGTTCAAACTGTACAACATATATATATATATGTGGCAGACACATGGTGAGCAGTTAAAACCCTACTACAATGACCCAGATGAGAGACACTGCAGAGGCAGATGATGGGAAATGAATGAATTCTAGATATGCTTGTGGGTAACTCCCTTAACAGTTGCTAATCCACATGATATAAGGGAAGGGAATGATTTTAGGGGGCTGGCAAAGGATGGGTTTGAAATCAATAAATTGGTGTAAATGTGTTAACTCAGAGAGAGAGAGAGAGAGAGAGAGAGAGAGAGAGAGAGAGAGAGAGAGAGAACACAAATGAATCTCTGCTAGCCTTGAATCCACCATGTAGCTGAGAATGACTGTGAACTTTTGCTCACTCCTCCACTTCCCAGGGCTGGGATTATTACAACGGCCACCACATACACTTGTTCTATGTGGCGATAGGAATTAAACCCAGGGCTTTCTGCATGGTGGAGGCAAGTACTCTAGCAGCTGAGCTCCAGGCCAGCCCAGATGTCTTTTCAAAGCAGTTATGTAAAGTGGTGGTAGGAGTCATAGGAGTGAGTATCACTGAAAAGGAAGACTGACAACTCTCACAACAAAACACAGTGAGGGCTAAGTATTTAAAGCAGAGGATAAGCCACATGTAAAGATAGAAGGGAGCCAAATACAACACATCCAGATGATTGCTGTAGGCAGTGTGAGTCATGTGCCAGCTCCAAAAAGACTTTTCCTTGGAAGGGAAACAACAAATGCCCAGTTACAGGGGGTTTAAAAGACAAAAAGAAAATTCTAGTTAAAGGTCACTAGGGTATCCGTGGCCACAACAATAGGAAAGGAACCTGGACAAAACTTGAAAGCCAACAGGACCCTAAAAGTGATTCTCGGTCTTTCAGGCGAGAATAAATCTGCACCTAGAAATAAAAGGAATTACTAGTTGACTGTCCAAGAGGCTATACTGGTGTACACCCATCATGCCCAGCATTTCACCACTCAGACAGCTAATGCAGGGAGACAGCTGAATGTTTGAGGCCAGTCTGGGATATGCAATGAGCCCCAGGCCAGCCAGGAATAACTAATAAAGCAGTCAGACAAAGTAAAATCAAAGCCAACAAACAAACAAAATTTTCTACCCTCCTTTCTTCCATTCCAGAAGAAAGCTAGAGGCTTGCGTCCTGGAAAAAACATGAGATAGGACATCTTTGAACAAGAAGGATCAGACACAACTGTGGACTGAGGTCGCTGTACTAAAATAGGAATTAAGTGAATGTTTACATCATGAATGTTAAAGTCTTTAGTCTCCCTATCCCAATTCCTCAGTCCCAGACAATTATCCACATTCCCTTCAGACAACAGAGTAGAAAGGCATCTTCTAGGGAACAATTAGTCTAGAGAAACATACTAAGATAAGGTCAGGACCAGCCTATTGTGACATTCAGTTTGTAAAATTCACCTTTTCCAGAAAACCTTTTATGATTCACTCTTACATTTTCCCACTAGAGGAAAGCATCTAATATTAACAAAATAAAAAAAAAATACACAAAACAAGTTTGAATCAAAGAGGTTGTAGAGGGGAAAGTAAAAATCTCTTATCGCACAGGCCTTCCCAGGCACTGGAATTATAAGTGGATTATAAGTGACACCAGCACAGTGACGTTTAAATCCAGTCACATTGCACTGCCTAGACAGATATGACGCATGCAACAAGCAGATGTAAACAGGGTTTGGGCTTTACTGCTGACTAAGAGACGGATAAGCTAGAAATTCCCATAGTATGACATCCTCCACTTCCTGAGGTGAATGACTCATAACATTTAAAAAAACACAATATTTTCATCTTTCTTTATGTCAATCTTATGGTGGGGAGTGGGCAATACTCACCTTGTTGGCAGCAACTAGGACTTTATCAAGAAATCTTAACCATTCAAAGATGAACACTGGTCCCTTTGCCTTTGTGATCTGAGCCAATGCTTCTTCATTTAGCAATAAACCGTGAGCTAGCTCCATTATTGATGTTCTTAACTCCAACCTTAAGTGAACAGATTAGCTTTTTAAAAAGTAAAATACATATGTAAGCAATTTTTTATTTATGTGTAGGAATGTTTTGCCCACATGTATGTATATGGACTACATGTGTGCCTGGTGCCCACAGAGGTCAAAACAGGGTGTTGGCTTCCCCTGGAACTGGAGAAAAAGATGGTTTCGAGCCATCATGTGGGCTCTGGAAACCAAACCCAGGTCTTTATCAAAAGCAACAAGTATACTTAATCACTGAGCCATCTCTCCAGCCCTTACAGGTAAGGATTATTTAAATATTAAATACCAAGTTTCATAAATGCAACCGCTAAGATAGGGAAGGACTGCGTGGTTTCACTTCTCACTAGAGAATTAACTTCGTAAAGACAAAGATAAACAAAAAGAGACTGTTTGGCAATAAGAATGGAATGAAAGGAAAATGTAAACACTGCACAAAGACATTATCCCCGGGCTGTTGTTTGTCTATTAGAACATAGGCTATTAACTCATTCTACCTTGAGAACCGAACTTCTGAGCCTGGGCGAGGCTTCTCCTCCACCTGCTGAGCATCATGGGCACCTTTACCTGTCCCTCGCCACCAGGACACAGAATAAAGACCCCAGGGATCTGACAAGTAGGAGCGAGCCCGACGGGGTCCGGGACAACCCCTCGCCCGGGAACGCGGTGCTCCGGGTCCGGGTGCCCCGGGCCGCTCCCAAGACCCCGACAACTGGGAGTCTGCGGGAAACCGCAAACTGGGGTCCCGGGCCGCCCTGCGAGGTCAGCCTCGCGTCGAAGGAGTCCTCGAGCTGCCAAGCCCGAGGCTGAAAACTCGAATTCCTTCCTGAAGATGTCCAGGGACACAGGGATCGCGGTGCGTGTCAGCCTGGCAGAGCGCGACACCTCCTCACCTCCTAGTCTAGTCAGGACCGACCTGCCCAGCTCCGCACTGCCAAGGGACGCGGATGCCCCGCCTCCCAAACTCCTGCCCACAGGAAGCCTGAAGACAACGCATGCGCAGGACACTGGTCAGGCGCACCCGCACTCCCCAAGCTCTCTTAACCCCGCCCGCCCCAAGTTTCATAGCGAATCTGCTTTCAGGGCCTAGTGGGAGGTTCCTGGGTCCCGCACCAATTGCACAGAGCATGCTTAGCGCACCCTCAGCAGAACAGGGTCAGTGCTGTAAAGCTCGGGTTTGGGGCGTCAGGGCGACCTGGAGGATGACAGAGGGCCCTGCTAGTTGGCTGTGACTGCCCAGCACAGCGGCAGCTAAGCCCCATCCGTGAGTGCTTTGGTGGGTGGGTGCAGGAGGGAGGAGCGCAGGACGGAAGAGCCTGCGATGCGGAGGCACCCATAGGAGACTTAGCGCATCTCTCTGTGTGTTTAGTAGCCCTCGCTTCTTACTCGGTGTCCAATACTGAAATAAGCTAGCAGCACCTATAGCCTTCCTGTTGAGAAAATGGTTACTCCATTATTCCGGAACAGGCAAAGAGCGTCACCTTGTTCCAGTTCTTGGACACCCACCACCTCCAACCATCAACAAATGCTGTGCTTTCTCCTCCCTCAGATAGACCCAGAATCCTGGCCGCCTCGATGTGACTCTTAAGTGGTGGTTCAGGTGACCAGCATTCCTGCCTGGATAATCCATCTACTTGTGGAGTTTATTCTTATTTTTGAAGAAAGTGGATAATGGTAGTGTATATTTTCTTCATAGGAGGAGGAGGAGGAGAACAGTCACATTTTAGGACTCAATTCCTTATTCTTTTTTCTTTTTCTTTTTCTTTTTCTTTTTTAAGATTTATTTATTATACAACGTTCTGTCTGCATGTGTGCCTACAGGCCAGAAGAGGGCACCAGATCTCATTATAGATGGTTAAGAGCCACCATATGACTGCTGGGTATTGAACTCAGTACCTCTAGAAGAGCAGACAATTCTCTTAAACTCTGAACCATCTTTCCAGCCCCCATATTCCATTTCCCAACATAACTTCCTCACCATTGGTAATTAATTTCCTTAAATCGTATTATTTAATGAAACTGCAATACCCATCTATGAATTTTCAGTGTGATTGTATATGAAAAGTATACATAAAACATGGAATAATGAAAGTCGGGTGCTCATGCTAAAACGGCTAACCAGTTTACCTGGTGTGCCATCTTGCTATTCCAGGATATTGTTTTTTGTTTTTTAAATATGACATTAAAACCAACTTTACTGCCAGGTATGGTGACACATATCTTTAGTCCCAGAACTTGGGAGTCTAAGGCAGGTGGATCATGGGATTAAGGTTGAGTCCCTGTTAACAGGGAGGGTTTCAGTACATCCAAGGCTTCAAAGAGAAACCCTGACTGAAAACAAACAACCAACCAACCAACAAACAAAATGTTGTTGCTATATTTTTCCAACCGGGTAAAAGAAATCTCAACTCAATCAGTAACAATATAAGCTATAAGCCTAGATCGGGCTGATCTCCCACTACACTAATCTATTCCCATCTCTATTATTCCATCTAACTTGCAGTTTCTCTAGGCCATGAGCTTCTCTCTGCAGCCTCTCCATGCATCCTCCATAGCTAGTCCCACAAACTCTCAGCCCCTCCTCCTCCTTCCTGCCCAATCATAGGCTCAAGCCTTTATTTGAAAAGATAGGGTGGGGAGAAGGTTCACAAGGCAACTCCTCTTGTGCAGCACATCAGAGGAGTAGAATTAGCATCAAATTACAAGCCCAGAGGTATCCACAACTCCTCCCCCTTTCTGTCCAATTGAAAGGCTCTTTTATCTCAGACATCAATTGAGTGTAATTATTACCATTTTGTAATTTATAATATACAGGATAGACCTAACACCCAGTCCATCAATTTTTATCAATTAAATAGTACCTCTGTTGTCTATCTGAACTTAAAAGACTTAAAATTCTACACATGACTCAAGTCCTGGCTTTAAATTGTAACCCATCTGAAAACCATCCTCTCAAATCTGTATCATCTTTCTAAATGCTAAACAGCTTGAACTGACTATGAGCCTACTAGTCTTCAACCCCATCAGAAATCCAAGAATGACTAATATTACCTGAAAGTATGAGAAACACAACATATACCTTCTAAAACTTAGCCAATTTATAGAGACTGCTGATCACCTGAACAGGGCCTATACACCAAAACGTTGGAACATCAGTCTTCAGCCTTCTGGCCCAGGATCATCTGACAGACTTGGTAATGGAGAATTTTGAAGGGCTAATTACTCTATCTTGGCAGAGATTATCAGTCGACTATTTTGCATAGTGTGTCCTTTTTTTTGGACAGTATTTTTCTGTAGATGAAATGAGGCAATTCTTGCTTGGTGACTGTCTTGCCACAACTGAAGCAACTCTATTGATGCTCAATTTCCTTTTTGAATTAAAGAAAGGAGTGCTGTCAGGAGCAGACAGGTCTCCAGTCAAATGAACTTTAAAAAAGAAATGTCAATAAATGTCATGTTCTGTGTACTTCTGACACATTTGAAGACCATCTATCTACCTAAAGCATCTCTAAACTGTTAAGCATTGACTACTCTTGGCCATTAACTCAGGAACACACTTTTAATTAACCCACCACCAATTAACCCACAACCACAACTTTGCTATCTGGTCTTCTGTTGTTGTATTTTTTTTTTTTTTTTTTGGTTCTTAGAGACAGGGTTTCTCTGTGTAGCCCTGTCCGGGAACCCACTCTGTAGACCAGGCTGGCCTAGAACTCAGAAATCCATCTGCTTCTGCCTCACAGGTACTGGGATTAAAGGCCTATGCCACCACCGCCCAGCTCCTTTTATTCTTAAATGTGTTATATGGACACAATGCCTACATGGGAATAATAATATTAATCTCAGTTTTATATCAATAATACATTTATACCAATGAAAACCTTAAATTTGCATAAGTAAATTCTGAACCAATATAAGAGATTACAACTTCAGCTTCGTATCAGTTATAAAGACTTCTAACAATGTTAGATCTGGCTATGTAATGTTTTGCTTAAAAATACATTTGCCAACCTATCCCTATTTGTCTATTTCTTTAATTTCTATGAATAATAATTTCCATAATTTCTATATATCCCCCTTTTTCTTTTCTGCCCCCTTCCCCTTTACCTAAGAAGGAAGTATAGGAAAGAAGAAAGGTAGAAGTACCTGAGTTTAACTTCTTTAGCTCCCTCCCTGTCCAAATCTACATTTGTAAAGTACCTCTAAAATGACAACATATCTATAATTCCTAAAATAATCAGAACCATCTACCCCAACATAGGGAACTGGGATAATGATTATCTTCTGTCTGCTTCCAGCTGAATTGAGGCGAAGAATTCCCATCTGGGGGCCCAAAGGGAAATAGGAAAGTTGACTCGTCAGAGGAGACCTAGCTGCCATTATTTGCCTTCCAGTCGCTATGTTCATTGGTCAGCTGACATCTTGACCATGACATTCTGAAAGGCTGAATAGGTGAGTAGTTCTGGAAACAAGTCTCTAAAACAATCAGCTTTGAGGGAGTTGAAGTAGAGTCAAGTGTGAAGCTGGAATGGAAGGTCCCAGAATCTCAGCATCCCCAGAGTGTGAGTCTTTTTAGGGCTGTCTTTCTCTTCTTTTATCCTGTAGTATACAAAACTATTTTGTTGATTGTGTTAGTCTCCCTTTACTTCTCTGTCGCTAAGGTCTTCAGGAGGTCTCTCTTCGTCGTGTCTGATTTTTATCACCTTGGAAAGAACCCACAGCTTTTCTTTTATGTGGAAACAGGCATAGCCCCTCCCCCAGCATAATATATTTCCCACACATGGTCGTGTGTCATGAAGCCATCTTGTCTTATGTTCTTTCTATTTACACAGAAGGTCTTTCTCTGGGTGTAGTTCATCCTTATCTGACATCCTTTAATGAACATTTTTTAAAACTACAATGCTGCTTCCTCTCATCTCAGAAAAGATTATAAAGATATGTTTGCAGGTGTCTTCCAAAGGACAGTGTTTTCACAAAAGAGCCATTCTTACATGAAGCCTCCAGGAGTTCACTTCTTACTGTGTTGGAATTTTAGGCTCTAGGCCTCATTGGTAGGGGCATAATGGTTTCTAGAGAGAGGGCTTCCTCTGGTCTCTGTTTCTTACCTTAGTACCAGAGGGGTCAGCCCTGGCCAGAACCTCAGACCTGTTTTCTGCTTCCTGGATGAACATTTCTGTTCCCTCCCAGGTGCTGTGTTAATTGTCTTACACTCTAGGGTCAGTGCATCTCCGTTGCTCACTATACAATATCTCCAGTGCCCTTTATGATTTCATTTTCACCTGTGAATTATTTAGGAGAAGGTTATTAAATCCTTAAATATATGAATATTTTCGTGTTTTGTTTTAGAATATCTTTTTGTTTTGTTTTCTCTTTTCTTGTTCTGTTGAGAAGAGTTTCTTTGTGTAACAGCCCTCACTGTCCTGGATTCTCCTTGTAGACCAGGCTAGCCTCACAAGATCCACTTGCCTCTGTCTCCAGTACGACAGGATTAACATGACCAGCTTGTTTTAGAATAGCTTACAGCTGTTGGTTTCTAACTTGATTCTGATATGGTCAAAAATCATGTGGTAATTTTCCTCCCTTCAATATAAACTTAATATTTGAGACCCAAAATATTCTCCGTTTTGGTAAATACACATCATGTACTTGAAAAGAATGTGTATCCTTAACACAGTATTTTGCAAAAGCTAATGGCCATGAGGTGTTCTGTAAATTCTAAAGATAAATGATATTTCTCAGATCATTTATTCTTCACTGAAGCTTTTTCTTGTTGTCCTATCAGTAGCTGAGAGAGATAAGTGTACTCTTTATACTTATGGAGTTGTCTGATATGCCCGCTGCTGTCAGTTTCAGTATGTGTAGTTCGAAGTTCTGTTATTAGATATTGCAACAGATTATTATGTCTTCTGAATAATTTGACATTTTTTGTCATTAGGAAGCCTGTCTTTTTCTATCTGGATGTAGTCTCTGTCTTAAAGTCGGTTTTATTGAAATTAATTAGTCATCACAGTCGTCTTGTGCTTGGTGATTGCATACAATAGTTACATTGATGCATGATTTTGAAATGTAGTGAATTTAAAAATGTGCATGTGTGCTATGTGAGTCTGTGCATGGGAGTGCAGGTGCCTGCCAAGAGCAGAAGCATCAGATCCCTCTGGAGCTGGACTTACAGGTAGTTGTGAGCCACCTGAAGTGGGTGCTGGGAACCGAACTCAGGTCCTTTAGAGCTTAGTTCACAAGTCCCTTCAGTAATCCTAGATCCTGTCATTTGACAGGATTAATGATCACACCTCTACCCCTTGTCAACTTAACCCAAACACATCAAGCATATTTTTTATCACATCTTTAGTTTGTATATGTATATAACTGTGTCAGTACCAAGGTACATGTGTGGAGGTCAGAAGACCAAGATGTGGATCTTGAAAATCAAATTCAAGGAGTCATGTTTGATAATAGACAGCTTTACCTGCTTAGCCATGTTGCTGGCCCCCAAACACATCATTCTTAATCCACAGTCCTCTACTATTTGTCTGCATAGGTTCATGCAACCTCCTAACACAAAAATATGCTCATTCCAACTTCAAAAGTGTCTGGAATCTAACAGTTCTAAAACTTCTAGGTCTCTTGTGACATTTCAGGGAATGTCCTAACTCTGAGCTTCAACATGATTAAAAACATTTTACATCCTTCAAGCATATAGATATACAAAGTAAACATTCCCAGTCCAAAGATAAGAGTGGGAACATAGCAATGATAAAACCAAGACAAGAAAAATCCAGCAGGGTAACCACCAAATACTGCATCTCCATGTCCAGCATCATCATTCCATTGGTGGAATCATCTGACTTCCAGGGGGCTTAAGTGGTTTCTTCCTCCAGCTTTGCCATCTGTAGTACACATCCTCTAAATCAAGCAAGCCCTCGCTATGCCTCTAGCTTGCTTTCCTGTCTCGATCTCCATGTCTTCACCTTCATAGCTTCACACTGTGGTATTGTGGGGCTTCCTCTCAGGGAGCCTGACCCTAACACACATTGCCAATTTCAGGGTGGATTTTCCCACTTCGATTAACCTAATCAATGTAATCCTTCATAAGCATGTCTAGGCTAATCTAATCTAGATGGTTCCTCACAGGTATGCCCTCCCTTGATTCTCTAGCCTCTTGAGTGGAAACTCACAATTAGCTTACAAAAGACCAGGAGTGGGTACAAAAATGGCTTGGTGGTTAAAATACTTTCTGTGCAAATATGAGGACCGGAATTTGGACCCCCAGAAATCCATGGAAAGGTTGGATGAGTTCGGTGGCCCACCCGTAATTCCAACATCAGAAGGCAGAGGAGAGAGAAGCTGAAACCTTTTTTACCTCCAGTAGCCACCTCTGTTTATTCATTCTTCAAACCCAAGTCTCCCTCCCATAGCATTATCTTCTGCTGGAGAGACTTGCTCACACATTCTTACAGATTTACTTGATAAGTTATCTGTCCAAATTTGAAATGAGTCATGTCAAGCCATATTCAATTATATCAAATGCAGAATTGTTGTCCTCAAGGACAGAGGACAGAGGCCTAGGCAGTCACCAAGGGAAGGGAGTGTGTAGAGAGAGAAAGAAAGCTCTCAGGCAAGAGAGTAGAGACAGAGATGTCTAGATATATGGGGACTGCTTTGACATGTAAAATAGGCACTAAGCCCCTTTGTTCATGGCCATAGCCAAACAATTCTGAATGCAAAAGCTTACTTTTTCCATTAATGAAATATTAACTTAGGAATTTTTACTGGAGCTTGAGTTCTGAATTAACAAATCTTTTCTGTTAAGATACTTAAAATGGGCTAGAGAGATGGCTCTGCTCTTCCAGAGGTCCTGAGTTCAATTTCCAGAAGCCTCATGGTGGATCACAGCCATCTGGAATTGGATCTGATGCCCTCGTCTTGTGTCTCTGAAGACAGCAACAGTGTACTCTTATACATAAATAAAATAAATCTTTAAAAATACTTTTTAAAAACAGTGTTACATGGCTCACTGACTTCTTCCTTTCTCTTGGGCATCCAGGACCCTATGGGGCACTGTTTCCCGCATTATGCTCTTCTGAAGCTAGGCTCTAGTTTAGTTTGTTTTAAGACTGTTTTCATTAATCGTTTCATTAAGATGCATATAGCTATGTTTCTCTGTGAGTAATCTTACAGTTAAGCTTCTTGAATCTTTCAGTTTGTATCTATCACCAAATGCTGGACTTTTTTTTAAAAAGCAACTTGAATTTTTTCAAATGTGTTTTTTTGTGGCTATGTGGAATCCATGTGTATACATGTGTGAATATGTCTGTAGGGCAGACACTGATGTGGTTGTCCTCCTAGCTGTTCATCTTATTTATTATTTTTAGTGTTCAGGAGGGCTGCTGCAGAGAGGACTGAGCAGTTAAGAGTACTCATTCCACAAAAAGGCTGGAGAGATGGCTCAGAGGATAAGGGCACCGACTGCTCCTCCTAAGGTCATGAGTTCAAATCCCAGCAACCACATGATGGCTCACAACCAGCTGTAATGAGATCTGATGCCCTCTTCTTAAGTGTCTGAAGATAGCTACAGTGAGCAAGCAGGGCCCGAGCTAGAAGAAAATGTGTCTGAAGACAGCCTCAGTGTACTTACATATAATGAATAAATCTTAAACACACACACACACACACACAGCGAGAGAGAGAGAGAGAGAGAGAGAGAGAGAGAGAGAGAGAGAGAGAGAGAGAGAGAGAGAGTCCTTGTTGCTCTTGGCAGAGGACCTGGGTCCTAGTACCACATGGATGCTGACTGCCATCTGTAACTCCAGTTGTAGGAATCCGAAGCCCTCATCTGACTATGCACATGCTATGCGTACATTGGTGTATATACACAAATGCGAACAAGGCATTTAGTCTCAAAATAAAAGTCTAGATAATTTGCTGGCATTTCTATGGGCAGTGGTCATTTACCACCTGGTGAGGATGCTAGAGCCCAACCCTCAGGAGGTGGTTCTTTCCTTTTTCTTTATGTGTACTAGGAATCAAGCTCAGGTAATCAGGCCCCACTGCCTGAACTCAGGGTACTGAGTAACCTAGATGAATGTGTGAGGCGGCTTTGTATTTTCTTAGTAATTTTTTCTTTTTCTTTTTGTTTGTTTCCTTGCTTTGTGTTCCAGAGAGGGTTTCTCTATGTAGCCCTGGAACTTACTCTGTAGACCAGGCTGCCCTGGAACTCAGAGATCCGCCCGTCACTGCTTTTCTTTTATGTGTGTGTGTGTTAGATATTTGCTTTATTTACATTTCAAATGGTATCCCCTTTCCTCATTACCCCTCTGAAAACCACCATTCTATCCCTCCTCCACCTGCTCACCCCCCATATTTCCTGACTTGCATTCCCCTATTCTGGAGAATTGAGTCTTCACAGGACCAATGGCCTCTCCTCTTATTGAAGTCTGAAATGGTCATTGTCTGCTATGTATGTAGCTGGTGCCAAGGGTCCCTCTGTGTGTACTGTTTGGTTGGGAGTTTAGTCCCTGGGAGATCTGGGGGTACTGGTTGGTACAAATATTGTTTCTCCTGCTGGACTGCAAAGCTCTTGAGCTCCTTGGGTCCTTTCTCTAGCTGCTCCATTGGTGGACCCTGTGCTCATTCTATTGGTTGGCTGTGAACCATGGATATTTTGATCCACTTTCCAATAAGGATCAAAAAATACACATTTTGGTCTTCCTTCTTCTTGAGGGTCATGTGGTCTCTGGTTGTTTCTTGGGTATTCCTAGCTTTTGGACTAATAATCACTTATCAGTGAGTGCATACCATATGTATTCTTTTGTGACTGGGTTACTTCACTCAGGATGACATTTTCTAGCTCCATCCATTTGGCTAAGAATTTCATTTATTCGTTGATTTTAGTAGCTGAGTAGTACTCCATTGTATAAGTGTACCACATTTTCTGTATCTTCTACTCTGTTGAAGGACATCTGGGTACTTTCCAACTTCTGGCTATTATAAAGAAGGCTGCTATGAACATAGTGAAGCATGTGTCCTTATTACATGTTAGAGCATCTTCTGGGTATATGCCCAGGAGTGGTATAGCTGGGTCCTTACATAGTACTATGTCCAATTTTCTGAGGAACCACCAAACTAATTTCCAGAGTGGTTTTATCAACTTGCAATCTCACCAGCAATTGAGGAATGTTCCTCTTTCTCCACATCCTCTCCAGCATTTGCTGTCCCCTGAGTTTTTAATCCTGACCATTCTGTCTGGTGTGAGGTGGAATCTCTGGGTTGTTTTGATTTGCATTTCCCTGATGATTAAGGATGTTGAACATTTCTTTAGGTGTTTCTCACCCATTCAGTATTCCTTAGTTGGGCATTCTTCGTTTATCTATGAATGCCATTTATAATAGGGTTATTTGGTTCTCTGGAGTCTAACTTCTTGAGTTCTTTGTATGCCAGGAGCCATCTTTACTTAGATCTCAATGCAAAACCAGGAGCTATCTCCACCTAGATCTCGATACCAGGAGATCTCGATACCAGGATTCCTTCTCACTTAGATCTCGATGCCAGGAGTCATTCTTACTTAGATCTCAAAATGTTCTTCTTTTGAAGCTTACCTGTGGATAGGTTACTATAGCAACTCCTTTCCACTTCACCTCCTCATGACCCCCTTTTTATCATGCCAAAATTCCAGCAGCAATAACTAGCTTTCCCCAGAAACTCTTGATAAACTGTTTCTTAGAAATGATGCCAACCCCCTGAGATTGTTCCCCCTTTACCCCTCCCAAACCTTGTGAGCTTCCCTTTATATTAACTTTTGTAAAAAAATAAAATTTGACAGCTTGATCAGAATACAGATGTACAGACGTGCATCTCTCCTGTCTCATGTGTCTCGCCTTTCCCTTGGTAGTTCCGGGGACCCTGTTGACTGGCCTGCAGGTCCGGCACTCTGGCACCCAACATAGTGCCCCCATGGATCCATCAACGGGGAAGGAGGCCGTAGGGAAAAAAAAAGGAAGAGCTCTTCATGTGCAGCTCCTGGAGCGGATTAATTCAAGGCATGTTTGACCCGCCAGTGCTAGGCCAGAGGAAAATCTCCATGGCAACAATGTCTCAGAAGGTGAAACCCCATGGGACAAGAATTTATCCAGCCTTTTTTAAGGCTCAAGGGATCTCTCAAGATGCGAGGGCTGGGTTAATAAAAAGAGATCTTAGGTACTTCTTGAGAAGTACTTAGGGTCTTAAGTATTATGTCAGACAAATTTGTCCCTGGTTCCCAGAGGAAGGAACCATAGATAAGAAAACATGGCTAGAGTAAGTAATTGTTTTAGAGATTACTCTGCAACTTTTTATCAGGGATGGGAGGGTGGGGGGTCGGGTTGGGGGGAGGGGGGCAGGGGAAAGTTCTGGTTACTGCCTTTAACTACTGGTCTCTGATTAATTAATGACATTATTCAGAATTCCTCCGGCTTCCAGGATCTAGTTCTCTGAAAAAGTGCTCATCCATACACTGTCTCTGTGCTCTCTTATCCCTCCCACCTCTGACAGATATGGAGGAGGGACATTTAAAACAGTCTCTGTGTATGTCTGCTCTTTTACCTTATTTCTCAAAAAGACCAATGTCTATCCTTGTCTATAAACTCTGAAATCTAGTCATAATTCAGGTGATGACACTCTATCTCCCAGGGAGGAAGCCAGCTTGGAGGAGAAAGCTGCCAGCAGAAGAGCCACTGAAAAAAATTTCTTCTCTCTGCCAAATGATAGCTGCAAGGAGCAAGTAGCTCTCTTAAAGGACCTAGGAGAGTTAGAAGGACAAATGGTCACTCTAACTTCAGGATTTATTTCAAAGACAAATACCCAGAAAAAGCCAGAGCCAAAACAAGCCCCTTGACTTTAAAGTTTTAGAAAAATTAAAGTCTGCAGTCACAGCCTAATGGGCAGACTGCTCCCTTCACTTTGGCACTGGATCAGTTCTCAAATATCCTGAGGATAGTCATTTATTTAAAGAACTTATCTTTTTTTTTAACTCAAATTATATTTGCATAAACAAGTATAAAAATTAAGAATTAGCAGTATCAAAATGAAGGAACAATTTTGAGTAATTTTAATCCATGGTGTGTGTGTGTGTGTGTGTGTGTGTGTGTGTGTGTGCGTGTGTCTGTGTGTGTATGTATTTCTAAAGGCTTCATTTTTAACATTTTAAAAACAGCAGCTATAAGCCAGGCAGTAGTGGTGCAAGCCTGTAATCCCAGCACTCTGGGAGGCAGAGGCAGGTGGATTTCTGAGTTCGAGGCCAGCCTGCTCTACAGAGTGAGTTCCAGGACAGCCAGGGCTATACAGAGAAACCCTGTCTCGAAAAAAAAAATCACAAAAAACAAAGAAAAAATATATAGCAGCTACAATACCCAATTTAATTATCTGTGCTGTAGTAAGGGGATTCCCACAGTATATGTAGTCCTTATAGGATGTATGTATAGAAATATAAAAGCAAATTGCAACAAATTATCTTTTGTATACCCATTATTGATTTTGCCTAAAAAGGCTTGCCATGTAATAGATTAACCATCAATAATAATCAGTTTGATTGCTGTTTAAAACAAGGAACAAACATTGTATCAGGCTCTTAAAACATTTTTTAGATGATCTATTTGTTCCTGATTTAATTTTGGCATTTGGTATCTGTCTAGGAAATTGTTCATTTCTTCCAGATTCTCCAGTTGTGTTGAGTATAGGCTTTTGTAGTAAGATCTGATGATTTTTTTTGAATTTCCTCAGTTTCTGTTGTTATATCCCCCTTTTCATTTCTAATTTTGTTAATTTGGATACTTTCTCTGTGCCCTTTGCTCAGTCTGGCTAAGGGTTTATCTATCTTGTTGATTTTCTCAAAGAACCAGCTCCTGGATTCATTGAATCTTTGTATGTTTCTCTTTGTTTCCACTTGATTGATTTCAGCCCTGAGCTTGATGATTTCCTGTCTTCTACTCCTCCTGGGTGAATTAGCTTCTTTTTGTTCCAGAGCTTTCACGTGTGTCATTAAGCTGCTAGTGTATAGTCTCTACAGTTTCTATTTGGAGGCACTCAGGGCTATGAGTTTTCCTCTTAGCACTCCTTTCATTGTGTCCCAAAGATTTGGGTATGTTGTGCCTTCATTTTCATTAAATTCTAAAAAGTCTCTGATTTCTTTCTTTATTTCTTCTTTGGCCAAGGTGTCATTGAGTAGAGTATTGTTCAGCCTCTATATGGTTGATTTTGGAGGAGGTACCATGAGGTGCTGAGAAAAGGGTATATTCTTTTGCTTTAGGGTAAAATGTTCTATAAATATCAATCAAATCCAATTGGTCCAAAGCATCAATTAGTTTTACTGTGTCCCTGTTTAGTTTCTGTTTTAGTTTCTGATTGGTCAATTGAGGATAGTGGAATGTTGAAGTCACACACAATTATTGTGTTAGGTGCAATGTGTGTTTTGAGCTTTAGTAAAGTTTCTTTTACGAATGAATTGCATTTGGCATGTAGATGTTCAGCATTGAGAGTTCTTCTTGGTGGATTTTTCCTTTGACCAGCAAGAAGTGTCCTTCTGTGTCTCTTTTGATGACTTAAGTTTGAAAGTCATATCTATCTGATATTAGAATGGCTACTCTGGCTTGTTTCCTGAGACCTTTGGCTTGTAAAATTGTCTTCTAGCCTTTTACTCTAAGGTAGTTTTTATCTTTGACACTGAAGTGTGTTTCCTGTATGCAGCAAAATGTAGGGTCCTGTTTCCTTATCCATTTTGTTAGTCTGTGTCTTTTTATTGGGGAATTGAGTCCATTGACGTTAAGAGATATTAAGGAATAGTGATTATTACTTCCTGTCATTTTTGATGTTATTTTTATATTTGAGTGGTTATCTTCTTTTGGGTTTGATGAAAGAAGGTTATTATCTTGCTTTTTCCAGGGTGTATTTTCCCTCCTTGTATTGGAGTTTTCCTCTTATTATTCTTTGTAGGGCTGGGTTTGGGGAAAGATATTGTGTAAATTTGGTTTTGTCATGGAATATCTTGGTTTCTCCATCTATGGTGATTGAGAGTTTTGCTGGGTATAGTAATCTTGGCTGACATTTGTGTTGTCTTAGAGTCTGCATGATATCTGCCCTGGATCTTCTAGCTTTCATGGTCTCTGGTGAGAAGTCTGGTGTGATTCTGATAGGTCTTCCTTTATATGTTACTTGACCTTTTTCTCTTACTGCCTTTAATATTCTTTCTTTGTTTAGTACATTTGGGGTTTTGATTATTATGTGACGGGAAGTATTTCTGCTCAGGTCCAGTCTGTTTTGAGTTCTGTAGGCTTCTTGTATATTATTCATGGGCATCTCTCTCTTTAGGTTAGGGAAGTTTTCTTCCATATTTTGTTGAAGATATTTGCTGGCCTTTTCAGTTAAAAAAACATTTTTTGATACCTTTATGTTTTTATCTTACAACATTTTACCAACACACCAATATCTTTATTGAAGGAAGTAAAAACTTTATTTGGAGAGGAAAAAAGCTGATTTTACATTAATGTTCTCCTTCCCAAGGAATTGCGGTGAACACGTTATAAACCGTTTGACAAATGCTTACAGTAGCTTTCTCTGAGTTATGTCTCTTATCATTTATTTTGAAAACATCAGAGCTTAAATCCTTTTGTGGGAAGCTTAAAGCAATGTCTTAGCCAATTAATTTATCTTACCAACTTTTGAAAATCATTTACTTAAAAAATTTTAAAAGCCCATAGTTAAGAGCAAAGGCCTGTAATAAAATCCTATGAACAATATACTCTGAAAAATCTAAGATCCTAGCTTCTTGTATTGAAGCAGAGACAAAACATTTTTTCTCACCTAAGTTAAGGCTATTTAGCCATTCCTTGAGGAAAAAAATCTTAATGAAATTGCTTTGTTGTTTCTTTTAAAGTTAGCTCATGCTCTTTTAAAGTTAGAAACAATTGCTTTTACCACCACACCAATAAACTTGTGAAAAAAATAGCAACAGGCCCATTCTGACAACAGCTGCTTTTAACCTTATCACTCTTAAAATCATCCCAATTACAAAACATGCCAAAAATTGTGAGCCTCCAACCAGACTGCAAACTGCAGCCAATGGCACACTGGCAATCCTTATTGTAACTCTTAATTTTCTCTTGTAATATTAGCGCATAACTATAACTTTGGAGAGTAAAACCCGATTTTAATTAATCTATTTTCTTTAAAATCAATGGCAAATGCATTACTTCCACACCACAAAGTCTGTCTCCCACTTCCCATGTTTGAATGCATGACAGTGTAACTTATTAAAGAGACATTATCTTAAATCCTATTCCTACAAGTTCAATTTCTAGGATAAGATTCACACAAAATACCATGCTTGTTTAGGACCATCTTAGAGGCCTGTGTTTTCCCTGGGTTGTATCATGCCACGTGTTCAAGATGGCTCCAACCCTGAGCTACCAGCTCTAAACTCACCTCTTATTACCAACCTTAATCTTTTAAATCATGTACAATAATTTTCTGTTTTCTTTTTTTTTATTCGATATATTTTTTATTTACATTTCAAATTATTTCCCCTTTCCTAGCCCCCCCACTCCCAGAAAGTCCTGTAAGCCCCCTTCTCTCCCCTTGTCCTCCCACCTACCCCTTCCCACTTCCCCGTTCTGGTTTTGCTGAATTCTGCTTCACTGAGTCTTTCCAGAACAAGGGGCCACTCTTCCTTTCTTCTTGTACCTCATTTGATGTATAGATTATGTTTTGGGTATTCCAGGTTTCTGGGTTAATATCCACTTATTAGTGAGTGTATACCATAATTTACCTTTTGAGTCTGGGTTACCTCATTTAGTATGATGTTCTCTAGCTCCATCCATTTGCCTAAGGATCTTCTGGAAGTGAGGTGCCCAGTTTTCGGAGGAACCTCCAGACTGATTTTAAGATGGCTCCAACCCTGAGTTACCAGTTTATACTAATCTTTTATTACCAACATTATACCTTTTAAATCATAACCAATAACTTTTAACTCTATAGTCAAGATATGTAAAACTTTATACCAATAAGACCAGTAGAAGCAAGAATAAAGTGATTAAATGAATCTCATAGCTTAAACCAAACAAATTTTCCCTAAATCTTGAGGCTGCTGGCCCTTTAAGAAGCAGCCTTTTTTTCTCCAGCCTTGTTTGAATCCTGTTTTATTGCAGGGTCCTTTAAATCAGCCTCTGCTGTACAAACTGTGGCCAGATCGAGAGATAGACTGCCAGCAGATGAAATCTTCACCAATTTTTCTTATTAACATGAAACAGATCAACAATCATTCAATCAATGAAACAAAAAGGACACAAACGTACATGTGGACATGGTGTCCACCAGAGACCAAAAAACTCTATGTAGAAAGGGAAGTGTGCTGGTTGGGCAATTCAATCCATTTTCCTTCTCTCTTTCTCTTTCATGTTTCTAAAATATGGGGTTTTTTGTATTTTACTCTTTTTATTTTGTTTTATTTTATTTTTGCACTATGCCTCTTCCCTGATACAGTTCTTAGACTGCGAACCACGTGCCTAATTGAATTAATTCCCTGTTCCATTTTGCTGTCACACCCTAGCTGATCCAGTCTAGCCTGTATCTATTTTGCACCCCTGCAGCAACAGCCTTGAAAAAATGACATTTTTAGCCATAAAATTAATACTCTGTTGCTTAACGTGCCGGATACATAACATTTTTCTTTTTCCTTTTCCATGGAGCACCACCCAAGACAGCTTCCCTCATTCAGCCTCTGCCTTTCTGGGTTCCATCCATTGGCACCACTCTGTAGCAGCCTGCAGCTACATGGCAACAGCCTGGGTTCTCTGGAAGAAGAGATGGGGATTGAAAATCAAGGTGGCAAGGGAAGCTCATGGACACAAAATCATAAATGTTGACATGATTTCTTGCTCAAAGCTCAACCTTTAATGAGTCTCTCCAAAGATAAATAGGCAGGCCAAGACCCTTCCCCAAAAGCTGGAAACTGGTTCTGCTTGTTCTGCAGGAGGCTGGCATTAGGTGACTGGGCTGCTATTCTTTGAGAACAATGGGCCAGATATTCAAGGGCTGGGGAAGGTCACAACTTCTATTTCTTTAGGGGTTATGAGATCATTTAGATGATCTATAAACCTGATTTAACATTGGTATTTGGTATGTTTCTAGAAAATTGTCCATTTCACCCAGATTTTCCAGTTGTGTGGAGTATAGACTTTTTTAGTAGAATCTGATTTTTTTTTAATTTCCTCATTTTCTGTTGTTATTTCTCCCTTTTCATTTCTGATTTTGTTAATTTGGATACCTTCTCTGTGCCCTCTGGCTAGTCTGGCTAAAGGTTTATCTATCTTTTTGATGTTCTCAAAGAACCAGCCTCTGGTTTTGTTGATTCGTTGTATAGTTCTTTTTGTTTCAACTTGGTTGATTTTAGCCCTGAGTTTGATATTTTCCTGCCTTCTACTCCTCTTGGATGTATTAATTTCTTTCTGTTTTAAAGCATTCAGGTGTGCTGGTAAGCTGCTAGTGTATGCTCTCTCCAGCTTCTTTTTGGAGGCACTCAGAGCAATGAGTTTTCCTCTTAGCACTGCTTCCATTGTGTCCCATAAATGTTGGTTTGTTATGTCTTCATTTTCATTAAATTCTAAAAAGTCTTTGATTTCTTTCCTTATTTCCTCCTTGACCCAAGGTATCATTGAGTAGAGCATTGTTCATCTTCCATGTATATGTGGGCTTTCTGTTGTTTTTGTTCCTATTGAAGACCATCCTTACTCCTTAGTAATCTGATAGGAGTCATGGCATTATATCAAGTTTCTTTTATCTGTTGAGGTCTGTTTTGGGATCAATTATATGATCAGTTTTGGAGAAGGTACCATGAGGTGCTGACAAAAAGGTATATTCTTTCGACTTGGGATGAAATGTTCTATAGATATCTTTTAAATCCATTTGGTCCAAAACTTCTGTTAGTTTCACTGTGTCTCTGCTTAATTTGTGTTTCCCTGATCTTTCTATTGATGAGAGTGAGGTGTTTAAGTCACCCACAGTTCTGTGTGGAGTGCGATGTGTACTTTAAGCTTTAGTAAACTTTCCTTTTAGAATGCCGGTGCCCTTGTATTTGGAGAATAGATGTTCAGAATGGAGAGGTCTTCTTGTTAGATTTTTCCTTTGATGAGTATAAAGTGTCCTTCCGTGTCGTTTTTGATGACTTTTGGTTGAAAGTCTGTTTTCTTGGATATCAGCATGGCTACTCCAGCTTTTTTCCTGAAATCATTTCTTTGGAAAATTTGTCTCCAGCCTTTTACTCTGAGGTAGTGTTTGTCTTTGACACTGAGATGTGTTTCCTGTATCCAGTAAAATGCTGGGTCTTGTTTATGTGTCCACTCTGTTGGTGTATGTCTTTTTATTGGGGAATTGAGTCCATTGATGTTAAGAGATATTAAGGAATAGTGATTGCTGCTTCCTGCAATTTTTGATGTAATTTTTATGCTTGTGTGGTTATCTTCTTTTGGGTTGGTTAAAAGAAGATTAATTTGTTGCTTTTTCTAGTGTGTAGTTTCCCTCCTTTTGTTGGTGTTTTCCATTCATTATCCTTTGAAGGGCTGGATTTGTGGAAAGATATTGTATAAATTTGTTTTTGTCATTTGGTTTCTCCATCTATGGTAATTGACAGATTTTCTGGAAATAGCAGTCTGGGTTGGCATTTGTGTTCCCATATGGTCTGTATGACATCTGTCCAGGCTCTTGTGGCTTTCATAGTCTCTGGTTTGAAATCTGCTCTGCCTCTCCTGTGTTCCCTGTGCTCCTGGCTGGTCCTACCTGCTCAGTTGCTAGAGAGAAGATGGCGCCCTCACCTCCAAAGCTGGGAGTCAAATCACACCCTGCAGTGCAGTTCTCCCTGGCAGGATTGGCTCACAGATGGCTGTGGTGCTGCCCAGCTTCTGGGTGCAGGTTTAGCCTGGATGGACCCTGTCCCAGCTGCTCTGCCACTCCTGTGTTCCCTGCACTCTGTACCCACCTGTTCAGTCACTGGAGAGAAGATGGCCTGCCTCTGCTTTCCAAGTGCTGGAATGAAAGATGAGCACCACCACTTCCTGGCTCAGTAATTTTTCTCAAAGAATAGTGGGATTTTGAAATCTGAGTCCACCGCCCAGAGGACAAGGGGGATGAAGTAAGGATTGTGGGAAGGGTGGCCTAGAGGAGAGCAGTGAGCAGAACATAAAGTCAATAAGTTAAAAAAAAGAAAGAAAAAAACCAGAACGCAGCTATTAGGGGTTGGTTTTGTACACTGTGTATACGGATTCTGATTTCTGTGCCTCTTTTCTTTTTCCTTTCATCGGGTTTTTTGTTTTTGTTTTTTTTTTTGTTTGTTTTTTGTTTTGTTTTTGTTTTTTGTTTTGTTTTGTTTTGTTTTTTGAGACAGGGTTTTTCTGTGTAGCCCTGGATGTCCTAGAACTCACTCTGTAAACCAGGCTGGCCTCAAACTCAGAAATCCACCTGCCTCTACCTCCCGAGTACAAGGATTACAGGCATGTGCCACCACCGCCCAGCTCTGATTGCATCTCAATGTTGTATAAAAATTGTTTTCTATCAACTCTGATGGTTTAATAAAATGCTGATCAGCCAATAACTAGGCAAGACTTCCAGTCCCAGTTGGGGGTCCCTGGGAGACGAAAGAGAGAGACAAGATACATGCACATGCACACATATACACAGGGACAGACAGACAGACAGAGGGACTGACAGAGAAGAGAGCTGTGGAGGGACATGGGAAGAGTCACCATGAAGACCCATATGGAACAGAGCCAGTCTGAGCAAGATTCAGACTCAGATTCAGATTACAAATAAAGGGTCACATGGCTGGGATGTAGCCAAGCTAGCATGCTGCAGTTAGAATAGATGAGTATCTGCCCAGTTATAGGGCTCATAGCTTGTTAATAAATTTATTATGTCTCTATTGTTTATTCCGGAGCTAAAATGGGCTAGAGTGGGTATAGAAACACCCTGTCATTATTTGGGAGCAAAAGGGTGGAAGCAAACCCCCCATTATCACTTTTTTTTTATTTGATATAATTTATTTACATTTCAAATGATTTCCCCTTTTCTAGCCCCCCCCCCACTCCCCGAAAGTCCCGTAAGCCCCCTTCTCTTCCCCTGTCCTCCCTCCCACCCCTTCCCAGTTCCCCGTTCTGGTTTTGCCAAATACTGTTTCACTGAGTCTTTCCAGAACCAGGGACCACTCCTGCTTTCTTCTTGTATCTCATTTGATGTGTGGATTATGTTTTGGGTATTCCAGTTTTCTAGGTTAATAACCACTTATTAGTGAGTGCATACCATGATTCACCTTTTGAGTCTGGGTTACCTCACTTAGTATGATGTTCTCTAGCTCCATCCATTTGCCTAAGAATTTCATGAATTCATTGTTTCTAATGGCTGAATAGTACTCCATTGTGTAGATATACCACATTTTTTGTATCCACTCTTCTGTTGAGGGATACCTGGGTTCTTTCCAGCATCTGGCAATTATAAATAGGGCTGCTATGAACATAGTAGAGCATGTATCCTTATTACATGGTGGGGAATCCTCTGGGTATATGCCCAGGAGTGGTATAGCAGGATCTTCTGGAAGTGAGGTGCCCAGTTTTCGGAGGAACCGCCAGACTGATTTCCAGAGTGCTTCATCAGATCCTACTACAAGAGCCTGTACTCAACACAACTGGAGAATCTGGAGGAAATGGACAATTTCCTTGACAGATACCAAATACCAAAATTAAATCAGGACCAACTAGACCATCTAAACAGTCCCATAAAGCCTAAAGAAATAGAAGGAGTCATAGAAAGTCTTCCAACCAAAAAAAGCACAGGACCAGATGGTTTCAGTGCAGAATTCTACCAGACCTTCAAAGAAGAGTTAACACCAATACTCTTCAAACTATTCCACAAAATAGAAACAGAAGGAACACTACCCAATTCCTTCTACGAAGCCACAATTACGCTGATACCAAAGCCACACAAAGATCCAACAAAGAAAGAGAACTTCAGACCAATTTCCCTTATGAACATCGATGCAAAAATACTCAACAAAATTCTTGCCAACCGAATCCAAGAACACATCAAAACGATCATCCACCATGATCAAGTAGGCTTTATCCCGGGAATGCAGGGTTGGTTCAATATACGGAAATCCATCAATACAATCCACTACATAAACAAACTCAAAGAACAAAACCACATGGTCATTTCATTGGATGCTGAAAAAGCATTTGACAAAATTCAGCATCCTTTCATGCTTAAAGTCTTGGAGAGAACAGGAATTCAAGGCCCATACCTAAACATAGTAAAAGCAATATACAGCAAACCGGTAGCCAGCATCAAACTAAACGGAGAGAAACTTGAAGCAATCCCACTGAAATCAGGGACCAGACAAGGCTGCCCCCTTTCTCCTTATCTTTTCAATATTGTACTTGAGGTACTAGCTCGGGCAATTCGACAACATAAGGAGGTCAAAGGGATACAAATTGGAAAGGAGGAAGTCAAACTATCATTATTTGCAGACGACATGATCGTCTACCTAAGTGACCCAAAGAACTCCACTAGAGAGCTCCTACAGCTGATAAACAACTTCAGCAAAGTGGCAGGTTACAAAATCAACTCAAGCAAATCAGTGGCCTTCCTATACTCAAAGGATAAGCAGGCTGAGAAAGAAATTAGGGAAATGACCCCCTTCACAATAGCCACAAACAGTATAAAGTATCTTGGGGTGACTCTTACCAAACATGCGAAAGATCTGTATGGCAAGAACTTCAAGACTCTGAAGAAGGAAATGGAAGAAGACCTCAAAAAATGGGAAAACCTCCCATGCTCATGGATCGGTAGAATCAATATAGTTAAAATGGCCATTATCACTTTTTTATTTATCATTCCATTTGTTTATATCTCAAATGATATCCTTCTTCCGGGTTAGTCCTCCACCAGCCCCCATCCTACATCTGCCTCTCCATCCTCCCCTTTGCCTCTATGAGGGTGCTCACCCACCCACCCTCTCCTACCCTACTGTTCCAACATCCACCTGGGCTGGGGCATCAAACCTCCACAGGACCAAGGGCCTGCCCTCCCATTGATATCAGACAAGGCCATCCTCTGCTACATCTGTATCTGGAGCCATGGATCCCTCCATGTACACTCCTTGGTGGTTTAGTTATTTCCTAGGATTCTCTGGCCACTTCACTAAGACAAGATTGCATTGTTCCTAAACTATGTAAGTAAAGGGTTGTGTTGTATAAGTAGGACAGTATGCCATCTCAGTGTTGGGAACGGAGGAGGAGGAGGGGGAAGGAGGAGGAGGAGGAGGGAGAGGAAGGGGGAAGGGGGAAGAGGAGGAAGACAGTGTCAGTACAGAATCCACAGACTATCCTTTGTGCTGAGAAGCCTTTAGATTATGGTCCTTCTATCAGAGACCGGACAGATGGGATACACGTGGTTCTACTTCCAAGGAGCCTTATCACTTTGCCTACTCTCTTTTCTCAGAGTAGTCTGGGAAGGTCTGGGCTGCAGAGGGATCACTTGTGTAGCCTGTTTACTCTGAAGGACCTGGGTTTAAGAAGAATTGTATATACCGTGTTGAATTGACTTGTAATGGTTAGTATGTTTTAACCCATGTGCTGTTTTTGTGTGCATTTGGTTTCATTTTATTTTATTTTTTGCTTTTTGTAAACAAAAGAAGTCTTCATAACTTTGCACAAGTTATTAACTTGGTTGTGTTTTTACAATTTAAGAATAATTAATAGGAAATGTCTCTAGCTTCTCCTCTCTGGTACATGTTTCTGTGTTGTGTCAGTAATGGGACCCAGTGCTCCATAAAGGATAATAGCTTCCAGTCCATTATCCCTCATGAGGACTCCCTGAGTGGCTCGTCATCTGCCTCCTCATATGAACCAGTGACTGACTTCCCAGCAACCTTCTGAAAATCTACCTAATGGATGACGATGAGAAGAATCAAGCCTGCTGCCACTTCACAGGTTGAAGGTATCCATTTCAGATTCTCAGTTCTGAGACAGGAGAGTGTATCTCATGTGCTTGGTGTTTTGGTGTGGTGTGGCTCCTTATCAGTAGTGATTAGATGAGATTTTGTTTGACACAGGCCTTTCACCATGTGGCTCTGGCTGGCTTCACACTCAGTATCTGGTTCACACAAGCATTGGATGTATTATGACCTCCTGCATGGGCCTCCAGTGTTTGGGAGCTACACTACGACCAACCTGAATAAGCAGATGTGAAGGAGTCAGGCTATCACGCACTGTTGCCTTCGTGACTCTCCCTTTGTCAGCTCTACCAATCCTACCCAGTGGCAGCCTTCTTCTCCATGGCATTTGACCTTCTTTTTCTTACTCTTATGTTTTCCTCTGATTTTGAGGATGTGAGGACTGGGTAACGGGTTATCGTGGCAATGTATGCCAGAGGGTCACAGTCAGTGATTGATCCACAGGTGTCTTTGTTGAGTTCTGGTTCTGTAGATATAAATCATAGTCAAGAGACGTGTTTAGGCATATGGAAGATCTGATGGTTTCTGAGGGAAGACAATCTCCAGGGAAAAGGGAGACTCCATAGGTTAGGATCTGTTCACACCAAGTTTCTCCAAGCTGTTCTGTGAGGGTGCATTTTTTGGTGATTCATGCCTTGTGGTGCTGTGACAAGGTTTGGAAGGCATTTACAGACTGCTTTGTTGTTGTGTGGAATGTCAGGCACAGGTGAAAAGGAAAAGGAGAAGGCCAAAGGAAAGAGGAAAGTCAAGCAGGAAGAAGATGAAGACTATGGTGAGCTTCCGCAAAAGAAGCACAAGATGTACGGTAGGGTCCTGCGCTGTCTGGGAGACTGAGCTTCACTCTTTAAGCTGGAGGTAGAAAGCCTTTGCTTTGTTGGCTTGATTGACTTTGGAATCCCTAGAATTCGGTGAGGGGATGACTTTACCGGCTTTCTTATTCCTTTTCAGTCAGTCCTGTGTGAAAGGAAGGTCAGGAGGTTGAGGGAGTGGGACCTAGTCTACTAAAGAGAAGGGGAAGGCAATTTGGGAAGTTGATGTGTTTCAGGTTTCTGAGTTTGCATCTTATGCGGGAAGGAAGCAGCAGCCTAAAGCTCAGCCTCACACCAATTCCCAGGGTCCTCGGGTTCGGAAGGTCTTCCAGTGTATGCAGCAGGTACTCATGTCTTCGAATATGCATGCTGTTTCTATGAGGGATGATGTACCAGATGAGGCTGTCACCTATTTCTCCCTCTTTCTTACCTCCCTTCTCTCTCTGTCTCTGTGAGAAATTGAACCGAGCCCGCCCTTCATTCCTGATGGGGAGGCATCGACCACCAAGCCTCACCTGCTGTTCATGGAAGCAGCAGCTGCTGCTGGTTTGGAGGTCACACAGGCTTAAATTTTGGCCCTGTGTGCCTTCTGAGCTGCCTAGGGCTATCCCTTACAGTCCTCGATTTCCTTGTATGTAGATATTATATCGATGAAATTTAAATGACATAAAAACATTTAACATCATGTCAGGCACATAGAAAAAAATTTCAGACAGCAATTCTACATATCTAAGTATGTTTTTCTTACATCGTGATCTCAAAAGTTTCCCCCCAGTTCTGACTCACTCCACGGGACTTGAGAGTGAGCCTCAGATGGGTTTTTGGGGGGGGGGGAGAAATGGACAGAGGTTTCTGAAACTGTGCAGTGAATAGAAACAAGTTATTTTTGAAAGTCTTTTACTGCAAGAATGTATTCAATATTTTCCCTCAATTGTAGACTTAAGTTTTTTGTTTCTGAAGAATTCTACAGATTACAGTGTCCTATTCTTTCCACTGTAGGCAGTGTAAAGGAAAAGTGGTACTTAGATATGTTGGATAAAAGCAGTGTGTCCTGTCCTACCTGCCAGGAAGTGGTGGAGGAAGCCTACAGAGACTTTAGAGAAACACGTGGAAAACTGCAAGCAGGTTAGCTATTGTGTGGCACTTCCTGACTGTTAGGAATTTTCTTCTAAACTATAGACTTTGGTCCTGTGTGCAGTCTATTCTAGCTAATTAGGAGCAGCATTGTGCCTTAGAGAAACAGACTTTGCCTGTACAGGCTTGGGTTTGCATGCTTATTTAATTGCACTACTAGTTGCATGTTTAATGTGTGCACATAGAATGCAGAGAAAAGTGACAACTGCTTTAACAAATTTGTTATTCTATATTGCCATGTGCAGATGCCTGACTCAAAGAGCTAAAGGGAGGAGCTTGCTTTGCCCCAGTACTGTGTTTATTTTCTATCACTGTGAGCAGATACCTTACCCAAAGAGCTCAAGGAAGAAGGCTACCTTGCTTCAGGGTTTAGGAAGGTAGAAGCCCTTCAGTGGCCAGGAAACCATACTGGCTTTAGTGACTCATTATCAGGTTCCAGGTACTTGGGTCAGAGCTTCTCACAGGGCAGTTGAATCAGGATTCAGAATAGGAGGGAAGCAGGGACATAACCTCCAGAGGTCTGCTTCTAAGTGATCCTGCACCACCAGCCAGACCCCCCTCCCTTTCCAAAAGGTTCCATAATCTTCCAAAAGAGTGACAGCAGCCAGGGACCTGGTGTTCTACACAGGAGCCTGGGACAGTGACACCAGCCGAGGACCCAGTATTCCACACATGAGCCTGTGGCAACATCACATTCAAGCCATAACTCAGTGAGGAAGGAGTGACACATGATGGTTCCCTTCTACCAAATGATGCTGGTTTGTGTCAAGCTGACAGAAACCTATGCAGCTCGGGACCAAATGAGTATCCTGGCAGCAGGAGACTGTTTCATAGCCCAGCCTTTTAAGCTCCAATGTCGCCTATCCTGTCCAGATAACCTCACTAAAGTAGAGGCCTTGGCAGAAAGGGTGAGAGTGAAGAGCCATAACATGGAGGCCCTGGTGCACAGCACTGTGGGGCAGTCCTTGCCGGTGCATGGTGCAGCCAGGTCTTCTGGAGCAAACCTCGCTCTTCATCTTGTTCTCCTCAGGCCCCTCTAAGGAAGCTCTTTCCCTTGCTCATCGGCATCACACGGCCACTTCTTTTTTCAGTTACAAAGGAAACTATGTTCAGGGAGGCAGGGATGAGAAGCAATGTTTTCCTAAGAAGCAGAGGCGTCCTAACGCCCCAAAGCTAGATGGGTGGGCAAGCCTGAAGATTTGTTTAGTCTTCTTCCCTCCCCAGGCTGGGTAAATAAACAATTTCTTATGTCTTTAAAGAGTGTTGCCAAGACAACAGGGTTCAGTTCTTTCTAGGAATATACAGAAAGGGCAAGACAGTCCACCAATGGTTACACACTCATTGGTATTTTAGGGACAGGATCGTTTTTGACCCTGAAGTCATTATCATCACCCAAAGGCTTTTAGGACTTTTTTTTTGCATGGTACACTATGCTGAACATAACCCAGCAGAGTCCTCCCTCAATAGTGAAATTATAATCCAGGAGATGCACTGATAGGAATCATAGAAATACTGAGCAGTTTGTATGAGCTTTGCAATTTGGTTTGGAGTGCTCATTGGGAAATCTAGGTGTCAGGCCAGCTCTGCTGGGTGGCCCAAGGAAGAAAAGAAATATATATCTGTGTGCTTTACTGTTCTCACCCATGACCTGCCTACCCTCTACAGGGCAGAAGCAGGGCCCACAGAGGTCAGGGGGAGAGTGGTCTTTGATCATGATTCACACTGCTTCCTTCTGGAAGCTTCTAGACTTAGCCATAAGGAGCCAACACAAGGCCTCATGGAACCTAGAACACTTACAGAAAAGACTCTCACCAGTGGGAGGTCTACTCTCCTTTGTCTTTTGTTCTAAATAGTGTTTCAGTGTTCAGTGTTACATCTCTACTTCTTCCCACATTCACAGTCTCCTCCTACCTCGCTTGTTCTTGGAGAAATCTTCTCTGATTAACTTTGCTCTCCATATTACCATTTTCTCTACACTTACACAGCCATGATCCCTAATATAAATACAGCCCTTTATAGTTGGTGAATATTTCATGTCTTTCATCTCAGGTCTCATAGCAATCTCCTAAGTGTGTGTTCAGATTTACCATCTCCCCAGCAACTTATCTCTGATTTTAATGTAGTGACATCTTATTTAGTTTTTGGTCTATATTACAATCTATTAGGATTTTTATTCTTTGGTGGTTTTTAATCTTTCACTTGGTACTGGTTATATCTCTCCACATGGAATTGTCTGAAAGAAGGCTTCTGCTAGAGTTTGGCTCCAACGGGTTCAAGTCCCAAAGCAGAGGTATGGAGTCAGTGAGGGAAGGGACTGATATTATCTGAGGGTGAATCAGGAGAGCTGGTGTTTATTGAAAGAGAAGGACACACTTTTGCGTCTATGAGTGCATAATTGCTTTGTCACTAGTAATCTTGAAAGCTGACTTAATGATAAAAAGAAATGTATTATCTTTTCACAGATTGTTTTTAACCAATTTTACCCTTTTTTAAAAAAAAAAATATACAGGGCGGCGGCGGCGGCGGCAGTGCAGCAGTGGCTGGTCCAGCTGAAGGGCCATCAGCAGTGGAACCAAGGCAACACAGGGTCCAGTTAGGCCCTGCGCCCACGACCACTGACCTTTGCTGACCAGCATGGCTACAAGCAGTTGCAGTTTTGCGGCGCCTTTCGCTGCACAGAAGCCACTTCAGAACTCGGCTTCTCGCCAGTCAGGAGAGGCTCACCTCCATCTTGGTTTCGGACTCCAGAGACATCGGACAGACTGAGGTACACAAACATAATCCGAGGCCAACACTGCGGGGGTCTGAGCCCGATGGGTGTTGGCCTGCACCCAGGCCCTGGGCTGTTCGGGGGACCATCCGGGTGCCAACCCAGCCAGGAGGTTTTTTGCCCTGGCCTGCGCGTGTGCTGCCATTTTCCCTACAGGACGACAGAGAGCTCTGGCGAGCAGAGCCATAACAGGCATAGCCTGAGGCTAACAAAGCGGGGGTCTAGGCCCCAAAAGGCACAGGACTGACCCCAAGAACTGGGCGGCTTGGTGAGCCATCTGTGTGTCAACCCGCCCAGGAGGTTGTTAGCACAGCAGACTCTCCCAGCGCTTTCGGGGAGCGCGAGCACGCACGCCCGCCATCCTGGTCACCTGGCAGACCCAATTAACAGTCATAGCCCTAGGGGAACTTTGCTCGGACCTTGGTCTCCCAGGCTTTTGCCTGGACTCAGGGCCTGGGCGACCAGGCTAACCTTGTGTGCGCCAGCCCGGTTGGGAGATCCGCTGCCCAGCGTTGTGATCAGAACACAGGGGAGGTCCCTGCAGCATACACCGTAGGCACTCCCTGGGGGTGCACATGGGCTCCATCTGGTCCACAGACACAATCTGGGGCAAGGCCTCAGGCGGGAGCCCTCAGCTCAACTCTCTCTGCTTCCGGATCCAGATCAGCCTGGGCGGCGGCACCACATCTCCAGGTCCTGCAAGAGGCTAGAGGGGCTTCCGGGCGGCCAGCTGGGAGAAGTCGATGTGCTCCAGTGAATCCAGCAGGCCCCAGCGGGAGCCTTCGGGTGCCTGCTTCCGGATCTGAACAGCCTGGGCCACAGCACTTGGACTCCAGGAAGTGCGGGAGACCTGGTGTGCACCCAGCGGGAGTCTGGGAGCTCACAGCACAGCTTGCTCCTGTGGCAAGGAGCTTGGGTTCCAGTCCTGAGCCCTCTGGCGGGAGCCCTTGGTTCTCTCCACTTCCGGATCCAGATCAGCCTGGGCGGCAACACCACATCTCCAGGTCCTGCAAGAGGCAAGAGGGGCTTGCGGGCGGCCAACGGGGAGAAGTCGGTGTGCTCCGGTGAATCCAGCGGGCCCCAGCTGGAGCCTTCGGGTGTCTGCTTTGGGATCTGAACAGCCTGGGCAACAGCACCCTGTCTCCAGGCAGTGCAGGAGGTAAGCTGTGCACCAGAGGCCACCTGGGAAGGGGCAGCTTGCACTGCTGAGTCCAGCATTGACAAGACCAACTAACACCAGTGAGAACTAGATGGCAAAAGCCAAACGCAGAAACGTCACTAACAGAAATCAAGGCAATATGGCAATATCTGAACCCAATTCTCCTTTACCAGCATGTCCTGGATACCCCATCACACCAGTAAAACAAGATTTGGATTTAAAATCACTGGTCATGATGCTGGTACAGGAACACATGAAGGACATACTTAAAGAAATTCAGGAGAAAATGGATCAAAAGTTAGAAGCCATTGCAAGGGAAACACAAAAATCACTGAAAGAAATCCAGGAGAATACAAAAGCCAATAATGAGGAAACACAAAAAACACTTAAAGAAATACAGGAGAACTTTGGTCAACAGGCTGAGGTCATGAAAGAGGAAACACAAAAATCTCTTAAAGAATTACAGGAAAGCACAAACAAGCAAGTGAAGGAGCTAAGCAAAACCATCCAGGATCTAAAATCAGAAGTAGAAACAACTAAGAAAACTCAAAGGGAGACAACTTTGGAGATAGAAAGGCTTGGGAAGAAATCAGGGGAGAGAGATGCAAATATCAACAACAGAATACAAGAGATAGAAGAAAGAATCTCAGATGCTGAAGATTCCATAGAAACCATGGACTCAACAGTTAAAGAAAATGCAAAATGCAAAAAGCTTGTAACCCAAAATATCCAGTAAATCCAGGACACAATGAGAAGACCAAACCTAAGGATTATAGGCATAGATGAGAGTGAAGATTTACAATTTAAAGGGCCAGCAAATATCTTCAATAAAATTATGGAAGAAAACTTCCCTAACCTAAAGAGATAGATGCCCATGAATATACAAGAAGCCTACAGAACTCCAAACAGACTGGACCAGAACAGAAATACTTCCCGTCACATAATAATCAAAACACCAAATGTTCTAAACAAAGAAAGAATAGTAAAGGCAGTAAGAGATAAAGGCCAAGTAACATATAAAGGAAGACCTATCAGAATCACAGCAGACTTTTCACCTGAGATTATGAAGGCTAGAAGATCCAGGGCAGATCTCATGCAGACTCTAAGAGAACACAAATGCCAACCAAAACTACTATATCCAGCAAAACTCTCAATCACCATAGATGGAGAAACTAAGATATTTCATGACAAAACCAAGTTTACCCAATATCTATCCACAAACCCAGCCCTACAAAGGATAATAGGATGAAAACACCAATACAAGGAGGGAAACTTCACCCTGGAAAAAGCAAGATAGTAACCTTTCATCAAACCCAAAAGAAGTTAAGCAATCAAATTTAAAAAATAACGTCAAAAATGATAGGAAGTAACAATCACTATTCCTTAATTTCTCTTAACATCAATGGACTTAATGCCCCAATAAAAAGACACAGACTGACTGGATACGTAAACAGGACCCTACATTTTGCTGCTTACAGGAAACACACCTTAGGGTCAAAGACAAACACTACTTTAGAGTAAAAGGCTGGAAGACAATTTTACAAGCAAATGGTCTCAGGAAACAAGCTGGAGTAGCCATTCTAATATCAGATAAAATTGACTTTCAACCCAAAGTCATCAAAAGAGACTCTGAGGGACACTTCTTGCTGGTCAAAGGAAAAATACAACAAGAAGAACTCTCAATCCTGAACATCTATGCCCCAAATGCAAGGGCACCCTCTTTCGTAAAAAAGAAACTTTATTAAAACTAAAAGCACACATTGCACCTAACACAATAATTGTGGGTGACTTCAACACTGCACTTTCCTCAATGGACCGATCAGGAAAACAGAAACTAAACAGGGACACAATGAAACTAATTGAAGCTTTGGACCAATTAGATTTAACAGATATATATAGAACATTCTATCCTAAAACAAAAGAATATACCTTTTTCTCAGCACCTCATGGTACCTTCTCCAAAATCGACCATATAATTGGTCACAAGACAGACCTCAACAAATATAAGAAGATAGAACTAATCCCATGCCTCCTATCTGATCACTATGGAGTAAAAGTGGTCTTCAATAGCAACAGAAACAACAGAAAACCCACATACACATGGAAACTGAACAATACTCTACTCAATGATACCTTGGTCAAGGAAGAAATAAAGAAAGAAATTAAAGACTTTTTAGAACACAATGAAAATGAAAACACAACATACCCAAACCTATGGGACACAATGAAAGCAGTGCTAAGAGGAAAACTCATAGCCCTGAGTGCCTCCAAAAAGAAAATGGAGAGAGCATACATTACCAGCTTAATGACACACCTGAAAGCCCTGGAACAAAAAGAAGCTATTTCACCCAGGAGGAGTAGAAGGCAGGAAATCATCAAACTCAGGGCCGAAATCAATCAAGTAGAAACAAAGAGAACCATACAAAAAAATCAACAAAACCAGGAGCTGGTTCTTTGAGAAAATCAACAAGATAGATAAACCCTTAGCCAGACTGAACAAAGGGCACAGAGAAAGTATCCAAATTAACAAACTTAGAAATGAAAAGGGAGATATAACAACGGAAACTGAGGAAATCCAAAAAATCATCAGATCCTAGTACAAGAGCCTGTACTCAACACAACTGGAGAATCTGGAGGAAATGGACAATTTCCTTGACAGATACCAAATACCAAAATTAAATCAGGACCAACTAGACCATCTAAACAGTCCCATAATGCCTAAAGAAATAGAAGGAGTCATAGAAAGTCTTCCAACCAAAAAAAAAGCACAGGACCAGATGGTTTCAGTGCAGAATTCTATCAGACCTTCAAAGAAGAGTTAACACCAATACTCTTCAAACTATTCCACAAAATAGAAACAGAAGGAACACTACCCAATTCCTTCTACGAAGCCACAATTACGCTGATACCAAAGCCACACAAAGATCCAACAAAGAAAGAGAACTTCAGACCAATTTCCCTTATGAACATCGATGCAAAAATACTCAATAAAATTCTTGCCAACCGAATCCAAGAACACATCAAAACGATCATCCACCATGATCAAGTAGGCTTTATCCCGGGAATGCCGGGTTGGTTCAATATACGGAAATCCATCAATGCAATCCACTACATAAACAAACTCAAAGAACAAAACCACATGGTCATTTCATTAGATGGTGAAAAAGCATTTGACAAAATTCAGCATCCTTTCATGCTTAAAGTCTTGGAGAGAACAGGAATTCAAGGCCCATACCTAAACATAGTAAAAGCAATATACAGCAAACCGGTAGCCAGCATCAAACTAAATGGAGAGAAACTTGAAGCAATCCCACTGAAATCAGGGACCAGACAAGGCTGCCCCCTTTCTCCTTATCTTTTCAATATTGTACTTGAGGTACTAGCTCAGGCAATTCGACAACATAAGGAGGTCAAAGGGATACAAATTGGAAAGGAAGAAGTCAAACTATCATTATTTGCAGACGACATGATAGTCTACCTAAGTGACCCAAAAAACTCCACTAGAGAGCTCCTACAGCTGATAAACAACTTCAGCAAAGTGGCAGGTTATAAAATCAACACATGCAAATCAGTGGCCTTCCTAAACTCAAAGGATAAGCAGGCTGAGAAAGAAATTAGGGAAATGACCCCCTTCACAATAGCCACAAACAGTATAAAGTACCTTGGGGTGACTCTTACCAAACATGTGAAAGATCTGTATGACAAGAACTTCAAGACTCTGAAGAAGGAAATGGAAGAAGACCTCAAAAAATGGGAAAACCTCCCATGCTCATGGATCGGTAGAATCAATATAGTTAAAATGGCCATTTTGCCAAAAGCAATATACAGATTCAATGCAATACCCATCAAAATCCCAACTCAATTCTTCACAGAGTTAGAAAGAGCAATTATCAAATTCATCTGGAACAACCAAAAAACCAGGATAGCTAAAACTATTCTCAGCAACAAAAAATCTGAGGGAATCAGTATCCCTGACCTCAAGCAATACTACAGAGCAATAGTGTTAAAAACTGCATGGTATTGGTACAGTGACAGGCAGGAGGATCAATGGAACAGGATTGAAGATCCAGAAATGAACCCACACACCTATGGCCACTTGATCCTCGGCAAAGAGGCTGAAAACATCCAATGGAAAAAAGATAGCCTTTTCAACAAATGGTGCTGCTTCAACTGGAGGTCAGCATGCAGAAGAATGCGAATTGATCCATCCTTGTCTCCTTGTACTAAGCTCAAATCCAAATGGATCAAGGACCTCCACATAAAGCCAGACACTCTGAAGCTAATAGAAAAGAAACTGGGGAAGACCCTTGAAGAAATCGGTACAGGGAGAAACTTTCTGAACAGAACACCAATAGCGTATGCTCTAAGAGCAAGAATTGACAAATGGGACCTCATAAAATTACAAAGTTTCTGTAAGGCAAAGGACACCATCAAGAGGACAAATCGGCAACCAACAAATTGGGAAAAGATCTTCACCAATCCTACATCAGATAGAGGGCTAATATCCAACATATATAAAGAACTCAAGAAGTTAGACTCCAGAAAACCGAACAACCCTATTAAAAAATGGGGTACAGAGTTTAAAAAAGAATTCTCACCTGAAGAACTTCAGATGGCGGAGAAGCATCATAAAAAATGCTCAACTTCATTAGTCATTAGGGAAATGCAAATCAAAACAACCCTGAGATTTCATCTTACACCAGTCAGAATGGCTAAGATTAAAAATTCAGGAGACAGCAAGTGTTGGAGAGGGTGTGGAGAAAGAGGAACACTCCTCCACTGCTGGTGGGGTTGCAAATTGGTACAACCACTCTGGAAATCAGTCTGGCGGTTCCTCCGAAAACTGGGCACCTCACTTCCAGAAGATCCTGCTATACCACTCCTGGGCATATACCCAGAGGATTCCCCACCATGTAATAAGGATACATGCTCTACTATGTTCATAGCAGCCCTATTTCCAGCCAGATGCTGGAAAGAACCCAGGTATCCCTCAACAGAAGAGTGGATGCAAAAAATGTGGTATATCTACACAATGGAGTACTATTCAGCCATTAGAAACAATGAATTTATGAAATTCTTAGGCAAATGGATGGAGCTAGAGAACATCATACTAAGTGAGGTAACCCAGACTCAAAAGGTAAATCATGGTATGCACCCACTAATAAGTGGATATTAACCTAGAAAACTGGAATACCCAAAACATAATCCACACATCAAATGAGGTACAAGAAGAAAGTAGGAGTGGCCCCTGGTTCTGGAAAGACTCAGTGAAGCAGTATTCGGCAAAACCAGAATGGGGAAGTGGGAAGGGGTGGGTGGGAGGACAGGGGGAGAGAAGGGGGCTTGAGGGACTTTTGGGGAGTGGGGGGCTAGAAAAGGAGAAATCATATGAAATGTAAATAAATTATATCGAATAAAAAATTAAAAAATATATACAGCTCTTGGTTCATGTATGGCGTCTGCCTGCTGAGAAGACTGGACTGCTGGTTAGTATCCGGTGTTTGCTATGGAACTGAACTGCTGACAAAGAAGAGTGAGCTCAACCACAAAGAACTATTTATAAATAGGCCCACGTCCCCCATCTCCTAATGACTTTTCTCTTCCACTCCCTCTGGTGGGTGGTCAGCAAGAGTTGAGGTTGAATGTTTCTTAAAATAGGTTGCAAAAAATTTATACCTACAATCCTGAGGTCTATTAGAAGCAAGCAGGTAAGAAGAGCTTCCTGAAGATAAAGCTATAAAAATTGATCAAGAAAACAAAGGATAGTATTGAGCCATAGCACCAAGTGCAAAAGGAATACACATGCACCCTTACCAATAAATGTAAAAGAACAAATAGAAAGTGCTGAGAGGGGTGGCAAATCTCTCTTCCTCAAGAATTTCAAGTAGTATGTGTTTTAGTCTTCCTCAAGGATATGCCGCTTAATCACGCTAACCCTGGACCTCCAATAGGAGTTAGATTTATAGGACTCTTCTGGAAGCAAAGTTATGAACAAAGGAAAATAGTAACGTCAGGAAGAGGCATGCAGCACTCACACTCTGCAAATAGCTTGACACTAGTGTTACAAGTTGATAGTGTTGTCCCTCTAGATGTGCTTGAATGAGAAGGATGGGTTACAGCTGTGTAGTCTCCATTCCTACCCCTCCCCAAACATAGACTCTCAGTCTAAACATAAAGAGAACATCACAGAGCCTCAAATGTAGGGATTTCTTTTCTCTATTGGTGCAGTGATAGGACTCTTGGATAGAACTCAGAGGGCTCGGGGTTCAGGCTCCAGCAACATGGTGCTCTAGGATGGATCCTGACACTGGTGGGAGAATATGAGATGCAAATGAAAGTAGGAATCAATGTACCAATGTTTGCATTTTTTTGAGATAGGGTTTATGGAGATCAAGCTGGCTTTGAATTTGCAATGAAGCCAAGGATGCCCTTTGACTCTGGATCCTCCACCTCCCATTTTAATCTCATGGTCTTGACAAGTGTACTGAAGTCATATAAGATGTGAAGAGTGGGGCTGGGGAGGCGGCTCAATGGTTAGAGCACAGGCTGCTCTTGCGAAGGGCTTGTGCTGAGTTCCAGCACCCACATAGCCTCTCACAACTATCCCTAACTCCAGTTTTGGGGGATCTGATGCTGTCTTGTGAATCTCTTGGGCACACATGTGGTATACAAACATACATCCAGGCAAATTATACTTACACATAAAATACATTTTTTTAAAAAAAAAACAGGGAGATAGCCCAGACTCAAAAGATGAATCATGGTAGGCACTCACTAATAAGTGGATATTAACCTAGAAAACTGGAATACCCAAATCATAATCCACACATCAAATGAGGTACAAGAAGAATGGAGTGGCCCATTGTTCTGGAAAGACTCAGTGAAGCAATATAGGGCAAAACCAGAACAGGGAAGTGGGAAGGGTTAGGTGGGAAAACGGGGAGAGAAGAGGGCTGATGGGACTTTCGGGGAGTGGGGGTCTAGAAAGGGGGAAATCATTTGAAATGCAAATAAAAAATATATCGAATTAAAAAAAAAGAAAAAAATGCTGTTAAGGATAGATGAGAAAGGGTAAGAGGTATTTACTGAACTATTATTGTAGCTTCTTTGGTAACTCCAAAATATAGTATAGATAAACTTGGCAGTAAGAGAGTAGGTCCTAGGATAAGGTGTTCCTCTAAGGTTACTACTCAATTTGATGCATTCAGGTCAACAGGAACTAGGGAATATGGAGACCCATGAACTTCGAGAACTAAGCACCTCAGAGCATATGAGCATGTCCACTCCAACTGTTCTGTCTCTAATTCTACTTCTAACCAGAAGTTTGAAATGTATGGCATGGGACCTAATCCAATTATAGGATAGTGGCCAGCTACAGAGAAGATGTGAATTGGAACAGGCCATTTTGAAAGACTTTGAAACTTTGCCTCATCACTTCTTCCTTAATGTCACTTTATCAAGCTGGACCTCGGAAGATTCATAGCTGGATTCTTCCTTGAGATTTGGGATATAAGGGATCTGAGAGCTAGGGGTAGCCCCAGGGAAGGGCAGTGGCTGAAATGTACAATGACTGGCCTTACCTTGAAGTACCTATTATGATATCATAATGGTGGCATTCTGGAGACAGAGACTCTTTAGTTGAGTTGAGTTTAGTTAGTTAGTTAAAGCAATGTGCTTGAGTAATGGAGCCAAGTTGGGGGATGGATATCCCACTGCTGGGCCATTTCAAGATTAGTCTAATTAGTTTCATGATTGGCGCTATCTGTGTGTTGTTTTCTAGGTATCGGAGCCAGACAAAGGCGGCGGCCAAGGCAAAGGTATGTGATAGCCACTTTCTCTCAAAACCCACTTCTCTCTGTGCTGAACCCCTATAGGTTTTTAGAAATGCTGAGCCTCTGGGCCATCTGAGGGAATGAGCAGAGGGTAGGGGGAGTTGAGGTAATACCCATAGATGTCTTTCCATTAATTCAGGTGAGAAGCTTTAGGCCGGGCATGGTGGTGCACACCTTTAATGTCAGTACTTTGGAGGCAGAGGCAGGAGGAACTCTCTGAGTTCAAAGTCATCCTAGTCCACATAGTAAGTTCCAGGAGAGCAAGGACTACTCTCTCAAAAAAGCCAAGAAAAGAAGAGCAAGAGGGAAGAACAGAAAGAAGAGGAAGAGCAGGTAGAACAAGGAATAGGAAAGAAAGAAAAAGGAAGAAGAGAAGAAGGAGGGAGAGGTCAAGAGGAGGAGGTGGTAATAGTAGTAGTAACTTTAGGATCATATTATCAAAAAGGAAGAACGTACAAGATATTAAAGAAGTGCTGCCTAGAAACTTGAGCTGAGAGGAGACAGTCAGACTGACATACATAGAACTTTTGGGGGAAAGAATGTGATAAGAGTTGAGAAATGGATATTGTCTATCACATGGGAGGCAGAAGGCCGATGGAGCCCATTTTGTAAAGAAAGATTTATACTCATAGGACAAGACAATGAAGGTCTTGGGACATTAATTACAACTTTGTGGGTGGGTGGAAATTTTTATTTTCAACAGAAGAAAAATTGTTCGCAGACATGGTGCACATGGTGAATGTTAGTAAGCACTGATGGTCTTCTTGAGGACCTGGTAGGTCATGCCTCCTGTCTGAGTTTCCTGTCCTCTGACACACACACACACACACACACACACACACACACACACACACACACGAAAAGAAACTGAGGCCAAGAAATTGATTCTCACAGCTCTTCTGAAATTCATAGACAAAATCAGGTAAAATTTAGTGACATTTCCTGAGTCCAAAACATGCAGCAAAGGGCAGGCTAGAGAAATGGGTACACCTTTTGTGCTTCATTCCTGTGGAAGAAGTCTTTTCTCTTCAGGAGTTCTGATCTCTGCTATTAAAGCCTTCAGCTGATTGGGTGATGGCCACTCACAGTATGGAAAGCAATATGCTTTAAAGTGTACTGATTCTAAATGTTAGTCATATGTAAGAATTACTGTCAAAGAAATGTTCTAGGCTAATATATGACCAAACCACTGGGTTCCATAGCCTAGCCAAGTTGACATATGATTAACCATTACAATTCTTTCTCTTCTCTAAATTCATTTGTAAAATTGTGTGTTTGTGTGGTTGTGTGGAAGAATTGGAACACAAGTGCCTGCGGAAGCCAGAGGTGCTTGGATCACCCTGGAGCTAGAATTCCAGGATATCATGAACCATCTGACATAGATGCTAAGAACTGAACCCAGCTCCTCTGCAAGTGCAGTATGTGCTGCTGAACCATCCTCCCATGCCCCTCTCCTCTTCTCTTTCTCCTCCTTCTCTTCCTCTTTCTCTTCCTCTTTTTCTATTTCCCCTTCCCTTACTCCTCCTTCTCCTTCTTAGTTTGTAGAGTTTCATTACTTTAGCTATTACATTTATGTTTTTTACTTTATCTCAAATTTGTTTTTAAATATGATATGAAGTAAGGCCCAACTTCACTCATCAACAAGTGGTCTTCCAGTGTCCCCAAACCATTTATTAAAGCTTTTTTTTTGTTCTATTTTGTTTTGCATTGAATGGTCTCAGTGTCTGTGTAGAGAAGCAGTTGATTTTTAGTGTTAGCTTTCATTGATCCTAAAGGTCTGTTCTTATGCTAGTTTCACGACTATTTTTGATTACTGTAAAACCATTTGTACATGGTTTTAAAAATAGAAACTGAGTCATTTAACTATGCTTTTTCAAGAATATTTTTTGGCTCCTGGGGGACCTTTGTGATTCCTTTAAATGGTCCCTCCGTCCACCATGGCAGGGGAAGAAGCCACAGCATAGGGGCTCAGGGTAGCGATTCAGGTGACATCCACAGTAAAGAAGCAGAGAGAAGGAACAAGTTCAAGCTGCTCTTCTCTTTCCCTAGGGACACAGTCTAGGATCCCAGTCATAGCTTGGCGCCACCCAGAGGTGCCTCAGGATGGTTATCCAGACACTTCCCTACAGACATGCTCAGAGGCTCATCTCCAGATGATTCTAGATTTTGTCAAGTTGACATTTGTCATCACAGTAGTGGCATTGTTTTCTTGCTGCTATGTGGAGCTCTCCTCAATTAAACTGTCATATTGTCATATGGAAATGAACTTGGTTCAGAGCTGGGTGTTTGTTTGTTTTGGGACAGATTCTCTCTTTGTAGCTCTGGGTCTCCTGGAACTAGTATTTAGACCAGGCTGGCCTTCAGTGCACAGAAATCCTCTCCCTCCTAATATTTCAGAGCCTTTTAAAAACATTTTAATTCCACCTGCCCATTTTTGTTATTAACCATGGTTGTGTAGCTGTTTTTGCTTTTAGTCCTACAAGTCTCTCTCTCTTCTTATTCTCCATTAAGAAAGTCTCAAGATAGACTTGAACTTGAGGTGGATTAACATTTTTTATATTAAAATCATCCCAGCCAAGAGCCTGAAATATCTTTCCAATTATGCATATTATCATCAATCTCCTGTTAAATATTTATGGTTTTATATATGAAGGTCTTCTGTATTATTAATCCAATACTTTGATATTTTATATTCTTTATTAATATAAAAACATATTTTATGACTTTAAGGGTCACAGAGTTTTTACTGACGTAAAAATAATGTGTGTGTTGTGTGTGTGTGTTGTGTGTGTGTGTCTGTGTTTTGTTTTAGTTTTTGAGATAGGACCTTGCTTTCTATCTCCAGCTAAGCTGGTGCTCACTACGAAGATTATCTCAAACCAGTAACAATCCTCTTCCTTACTCCAAGTGTTAGTATTACAGGCATGTGCTACTAGAATCAGTGGCTGTTCATATTCATAAGTTGTTTTGGATTTGTAAATTTAGGGAAGTATAGTATATGCACATATCTATATGTATATAGACAGAGACAGACAGAGAGAGAGAGAGAGAGAGAGAGAGAGAGAGAGAGAGAGAGAGAGAGAGAGAGAATAATATATTATAGCTGCATTCAAAGAAGCCAAGACAAAAAAGAGGTCTTGGTCTGTCCTGGAACTCACTCTGTAGATCAGTCTGGCCTCCAACTCAGAAATCCACTTGCATCTGCCTCCAGAGTGCTGGGATTAAAGGCATGTGCAACCACTGCTCAGCCAATAGAGAGCTCTTAAAGGCAAAGAGTGAAAGGGACTGGAGAGCTGTCTCAGAGGTTAAGAGCACTGGCTGCTCTTCTAAAGGACCTGGGTTCCATTCCCAGCACCCACACAACAGTTCACAGTTGCCTGTAACTCCTGTTCCAAGGAATTCAACTCTTTCCTACAGGCATACATGCAAGCATAACATACATTCACTTAAAATAAAAACAAATGAAAACTTTATAAAAGAGTATATATTTTTAAAAAAGGAGAAATTTGTGTAGGCTATTTGGACTCAAAATTCATAGATCTGAAGCACGAGTTTGCATCAGTATATTGGTTGAAGGGCTGTCACTAGGCAGATAACCTGTGGGCTATAAGGTTGCCATTTTAGAGCACACAAAGATAAACCTGTAGAATGTGTGTATGTACTGAGGCATACAACACACATGCAATTCATGAAGAACAGTGGTTCTCAACTTTGCTAATGCTACAACACTTTAATATAGTTCCTCATGCTGTGGTGACCCCCAACCATAAAATTATTTTCATAGCTACTTCATAACTGTAATCTTGCTACTGTTATGAATGATAATGTAAATAAACTCTGTTTTTTGATCATCTTAGGTGACCCCTGTAAAATGGTCCTTTGACACCCAACAGAGTAGTGACCTATGGAATCAGAACCACTGATGTAGAAGGACTCTCTTGTGGTGCATGTGTTCTTTGGAAGTGTATTCATCTCCAGCAGTTAGGAGTGACCGCTCTTCTTGCCTCAGATATTGAGTGTAGCAAGACCAATTTTATCTCTGTGTCAGCACAGACACTGTGTGTCCTTTGAGCATGTGGCACTCTAAGATTCTTGATTTTTTAATGAGGTCTTTATATGGGACATTTCTTTGCCCCAACACATTTGCCAACCCATTTTTTTTTAAGAGTTGACTTAGGACCTCAAAGTAGCCTGAGTTTTCACTGTTGCTTTTCAGCGTTTTCCCTTTAGGAAGTCTCTCTCTCTCTCTCTCTCTCTCTCTCTCTCTCTCTCTCTCTCTCTCTTCTCCCAACCCCTCTCTCTTTCTCTCTCTCATGCTAATCAAGTTATCCAGAACCTGTAAAATTAAAAGGACTTCTTTGAGATCCTATATGTCATAACTCAGAAAACATTGGTTCAGGAACCTGTGAATCCATGTTCTAAGGAAAGCAGGAGAAAGTGGGGCTTTGCATGAGCAAGCAGTTCTGGCTGTGAAGTGCTGAGAGGAACAGGATCCACATGACCAATGGAAAACAAAAGAAAAGAATCTACATATCTGGTAAAATGCTCATAAAACAGGAGCCAAATACCTATAGATGTGTGCCCCTAGTCTCTAGTCACCTGGTCTATCCACTGTTTATTTCAAACGTCCACAGCACAGGATGGAGGTGACCAAGCTCCCTAAGCAGCAACATGGGCCAAGAAGAGCTTCCATCAGTAGCATCCTGGGCTCAATTGTGAAAAGCATTCAGCTTAGCTTTCTTTGTAACCTTCTTTTCACAGAGGATAAACTACATTCCAGGCACATGCCATGCTCTATCCAGTATCTGTAGGTATTTCACCATGAGGGTGTTTTCAGATTACTTACATGTGTGATATTTGTAGATCGTGTGGAGATACAGATACAGAAGGCACATTGGTAGACATATTAACTGGTATTTCAACACCAGTTTTCTTTTGCTTTGTATCTTAATGGTCTCACCATGAACATAGATTTATACATAATGCATGATTAAGCATAAAATAAGCTCAAAACTATAAAAACTACCACCAGACATACTTAGCTCTGTGGTAAACTGGGCCACTAAATCATAGACATATTCACCAAATGCCCCAGAATTGTTGGCTACGCTCTTTAGACATTGATGCCCTGACACAAAAGGAAGGAGTACATATTTGACTCATTTTAATGGTGACAAATGTCATTAATGCCCTTAACCTGACTGTGGGCATCACTGCAAAGTCCTATGAGTTTACTACTTGCTAGGAAGACCTTATGGAATAGAATGGAACTCCTACCACTAAGCTTCCCCTGCTTCTCACCTTCTCAGCACTATCTCCCACAGCTGAGCAAAAGTGCACTTGCAAATGGTTACAGGGCTCCAGACTTTAGCACAGCTGACTCCATGATGGAAGTGCCTTTCAGACTGTAAATCTCAGCACATAGTCAGCACCACCTGCCACAGGTAAAACAATGGCCCAATCCATCAAAGTCCATAGTTTTGGGAGCCTCAAAATGGTCTAGCCTCACTTTTTGGCTTCTGCTTCTGGTTAACCATTATTGTTAATTTATGTCAACCCAGAACATGATTTTTGTGCTTAAGAGGTCACTCTGAAAAAGACTTGTGGATACACTGGAATCCTGAACATCCATTGTAGTTGCTGAGTGGCTAATAAAGACATGCCGGTGGCTAAAAGCCATGTCCATCCGGTCTTCTCTGGTGAATGCCCCACAATACAAGTTCCATATGCCTTTTTCAGTGATGTTTTGTTTGCTTATAATGCACTTTTTCGCCTAGAAATCAGCTGACTCTCTGATCTGTTGCTCAAATAGAAATTTATGGAGTTTTCTTTCATTCTGTTTAAGGAAATTAATCAAGTTCTTCTGAGTTCAGTGATGCATTTCTATTACATTTACCACACTGAAAAAAATTGTGTGTGCATGTGTGCATGTGTCATGGGGCACAGAGAAGTAGAAGACAACCTATAAGAGTCAGTTCTTTCCATCTACCTTGAAAGCCATAGGAGGTAAATGTCAGTTGGCAAGGCTTGGCACCAGGTACCTGTACCCACTGAGCCATTTTGCTGGCTCCCACATAGTATCTTATCTGTTTAGGTGGCTGTTTTCCTTACTAATGCTTGGCTCTAGAGTAAAGGGGGCATATTTATCTTTAGTCTCAGTATGCCACATAGTAATCTAGAATTTAATTTTTGAAGACACTGAATAACATGTATGAATGTGTGCATGCATGCACAAATGCCATGGCATGCACATGGAGGGAAGTGAGAGGACTGGTGAAAACTGCTTCTCTCCTTTTACTATAAGAGCTCCAGACAACCCAGGTCTTTGGGCATGGTGTGTAGCACCTTTGCCTACAATGCCATCTTGGGGCTTCCTTATTATATATAATAAGTTATTCATTAATAAATTAGTATCTAATGACATAATTACACATTTTTCAAGATGATTACATATGATTAAAGCATATTAATAACCCACAGGGAAGATGAGATGTATTGTCAATAAAATCTCCAATCTATAACATAAACCTAACTTTCTTGTTTCTTTCTTTGTGTGTGTTTCTCTAGGCTTCAAAGCAACATGTTCTTGAAGATATCAGGAAAATCAAAGGTCAGAATTACTCTATCCCTTATTGTTAGCTCAAGCTGCTGTGTTTCTGCTTTAAGACACTGATCGTTGACAGCATGTGAAAGAAAATTGAAAATGAGGGTGTGACTAGAGTAAAGCCATCTTTCTAACATCTTCACTTGCAAAGTCATGCATACAGCCCCATAACTCCTGCATGGTCCCTTTCCCATGTCCCATATATTTTCATGGAAACTCAAAGTCCTGGAAAGAAACTCACTGGGTCAGGAGACTGGACAAAGAATAACTACTAAGAGTTTGTTGCCTTTAGTCCTCTACTATGTATTCTGGGCAAACATCTTTAAAGGAAGAGATGTATCAGGCTCTCTGTGTCTCCCACTGTTATGTTCCCATTCCCATGCTTCTAGTGGAGGCACTTCTGGTCCATGATGAAGAAAGCAGAGAATATGAACATTTAAAACTTGGTAGCTGTGCCTTGCTACTAATTAGCTTCATGGCAGGCATGACTCTATCTTTGCCCTCATGATTATTGAATGAAAGGGATTCCTTTACATTGTATCAGTAGTTACTATGCTAAGTAGTTTCTTTACTCCTATTACTACCTTTAGAATTGGAAGAATCCAAGAAGTATGCCACAGCAAGTGATCTGGCATGGTAAACAAAGAATGCTCACCTGAAGAACTTCGGATGGCGGAGAAGCATCTTAAAAAATGCTCAACTTCATTAGTCATCAGGGAAATGCAAATCAAAACAACACTGAGATTTCATCTTATACCAGTCAAAATGGCTAAGTTTAAAAATTCAGGAGACAGCAGGTGTTGTAGAGGGTGTGGAGAAAGAGGAACACTCCTCCACTGCTGGTGGAGTTGCAAATTGGTACAAACACTCTGGAAAGCAGTTAGTACTTTTAACCGCTGAGCCATCTCTCCAGCCCAGATTAAGAATTTTCAAGAGCCTATAGCCCAGTGGTTGTAAACTTACATATCATAAGACCACTGAAAAACACCAATATTTACTATATAAATTGAAAGAGGAATTACAAACCTTTTCTGATAGAATTGGAGATTTACATGAAAAATATTTCTGTTAGAATTGGTGGAGTCCATTGATGTTAAGAGATATTAAGGATTAGTGATTGTTGCTTCCTGTTATTTTTGATGTTATTTTTATGTTTGTGTGCATATCTTCATTTGGGTTTGTTGGAAGAAGATTACTTTCTTGCTTTTTCTAGGGTGTAGTTTCCCTCTGTGTGTTGGCGTTTGTGTTTCCATCTATTATCCATTGTAGGGCTGGATTTGTGGACAGATACTGTGTAAATTTGGTTTTGTCATGGAATATCTTGTTTTCTTCATCTATCTTGATTGAGAGTTTTTCTGGGTATAGAAGTCTGGGCTGGCATTTGTGTTCTCTTAGGATCTGTATGAGGTCTGCCCAGGATCTTCTAGCTTTCATCATCTCTGGTGAGAAGTCTTGTATAATTCTGATAGGTCTGCCTTTTTAACTTACTTGACCCTTTTTCCCTTACTACTTTTAATATTCTTTCTTTTTTGATTGCATTGGTCTTTTGATTATTATGTGCTTGGAAGACTTTCTGGTTTGGTCCAGTCCTTTGGATTTCAGAAAGCTTCTTGTATGTTCATGGGCATCTCTTTCATTAGGCTAGGAAAATTTTCTATATAATTTTGTTAAAGATATTTAGTGGCCCTTTAAGTTGGAAATCTTTATTCTCTTCTAAACCTATAATCCGTAGGTTTGATCTTCTCATTGTGTCCTGGATTTACTGGATGTTTTGGCTTGAAGGCTTTATGCATTTTGCATTTTCTTTGACTGTTGAGTCAATGTTTTTTATCGTATCTTTAGCACTTGAGATTCTTTCTTCTATCTCTTGTATTATGTTGTTTATGCTTACAGCTATGATTCCTGAATTCTTTCCAAGCTATTCTATCTTCAGAGATGTCTCACTCTGTGATTTCTTTATTGTTTCTACTTCAACTTTTAGAGCCTGGATGATTTTGTTCAATTCCTTCACTTGATTGTTTGTGTTTTCCTGTAATTCTTTAAGGGATTTTTGTGTTTCCTCTTTAAGGGCTTCTGTCTGTTGACAGTTGTTCTCCTGCATTTCTTTAAGGGAGTTATTTAAGTCCTTCTTGAAGCCCTCTATCAACATCATGAGATAGGATTTTAAATCCAACTCTTGCTTTTCCAGTGTGGGACTTGCTGTGGTGGGAGAACTGGGTTCTGATGTTGCCAGGTAGCCTTGGTTTGTGTTGGTAGGGTTCTTGTGCTTGCCTTTCTCCATCTGGTTATCTCTGGTGCTAGTTGGTCTCGTTGTCTCTAGATGGAGCTTGTCCCTTCTGTGGGCCTGTAAGCCTGTGTCCATACTCCTTAAAACCAACTCTCTTCTGACAGGGTCTGTGCATAGAAGGTGGTAGAGCTGCCTGGCTCCCTGGTGCCAATGGTGCCCAGAAGACTTCCATTCCCAGCTGCTCCACTGATCGCATGCCCTGTGAGCTCCTAGCTGGTTCCCTCCAGAGAGGAGCTGGAGATCTCACCTCAGAAGCTCAGAAGTGAAAACACTGCTGGGAGATCACTCTCTCTTGGCAGGCTGTGCATAGAAGGCTGTGGAGTTGCCTGGCTCCCTGGTGCAAAATCTAGATTTAATTTTTTAAAGAAGCCTTTTGGTTGGTCTCAGCAACCTTTGGAGTCTTTTCCTATTCGACTTCTCTTCTGACGTCCACAGGTCTGTGGTACACAGACATTCATGTGAGAGCAACACAAACACAGAAATAAATCTAAAGGGTTTTAAGTGAGTTCTCCCAATGACTCCAATCCTGGTTGAAAGAAGAACCCATTTGCCTTCATAATGCTTAACAATTTTCTCGAGGTACACACCAACACACACCCCTTTTACCACAACTCCTGGAAGACCTTATGAATGCCTTCATCTTACGGAGAAAAAAATAACATTTTTCCAATTATTTTTCATTGGTAATTCTTAAGTCTGCACTTCAGGTCAGCTCTTCCTTTAAGTGCAAATCCATTCATTTTGTTGTAATGTTACATTTTGTTTTAGAAATTTCCACTTTGGTGTATGAATGCAAAATCCAGATGTTGCCAAAGAAAGAAACCTGTGGACACCCTGTTTCCCCTCCCCCTTAACTCTCACCTCCTCTCATCATATGCACCTGTGATTCAGTTACGATTATAGGCCACATTTCACTTTCCTCCTTAGGTTTGAGTATAATATTCTTAGTACCAGTTTTCAAGCTTCTTTCTTTCATTTTTTGAAATAAAAAATGTTATAAGAACACATTCAATTAAAAAAGATAAAACAATATATTCTTCATTTACATTGCAAATGCTAGAACCTTTCTCGGTTTCTCCTGTCCCAGAAAATCCCGAACCCCTTCACCCACCCCCTGCCTCCAAGTATATGCCCCTCCACCCTCTACTCCTAGCTTACAACACCCCTTGATTTCTCTATATTGGGGCATCTATTGAGCCTTCACAGGACCAGGACCTCTCTTCCCACTGATGCCGGACAAGGCATTCCTCTGCTACACTTTTGGCTCTAACCATGTGTACCACTTGATTGTTTAGTCCCTGGGAGACCTGGGGTGTCTGGGTGGTCAACATCATTGTTCTTCCCATAGGGCTACAAACCCCTTCATCTCCTCCAGTTCTCCCCTCCAAGTCCTCCATTGAAGACCCCATGCCCAGACCAATGGTTGGCTGCTAGCATCTGCCTCTGTATCTGTAAGGCTCTGGCAGATCCCCTCTGGAGACAACCATAGCAGGCTCCTTTTAGCATACACTTCTTGTCGACCATAATAGTGCAGGGGTTTGGTTCCTGTTTATAGGATGAATGCCCAGGTAGGGCATTCTCTGGGTGGCCTTTCCTTCAGTTTCTGTCCCACACTTTGTCTCCATTATTGCTCCTGTGAGTATTTGGTTCCCCTTCTCAGAGGAATCAAAACACCCCTACTTCAGTTCTTTTTTTTCTTTTACTAATTGAATATATTCTTTATTTACATTTCAAATGTTATAGTCCTTGCAGGTTTCCCCCTTCCCCATTTCTCCCCTCCTGGAAACTCCCAATCCCTGCTCTTACCCCCTGCCTCCCAGAATATGCTCCTCCACCCAACCCACTCCCACAACCCCCAATTGATTTCCCCACACTGGGGTCTCTATTGAGCCTTCACAGGACCAAGGACCTCTCCTCCCACTGATGCCAAACAAGGCATTCCTCTGCCACTATTTTAGCAGGAATCATGTGCACCCCTTAGTTGATGGAGCCGTGGGAGCCCTGAGGCATCTGGATGGCTGACATCATCGTTCTTCCCATGGGGCTGCTAACCCCTTCAGCTCCTCCAGTCTACCCTTCAACTCCCTCATTGTGAACCCCATGCTCAGTCCAATGGTTGGCTGCTAGTATTAGCCTCTGTATCTGTAAGGCTGTGGCAGGGCCCCTCCAAAGGCAACCATAACAGGCTCCTTTCAGTATGCACTTGTCATCCATTGTACTTTTGGGGTTTGGTGTTTACCAGGTAGAACACTCTCTGGGTGGCCTTTCCTTCTATCCCTGCTCTACACTTTGTCTCCATTATTACTCCTGTGAGTATTAGGTTCCTTTTCTCAGACGAACCAAAGCACCCCCACTTCAGTTCTCGTTCTTCTTGAGCTTCCTGTGGTCTGTGAATTGTAACTTGTTTATTTTGAGATTTTTGGACTAACATCAACTTATCAGTGAGTGCATACTATGTGTACATACTTTTGTGATTGGGTTACCTCACTCAGGATGACACTTTCTATTTCCATCCATTTGCCTAAGAATTTCATAAATTCCTTGTTTTTAATAGCTGAATAGTACTCCATTCTGTAGACATTTTCTGTGTCCATTACTCTGTTGAAGGACATCTGGGTTCTTTCCAGCTTCTGGCTATTATAAATAGGCTGCTATGAACAGAGTGAAGCATGTGTTCTTATTATATGTTGGAACATGTTCTGGGTATATGCCCAGGAGTAGTATATCTGGGTCTTCAGGTAGTACTATGTCTAACTTTTGATGAACTACCAAATTGATTTCCAGAGTGCTTTTACCAGTTTGCAATTCCACCAGCAATGGAGGAGTGTTCCTCTTTCTCCACATCATCTCCAGCATCTTCTGTCCCCTGACAGCTAACATCAGAGATAACTAAATTGCAAAAGTTAAATGGAACATCATTACCAACAGAAACCAAGGCAATATGGCACCATCAGAACCCAGTTCTCCCACAACAGCAAATCCTGAATACTGCAACACATCAGAAAAGCAAGAGCTGGGTTTAAAATCTGTCCCAGCCCATGGGACAGTCACCAGAGTCCTGGATCCACCTAGGGGAATGGCAAGAGAGAAGACAGACACAAAAGAACTAGAGAGCAAGTCTGAATCTGATCAAGCTGTCAATCTTTAATTTTCACACAAGGCATTATAAAGGCAAGCAAGCAGGTGTGGGGAGGGGTGAAGGGGGAAAGTCATTGTATTTGAGGAACAACCTCAGGAGGCTAGCATCATATCTCAGGAACAGTTTCTCAGAATTGTCTCTCAGGGTCTCAGCTAAGATTTGGCAGGTGCAGTAGGAACTTGGCATCATATTTTGATCATGAGGAGGTGAGGTGGAAAGGAGTTGCTATGGTAACAACCACAGGTGAGCTTCATTTGTTTGAGCCCACTCGGGTGAGCTCTGTACCTACTGACCATCTAGCTTACTTGGCTAATCTTTAAACTGGTCCATTTCCTGCTAAAAGCAGCCTAGAGAAAGCAAGCTGGAAATGGCTGAGAGTAGGGGTTTTTTGAGATCCCTGTGAGAATAGCTCCTGGCAAAAATCACATCTCATGATGCTGATAGAGGACTTCAAGGCCATAAATAAGTCCCTTAAAAATATAGGAGAATATGGGTCAACAGGTAGAAGGCCCTAAGAAGAAACACAAAAATACTTTCACACTTCTTTCAATCCATGTCTTCAAAGGTGAACTTTTCCCTCCAGGATAATGACAATTGCAACATGTTAGCATGCCAAAAAAGACCTGGTTCTTGCTAACTCCTCTCAAAGACACCCTGCAATACCCTCTACCTGCAATCATCCTCCATGCCAAGGATACACAACTAGTTATTTTAAACTTCTTTCATCAGTTCCAATACTGTTCTGTTTGGGACAGGAAGCTGGGACTCCTTACTGGCTATTATTCAAAGACCTTCCAGCTTCTGTCTATGAGTGGACTATTCTGGTAACACTGAAAAGTATTCCCAAAAAATGGTATTAAATTCCACTATAAACGTGTTTACTAGCAGAGCACAGATTAAAAGCGTAAAGCATGCCTGTGAACTCTGCACTGGGAAGGCTTTGGGCAGAGACTGCATAAGTTAAAGTCCAGCCTGGGCTATATAGTCAGCTCCTGGTCAGCCTGGGCTACATAGTGAAACCCTGTCTCAAACAGAAATAAGTGTGTGATGGCACAGGCCTGTGATCCCAGCACTCAGGAGACAGATGCATGAGGACTACAAGTTACAGGCCAACCTAAGTGTCACAGGGAATTCCCAGATAGTGAAGCCCTACTTTAAAAAATAGTTTTATTCCTATTACCCTGGATTGTTTTGCCATGTTTTCCCACCTCATCTGTTGAAACCAACAGCTGTTTTCATGCCTGGGAGCCCAACACAGCCAGTACAGAGAAGACATTTCCTAAGTGTTATCTAAGTGAATGAACTCACCAGGGAGGTCCAAGTTAATAAAATCTTTTCTCTTGTATCACCCATGGAGAAACTTAGCACATTCATTACACAAAATAATGAATCAGTGATGCAACCAAGTAGCTTGGAAATAGAAAGACTGCTCATAGGAATTTTTATTTCCCTCCCAGAGTCCATCAAATTAATTATGAGCACATATTTGATGTGGGGGCAGAGGACATGCAGGGGGATACCACTAACTGAAACACACTCATTTTTATTAGACTGTAGTTTTATTGCAAGGTAGGTTTTCTTTCCCCCACACTAGGCTGATATCTGCACTGTCCAATCCAGTAGGCGCTACCTATAGATGGCTATTGAAGTTTCAGTCCATTAAAATGAAATAGAATTTGTCATTCTATTCTTCTGTAGCCACATCTCAAGTGCCCCAAAGCCATACCTGTCTGGTGGCTGTGACGCTGCACAGTACAGACACAGACATCATTAGCAGCACTGTCTACACAATTACAAAGATGTCCTCAGAAAGCCTGACTTACTTCTTATCTCCCAGGATCCTGGTGCTCCTCTGCTGCTTACTGGATGTGGGTCCCGGGTCTAGCAAATTGCAAGCACATGAGTGAGTGCCAGGGACCTTTGTACCTCATCCCCAAAGAGATGAATCCCCCTGTGCCTAGATGTGAAGCTGTCTACATTGTACAGACGGGTTGACAATATCAGAGCTTTCATCATTACCCATTCTCAAAACCCTATCCTAGATGGAGGCTCGAAAAGAAAAGACGGAAAAATATGCATATATGTAATATATTATACAGCAACGGGAGGCACTGGGGGTGCTGAAGGATTATGAATAATTACAATATGTCGAGGAACTGAGTCCGAGGATACGAGGAATAGGCAATAAAAATAAAATGGGGGGGGAAGTAAGTACGTGGATCTGATATAAAAGGGTGGGGCCTACTGGGCTCTGAATAAAACCAACTATGAAATCAAGACAAAGGCAAAGAACCGTGTGTTCTCGGCTCGACAGTTCTATCTCCAAAGTATAATGGTCACACCAAGAAACTTGCAGCGTTGACTGCACCGAGTCTGGAAGACATCACTCCCCCTCCACGCCTAACAATTTCACCCAAGGGCTCTGGCCAGATTAAAGCCACTTCCGCTCTGCTCGCCTCTCCCGGATGTGGTCTCGGCAACTACTAGCCCTGCTCTGAACATCCACTTCTGCCTAGTGACTTCAGAGGGGGCTGCAGAGGAAAAGGAGTCACATGGACTCATCTTCAGCTTCCATTGAGACCCCGCCCCCATCGCTACAGGAGAGAAGGGAGGCTGACTGGAAGAGAGGGTTGGAGCAAATGGGAGGAGTCTGAAGGTCCTCTGAACCTGCATTTGCACAGCAGGTCTCACCCATCCCAAAAGTGGTCTTACAGATGCTAATGGGGTTCAAATCGCACTTTTCTTTATTGATCTTAAATTACAGACCCATTCTCTTCCCCTTCCCTCCCAGATAGCTCTTTCAGTGCTGAGGGTGCAGGCAGTGGCTGAGCAGAAATACACTTAACAGGGGCAGATCTCTCCTTATCCACTAACTTCATGCTTCCACACCTCTGGATTTTCGGTATTTTCCCTGGAAGACATGACCTCTTTAGCCAAGATCGTTAGGGGGACATTAGGGGAACGATGCTTGAGCCTCTCCCTGGGGACTGTGACAGGGTCTCTCATAGTGACAGTGCTGGTTCCTCTCAGAGAGACTTCTGTGCATCTTCTCAGAATGACTGTGTCTGCTTTCAGAGGGACTATACTGTGTTCTCTCAGAATGACAGGATGAGTCTGTAAGAATGCCTGTGTAGCCTGGGTTAGAGGAACTGTCCTGGGCTTATTCCAGATGTTGTGATTATAAAAAGATAAAGAAATATAAGAATATGTTCTATGGGACTGTGGTGAGGTGTGGGGCAAGGGGATAGCTCCGCAGGCCCATGCCAAGGCATCCCTTCCCCCTGAGGGACCACACACATGATGCTATAGCATAGAATAGGGTTTATTTAAGGTATGGGGAGAAGAGTTAAGAGAGTAGTAGCGGCAGAGGAAGGCAGAGAGAAGGAGAGAGCAAAGAAGTTGAGGCCAGCCAGGGAATGGGGAAAGAGGGGAGAAAGGGGGCAAGAGAGCAGCAGTAAGAGAAAGAAGAAGGGAAAAGCAGCCCCTTTTATAGTTGGCCAGGCATACCTGGCTATTGCCAGGTAATGTTGGGGTAGAGTCCATCACCGGAACTACATCTCTTCCAGCGAGAGGGAATGGAAAAAGCTCTTTCAGAGAAATCACCATGGCTCCTTTCTGAAGGACTGCCCTGTGACCTTCGCATGAGAATGAGATGGCTCTTTTTTGAGGTACTGAGGCATCTCAGAGAAGAGGGACTCTGTTGGCTCCTCCCAAAATGACTGTGTAGACTCTTCTTCACAGAGGGACTGCATCCTCTTCTCTCTAGAGGTCTGCAAGGGCTCCTCCTTGAGGGACTGTGAGGGATTCTCCTTGAGGGAATGCGAGGACTTCTTAAGGGACTGCTAGGGCTTTCCCCTGAAGGACTTTGAGGCCTCCTCCTGGAGGGACTGTGGCCTCTCCCCTTAAATAGACCGTTATGGCTTCTGTCAGACAGACTTCTTATGGAGGAGCTAAGACTATTGATCTGGGAGGGAGTGTGATAAATCCCCTCCAAAAGACGTCTAAGGGTTCTGTCAGAGGGACTGCTATGCCTCCTCTCTAGAGGTCTACAAGGGCGCCTATGGGGGCTCCTCCTTGAAGGACTGTGACTGTTTCTTCCTGAAGGACTGCAGGGACTTCTGACTGAGTGCCTGTGAGGGCTCCTCCCTGAGGGACTATGAGGACTTCTCAATGGATTGCGAGAGCTCCTCCTTGAGCGAATTCCAGGGCTCCTTGAACCAATTTGAGGGCTCCTTGAGTGAAATTGAGGGCTCCTCCTTGAGGGATTTCGAAGGCTCCTCCTGGAGGGGCTGTGGCTTCTCCACTTAAATACACTGTTTTGGCTTCTCTCAGATACACTTCTTAAGGAGGGGCTGAGACTGTTTCTCTGGGAGGGATTGCAATATATCCTCTCCAAAATATTTCTAAGGGTCCTGTCAGAGGGACTGCTACGCCTTCTCCGAGAAGGACTGTGATGTCTCCTCTTAGAGAGATTTTGCCAATGAGTTCCCTGAGGAAGCAGGCAATGACTTCTTTCAGACAACTTATTACATGGGGTTCTCTCCCTGAAGAAGCCGAGTTGCTGTGGTTGATTTTTTGGTGCTTCATCACCGTAGACATTGTGAATTATTTTGGGGACTCGAGTAGCTTGTTTAGAGTCATCTCTTCCACGAACCATGGTCTTCTGCGATTGCAAGGGTCTGGGTGGGAGAGAGCTCGCTGGTTTGGGCTGTGGAGCTTGTCTACCACGCTCACTTCCTCCCTGACATGTGTCCTTTTGCTTAGCGCTTGAGCCTGTTGACCTGAGCCTGACAGCTGGTGTCCTCGCTCCTTCGCTATCTCTCATGAAGTAATCATTGGCATTTTGTTTGGGGCACACGTTGTTGACTGAACACAACTTGTCTGGCCTCATCTTCTTTAATTTCCGGCCCGTAAAAGTCACAATTCTATGTACTGCTTGGAATGCCTGCCTTAGGCCTTGAACAAGTGGTTGGATGATTTTGGGCTGAGAGGATTTCTTAGGTTGTGTCTTGGAAGAAACAGTGCTTGTTTGGGGGGTTTCAATTCTGTTTCTTGACAGACCCCTCAGTGTTCTAGGACTGATTTTGTATAGCCTTGTGTTTTGTGTTTTAGGTCCCTTGACAATTTTCTTCAAAGGATCTGTCAAGACAGAGGTCTTTCTGAGGCTTGATTTAATCCATGTTTCATCCTGATTGCTTCCATAGCCAGGATGCTTGGAACCCAGCTTAGAGAATCTAGCTTCTCTATGTGATGGTGATGCAGTACCTTTCTGTGGATACCCTAATTTAAATCCAAGATGCAATTGAACATCACCATGGCCTTCAGGGCTGTTTAAAAGGTGGAGCTGTGGGTAGATGAGAAGGTACGGCCCCCAAGCAGAATGTAACTTATGAGAGCAATTAAGGCCTGAACATCGGCCACATTCTAAGCATATTGGATACTTTAGGACAAGACCTGAATCTAGAGGCGGAGGGACATTGTGGGGTATTTGACTTCTTATGAGTTTTCCTGCTATTTTTAACTTGAGTTCTCTTAGAAGATGTTCTGAGTTATCGGTGTTTGACTGGGAGAGAGAACTTGTCTTGAGGGAATGCTGAGACTCAAAAGTCCTACTCGGTGCACATGGTGAGATTTTACTCTGCTCCCTGGAAACAGAATCTTCCCTAGTGTAAAGTATCTCTGATCTCATCAAGTCAGGAAACCAGGTCCCGGTACATGAGACAGACACATGCTCAGTGGCTTCCTGGAAAATATCGTGGGATTTTGAGCTTGGTTTCCTTACTCCCAATCTTGTGCCAGAGAATCTCTGTATTATGGAAGATGTGGAGCCGCGGGTCCACATCTTCAGCGGCATTTTCTTCTCATTACTGTGAAATAAAATATGTCTCTGTATATACTTTTTATCCACTGATGTCTGAGACATGGTCCTTGGAACCCTCTCTAGCAGGCTTTGGGAAAATTCCATCAGTTCAGCTGGAACCCCAAATAAATTTTCGATGGATTGACAATTGTCCATAGTGGATCTTTCTATTGAAAAGGGTTGAGAACAAGGCTTCCTTTCCATAGTGGTTCCCAGGACATTCCCCAGCATTAGCATACTGGAGAGGTATTTCCTAGGTAGTCTCTGCCTACAGACATGGCTTTCCCAGACATTCTGCTGTATGCCCAGGAAAGAATGGATAGTGCTTCTTCGAGCCACTAATCCTGCCTGAAACTCCTGGGATAGTAATCTGAATGGGTATGAAGAATACCTCTGGAATTCCTCCATTTTCTTCTTTCCACTTTCTTCCTTGGATAAGACATTCATGCTCCAGATATCAGGATACCTGGTTCCCTTGCTGTCCCCTGTCTTATCAGAGGGTAGATTTTGAAGGACCAAAGGAAGAACTGATGATTTTTTCATAGTATTGTCTGTATAGGACTTTGAAGACTGCAAACTACCAACACCAATGTTTTCCATACCAAAAGCTCTGGAAACTTCGGGCACCCCAGAACCCTGGCTGTGCCCTAATTCAGTTGTTCTGTCAACGATAGAAGGACATGGGATTGAAGGGCTGTGTATGGATCTAGATAAGGAATTCTCTGCATCTAACTTTGCTGGTGCGATCATGCCAGAGTCTTTATTCTGACACACTGATCCTTGATTCGAATCTTTCATTTTCTTTATTTTAGAAGATTTTGTTTTGAGACCTAGAGATTTTACAGCCTGAAGCCTTTGCTCATGAGTTGACACTATAGGTTCCTTAAGGGGAGATGTTTGCTGAGATATTAATTCTGCAGAAGTCACTTGAATATCTGCCCTTTGAGTTAACTCCATAGGTTTTACCAGGTCTTGAAGATGTGGTCTTGGGTGTAAATTCAAACACTCCTTTACTCTAATGCTTGGTCTCATGCCCAGTCCTATTGGTTCTACAGCCTGGGGACATGGTCCTGGTGCCACTTCTTCAGATTTTACGATCTGAATCAATGGTTTGGCAGTTACTACAGTCTTTATTAGTGGAAAGCCTGGCCGTTGTTTTGTTTCTAAAGCCTGATGTTTTGGCTCTATGACTACTTTTTTGGATTGCACATTTTGTAGCTGAAGGCTTGGAGGAAATTTTGAACTTATCACATCATGTGTTCTGGAAGTCAAATCATTGTATTTTGACATTTGAGGGATACTTTCTGGAATCATCACAGACTTTGCAACTTGAAGTGGTGGTCTGGAGATCACTTCCACAAATTCACACACTTTTGGGAGGGCCACTGAGTGAGGAACTGAAAGCTGTGTCTTCACAGATTCTGTTACTTGATCTCCTGGCTTTACACTAATTCCTACAACGTTTATCATTTCATCCAGTGATTCTGTTGGAGTGATGCTTACATTTTCCAGGCTCAGATTCTGAGGTTTTGTTAGCTTAGCCGCTACCCATCCTGACTGCTGTGTACCAAAGGTGAGCTCTACAGAGTCTCTCTTTCCCACAACTTGACTCTTATCCTTGCCTGCCAAGTCAAAGGATTCTTTGTGCAACCACTCCATAGAGGCCAAATTTTTAGATTTGGGAATCTGAGGTCCTGGCCCTGGTGTTATTCCTGAAGTGGAATCTGGGATGGGACAGAATGGCCTTGTTGTTATTACAGATTGTTCCCTTTGAGATCTTTCCTTAGAGCCCACCCCCAGAGGTCCTAAGTCTTGAGGACATGGCCTTGGAGAGTTTTCTATGAATCTAATCTCTCTATTTATCGCCTTTGGAATCATTCTAAATTCTTCCCCTTGCTGTCTTGCTTCACAAGTAAACTCTATGGTGTCTGCAACATGGTTCTTGAAGCTGAGGGTCATTCTATCAGATTCTGTATCCTCTTTTGTCTGTAACTTCTTGAAATCTTGAAATTGAGGCCACGACCAAGAATGTAACTCAGGAGGTTCTGGGAGCTGGTAGCTTTTCTGTAGATTTGGCTCTGAGGATTTTAAATCATGATCACTTAGTGTTGGAGTCAGATCAAACAATTCTGGTACTTGAAGATCTAGCTTCAGGGGCATCTCTAACGATTCTAGGATGTTATCTGTTGGTTTGGAGCTCAACCTCATAGACTTCCCTGTCATTTCTCTGCTTTTATGTACCACCCCATTTGTAAATTCTAAAGATCCCACATCTTGGGAAACTGGTGGTGAAGTAAAATGCACCGATTTAGGGACTTGACACCTAGGCTTCATGCTCATCTCTGCAAAGTCCTCCACCTGTCTCTCTGGTCTCATGGATTCTGTGAGGGGATGAATTGTCTGGGGCATAAGGTTCCCAGGTTTCATGTTTTGAAAAATTGATTTTGGTGGTAACTCCACAGATTTTCCAATTTCCTGCAGACACACTGATGACAATTTCACCTGTTTTACACCTTGCCACTTTGGCTCTGAAGGAAATGCCAAAGATTTTCTATTTTTCTGCTCTGATTTCAGTGGCAAATCTGAGAATTTGACACTGGTCAGTGATGGTCCTGCTAAGAGCTTCCTGGTGGACTGTGGTGGCAATACTATCATTGGTTCTTTTGAAGACCGCACACTTTGAGACTGTGATGCTGGCTTCAAATGTATGGCTTGAACATTTTGAGAAAGAGGTTCTTTCAAAAATACCCTACTTCTTCTCATGTCATTCTGATCACTGCCAGGAGTCAGTTTTACAGCATTTGTACAAAAAGGTGTGTGTGTGCTCCTCTCTGGAAACTTTCTATCTTCCGGAGGCGACGTCGGTAAAACCACAGAATTCACACCATTTGACTGAGGCCTCAAAGTAAATATAGGTTGTGTACTTTGCTGCCGCGACCCAAGCTGGTTCTTGCAAACTGGGATCTTTTGAAACTTTGCCCCTAGCATTAAGTTAGATGAATTCATATCTTGAGAAGGTGATACACCCAAATTGCTTGACCCTGGATTTAGTTCAGACACCAAATCTTTCAAGTGCTGTTCTTGAGGTTTTGGAGCTTGTAAATGTGCCCCAGGGTTGTAGCCAATAGAATTTACAGACTGAGATTGTTGACTTAGAGTACATGCAGAAGAATTTATATCTTTCAAATGTATTCTAGTATTGCACCAAACAGGATTTACACACAGAATTTGTGGTGGTGGAAATGAAGAAAAGTTCATACCTTGAAAAAGTGGCCCAAGATTATACCTATTAGAATTTTCACACAGATGGTTTTGCCCTAGAGTGTATACAGAAGAATTCCCAGCTTGCGAATGTAATTCAGGATTCTCTGGGGTGAATGCAGAATCTGCACACTGAGCATTTGATCTTGGGGTGCATGCAGAAGAATCTGCACACTGAGGACTTGGCCCTGGTATGCATGTAGAAGAATCTGCACACTGACATTTTGATCCTGGGGTGCATGCAGAAGAATTTGCATACTGAGGACTTGGCTCTGGGATGGATTCAGTAGAATTTATGTCTTGCAAATGTGACTCAGGGGTGCTCCCAGTAGAACATAGGCATTGTAGTTTTGATCCCGAAAAGCAAGAGGAAGAATTCATCCCATCTGAATGTATTCCAGGATTGCACTCAGAATTTATACACTGAATGTTTGACTGTGGAATCCACACAGAAGAATTCATATCTTGCAGATATGGCCCAGGTATATACCCACTGGAATCTATGTATTGAGAATGTATATTGGGAGTACATGCAGAATTCACATCTTCCAAGTGTGACCCAGGATAGAACACCTTAAATTTTATACCCTGAAGGTCTGGACTAGGGCTCAACTCAGATGATTCTACATCTTGTATCCCAGTAATCACCTCAGAAGGTTTTATACTTCTCACGTGTCCTTCCATAGAGTCTATACCTTGAAGTTTCATGCCAATGATCAGCTCAGGATATTTCAAATCTTGCAAATTAAAGCCTGAATCCAGCCCTATAGACTGTGTGCTTAAAAGCAACTTCCTTGGGGTGACCACGGGTGTCTCACCTCGTAGGCTCATTTCTGCTGGTTTCATACCAAGGACATTCTTCTCTGTGATGACTTCAGATGGCATACTTTCCACGTGTGTTCTAGGACTGAAGCTCATAGGTTTGACATCTTGGACTTTTACACCCATGATCGTCCTCAAAGATTTAAGATCTTGTAACTGTGGGCCTGATTCACAGTCTTCCATCTCCATTTCTTGAGGCTTTGTCTTCAGAATTGAATCTGATTTTATATTTTGGGACTGAGGCCCTGGTTTAACATCTAGCTTGACCCTTTGAATTTTGGTCGAAATTGGTTCACTTTTCATCGGTGACCTGGGAGTTAGTTTTAATTTCATATTTTGGGATGTTGTTTCAGGTGTGAAGTCAGAACATTTTGTACTTTGGCCCTGGGGCTCAGACTTCATCTCAGACCCTTGGCCTAATACCCCAGATTTTGCTTCTAAAGGCCTTGGCTCTTCTTTAAACACTGAAAATGTTACATCTTGAGGCTGTTGAATTCCTGAAGATGACTTGAATGGTTTCAATTCTCGTGACTGTATTCCAGGGGCCAGTTTAGGAAATCTCCTGTCTTCTATATGGAACCTGGATTTGAATGTCACTAATTTTTTATTAGTGATCAATGACCTTAAGGTAGGATCACATTTGGGATTTTTCCATGGCAGCATAGATTTGTCAATAGTTTTGAACCTGTGAGACAAGCATGCCTGGGTTGACCCGGAAGGTTCTTTACCTTCTGTCTTGAGCCTTGTCATCAAGTCCTCAGATGTCTTCACATCCCTTTCTTGTACTGAGGGTTGTAACTCTGTGGCTGTGTTGTCTTTAGGCTGTAAACCCAAGAGAGATTTTGTGTTTTCAAGCCCTGCTCCATGGTGAAATGACACAGTTTCCACACAATGAGACTGTGGTTCTGAACACAATGTGAAGTTTCCCCCTTTTTGTACCTCTGGTCCTGGTAACAACTGGAGGGTCTTCACACACTGTTCTTGTGGCCTGAGGTTAAAATCCCCAGATTTTTTTCCCTTAAGTTTTGTCCCTTGAGTCATTTCCAATGGCTTTCCACCTCCCAATTTTATGAAGGGTTTCTGTTCTGTGTATGTGACACCTTGAAACGGTGACCCACTATTGAATCCTGACATCTTTACACCTCGGAACTCCTTTCGAGGTGTCCACTGAACAGATCTAACACTTGCAGCCTTTGGCTCTTTGTTTAGCTCCTCGGATGTCATGCCTTGAGTCTGTGGCTCTGAAGTCAAGTGAAGTGGATTTGGTTCCTGCAACCGTACTGCTAATGGAGAGGTTTTTACTTCCTGTAACTGTGGTTCAAGATAAAATGCCACCTTTTTTTCTCCTTGAGTTTTTGACCTGGCAGTCACTTTGGATGACTTCACACTTCTCCATAGCATGGGAGGCTTCAGTTCTGTAGCTCTGGCATCTCCAGACTTTGACCTTGAGTTTGAAGCTACACCTTTCTCACTTTGAAACTCAGATATTGGTATCCATTGAATAGTCTTTGTGCTTTCAATTGAAGGTTGTGCCAGAGTTTCCACACCTTGAAGTTGTAGGTCCAACGTTGACTCCAAGGCTTTTTCTTGGTATATCTGGGACCCTGGAGTCAAATGGCAAGGTTTCATACTTGGCACCTGTAGTTCATTTTGGAACTCTTCAGATTTTACACTTTGAACAATTGGCTGAGGACCCAATTCAAATGAGGTTGTATCTTTGAATTTTAACTTAGGGATGAGCTCTATGGGTTTCATATGTGCAGGTTTGGGTTCTTGAGCTGACTCCATGGGTAATGTATTTTCTGATCCAAGCTGCTTTTTCTGTTGATCAAAAATCCCACCTTTCCACTCTAGTGGATTTACAGTTCTCTGGTCATCCTCTCTAGACTTAGGAGTCAAGTCCATGTGTGCCTTTCCTTGACACTGTTGTATTGAGGTGAAATCTACACATTTTACTTCTTGGATTCCTTGGGCTGGGGCTACAGTTGTAGGTTTTAGACTTTGTTGTTTCAAACAAGGGGTGATCACAGGTTTCCTATCTTGCATTTGTGGCTGTGACATCAGTTCCTTGTGCTTTATGCCTTGCAGTCGAAGCCTTTGAAACATCTCTATTGATTTATCTTGAAACAGCATGCTTGGTACAAAAGTCACAGGACTCTCCCCTTGCTTCTTTGGTTCAAGTTTCAAGTCCATGGCATTTACATCTTGAACATGTGTATCACGGTCCAACCCCTTATTTTTTATATCTTGAATTCTTGAACCAGGAATCAACTTCACAGGCTTCATATCTCCTCTCAGGGAACCACTTGGGGATATCACAGCAGATTTTATCCTCTTGAGACATTCTTCTACAGTTAAGATCACAGATTTCCTATCTTCCATTGTTGGCTTTGAAGGTAGTAACTTTGGTTTTAAACCCTTCAAGCTGGAGACTGGAGGCAGCCCTTTAAGGGTCCTATCTCCTGTTTGCATCCCTGAGGTTGACAGCATAAATGTGAAATGCTCCAGCTCTGACTTTGACTTTGTAGATTTAATGTCTCCCAAATGTAGCCCTGGTGTTAATTCCACAGATGTCAGAGCTTCTTGCTTTGAGACTATATTGTCCTCCACAGGTTTCATATGTCCTAAAAGCTGTGCTTCAACCAATTCAGAAGATGCTATGCCTTGGGTCTGTGGTCTTCTGATCGACTCAGAATGATCTACATTTGCTAAGTGTTTCCCAGGGGTCAATTTCGTTGTTTCCCATGTTGGTACCTGTGGCTCAGATGTTTCATAAGACACTTTGTCTTCAACACTTGGCACTTGATTCCCTGTGATATATTTTACATCTTGAATCGGGGACTGGTGTACTATCAATTTGGACTTCATCCCTTCCCTCTCTGGTGGTGTGGTCAACTCAGAAATTTTTACACATTCTAAGTGTGGCCCTGACTTTAGCTCTGATGTTTTCACACCTTGAGGTTGAGTTCCTGGTATTCCATCCCAAAATTTGACATCTTGCAGCTGTGGTCCTGTGTTAAAACTAACTTGCCTTGTATCCTGTAGCCCTGGAGTCATCTTGGCTAAGTTGGGATTCTGTATCCCTAACTCTGGAGTCATATAACTGTCACTAACAAACATTGATTCTGAGTTTAGCTCCCCAAATTTGACCCCTTGAAGTTTTGGTGTTGAAGCCAGCTCAGAAAATTTGGCATCTTGTTCCCAAGATCCTATGTTGACCTCCTCAGATATCATGCTTGGATGCTGTATTTCAGAAGCTTGTGTTGCAAATTTCATCCTGTGAAACTCTGATCCTTGTATAGGCAGAGCAAGCTTCCTCTCTCCCAACTTTGGCTCTTGGCTTAATGGCAGTAATAATTCTGGCATACATCCTTGAGACTTCTTCTCTTGAAGTAGAAAGCCCTGTTCAAGCTGTGTATCTTTGGGGATAGGATCAGAAAATCTCACATCTTGCAAACATGGTCCCAGATTTACTTTCATAGATTTCACATGTTGTGGTTGTGGTTCTGAAACCTTTGGCCCCGCAATAAAACTAGATATGATTTCTGGCATTGGGGAATATGATATTGCTTCATTAGATTTCAAACCATAATGTGGGGGGCCTGAGGTAGAATTTGCTGGATTTTCCCCTTGAATAAGTAGCCCTTGATATAACTTTGGAAATCTGACACTTTGCAGTTGTGGCCATGGAGTCAGTCCTGATTTGGCAATTGGCTGCTCTTCGCCCAAATTCAAATCCACAGATTTCACAGTTGGAATCTTTGTTCCCTCAAATGACTCCTTTGGTGATAAACTTTGCAGTCCTGGCTCTGGTTTTCTGTTTTCAGAATCTATCACTCCTAGAGATGGCTGTTTTACTAAATCCACTGATAACTCACTTTGTAACCCTAATCCTGTATCTAATTGGGTAGACTTTATGTTGTGAACCTGTGGCCCTGGGATCACATCTATAATATGTGATATGGGTCCTGCAGTCAAATCTATAGGTTCTACAACTTGTACAGATGGTTCAGAGGTTAATTCTTCAATTTTCAAATTTTCTACCAATGACTCTGATTTCTCAATTTGTACTCTTGGTTCTAGATTCACACCCTGAGATCCCATTTCTGAATAGGTTTCTACAGTGGTCCCCTGGGAATCATCAACTTCAAGTAATGCCAATTTGGTGCTTTCCGTGTATTCATATAGAATTCTTTCTGATGAGTTAGTAATTTCTGAACATGGTTCTTGTGTCATATGAGCAAAGTCCACATCCGGGGGCTGTGGTTCTGGGGTCATCACTTCCAGGCCTATGGTTGGCACTTCTAATTCTGGTAGCAAATTCAGAATATCTTCTGGAGTCTCCTTTTCCTCTTTTACAAGGTGGATCCTAGTTTCAAGAATATCTTGGAGTGGTGGTAAGTCCATCTCTATAGATTCTGAGGTTTGGCTCGGTGGTGCTGGAGTCATTCCTACTGATGAGTGTGTCAACTCAGCAGATTCTTCTATCTGATGACAAGTGTCAGAGGTCACCCGTGCTTCTGAGGCTTGTTGGTTTTCAGTCAGCCCTTCAAAATCTGGGGACAAAGAACTTAAGATGAGGTTCACATCTGAAGATTTTACTGCATTAATGTGTGTGGTCAACTCATCAACTTTCATACTTTCCACCAGGGACTCGGGAATTAAACTCCTACAGTCTAGCAATGAAATCTTTGTATCTTCAAGCAGTGGCACACTGGCAATATTCTCAGAGATGTTTTTTGGTACCAAGTTTGAAGATTTTATATCTTCAAGTGGTAGTCTTGAGGCCAATGCAACCATTTTTATATCTTCTAGTACCTCCTGTGGTAGGGCCGAATGAACACCTTCCATACCTTGAGACTGTGAAACAGTAGTCAAATTTTCTGATTTATTATTTTGCACCTGTTGATTTGGGGCCAACCCAGCAGATTGTACATCTTGGAGTTGTGGTTCAACTATACCTTGGGCAGACTTTTCATCTGGAAGCTGAGACTCTGGGACTAATGGGACAGGTTTCTCAGTTTGTATTTTTGGTATTGGGGTTAATTCCTCAGACTGTATGCTCTGCTCTTGTTGTTCTGGGGCCAAATCTGTAGATACCACCGTTGGGGTCAGTAGTCCATTTTCTACCATTTGTGTAGCTAAATCCTTGTATATGTCCACAGGTTTTATAACTTGCAGTCTTGAATATCCATTCTGTAATTCTGTTGTTAAGTTTACTGACTCCATGACCTTAGATTGTAGTGTTGTGTTTTTCTCCAAACACTCCACTTCTTGAAGTTTTGGAGTAGCTGGCATGACTTCAGAATTTGCAAATTGATGCCACTGGCTCATCCCTGGAGGTACTGTCCCTTGATCTGGGGCCCCTGAGGCTGTTGTCATAGATTCTGTTATTTGATGATGTGATGGAGTCATCACTGTAGGATTCTTCCATTGTGGCCACGTATCAGAGGTTAACTCTAAAGGCTCTGTCATCTTGTGACTTTGTGTTGGACTCACCTCTGAGAAGTCTATGTCTTGGTGCCACGGAGTGAACTCCGAAGGGTCCATGACCTGATGAGGTGGTTTTGGAATCAATGACAGATTCTTTGTGCCTGGATGTCGTGTCATCCCAATGGAGTCTCTGACCTGAACCTGGGATGTGGATGGCAACTCTAGAGAGTCTTTGGCGTGAGCCACTGACGGTGCAATCAAACCAGTTTGTAAAGGTGGGATCACTCCCGTGGGGGACCGCTGAACCCTTGAGTTTACCTTTATGGATTGCACTGGTGGTTCTGGAATCATCCTCGATGAGTCAAGGACTTTAGATGATGGCTGTGAAGGTTGAAGAGAGCTAGGAGTAAACCTGACCTCTTTTGTGGCTTGATTCTGTGACCCCGAGTCCATGTTTAATGTTTCTGGGACTTTATGATGAGGCTGCAGAAGCCTTTCCCCAGCTTTGAAGACTGTATGACGTGGGTCTTGACTCATCTTTGCTGGTTCTACAACTTGATGTTTATGCAATGTATCTAGCCCCAATGTATCTACACCAATGACTTGGTGTTGTGGCTTTGGGGCTATTTCTGTGGATTCTGTGACATAAGAACATAATTCATTAATTATCTCCCTAGAATCCACAACGTTAAACAATATTTTTATGTTTGAGGTATTTGTGATTTGATTTAGTCTTGAGGACATACTCTTTGATGCTCTTGCTTGATGTTGAGGACTTGCTACTGGGTTTGATGACTCGGGAGGTATACTCACTGTTTCAGCTTGGTTTGATGGCTGTGATAAGTTAGTCTTATCTTGTGCTTTTCCCATAGAGTCTGTATCCTCTGAAAGTGAATCTGGGATAATTCCCATTGACTCCATGACCTGAAGCAATGCCATCTGAGTGATCTTTGTGCTGTTTGTGGCTGAATATGGTACCTTGGGTGTCAGTTCTACAGAGTCTGTATCCTCCGAATGTAAATCTGGGATAATTCCCATTGACTCCATGACCTGAGGCAATGCCATCGGAGTGATCTTTCGGCTGTTTGTGGCTGAACATGGTACCTTGGATGTCAGCTCTACGGAGTCTGTATCCTCCGAATGTAAATCTGAGATAATTCCCATTGACTCCATGACCTGAGGCAATGCCATCGGAGTGATCTTTCGGCTGTTTGTGGCTGAACATGGTACCTTGGGTGTCAGCTCTATGGAGCCTGTATCCTCCGAATGTAAATCTGGGATAATTCCCATTGAATCCATGACCTGAAGCAATTCCATCGGAGTGTCCTTTTTGCTGTCTGTGGCTGAACATGGTACCTTGGGTGTCAGCTCTACAGAGTCTGTTACCTCTGAATGGGAATCTGGGTTTATTCCCATTGAATCCATGACCTGAAGCAATGCCATTGGAGTGACCTTTCTGTTCTCTATGGCTGAACATGGTACCTGTGGTGTCAGCTCTACAGAGTCTGATTCAGAGGAGATGCTGTAACTAGTGGAATGTTTCCCAAACTCCAGAGTCGCAGTGTCAGAGATAGAGGAAGAAGACATATACTTTGATTCTGATGAGTTCAGGTATTTAAGTGCTGAGCTGAAAAGCAGAGAGAATATTTTTTCGTTGTCTTTGGAATCAGTAGTGAGAAAATTAGGACAAAGAAAGAAAGTGATCATTTCAAGTCTAACATAGTTCTGGTGTAAGGAAGGAGAGGGTGGAAAAGGGGTTGCTTCCTTGGGCATCAGTTATTGTAAAGAATCCCTCCACCAGGAGCAAGGGAGATGAGTCAGTGAAGTGAATGCCATACAAGTAGAGAAGCTGCACCCTATCCCCAGATCACACACAATAACAGAGTACATGGTGTCCCAGTGCTGGAGAAGAGGAGACAAGCACGTCCCTGGGGCTCACTGTCCCACTGAGACACTTTATTTCAAAGAACAAGATGGATGGTTCCAAAAAATGACATCCAATTTTCAATACCCATTAAGCTGGATGACCTCAGTTCACTTCAGTCCTTAAGATCTGCATGTTAGAAGAGAACTGACACCTGTGGCTTGCCCTCTGACCTCTACATACATGTGGCATACATGTGCACACATGCATAAAAAAGAGAAATGCTAAAAATGAATAAATGTATTTTTAATTAAAAAAAACTTCACTGTTTTGGGGGTTAGATGGTTCAGTACTTAAGAGCAGTGACTTCTCTTCCAGAAGATGCAAGTTTGATTCTCAGCACCCACATGGTGGTTCACAAACAGCAGTATCTCTAGTACCAAGAGATCATATACTCCATTCTGCATCTGAGGGCACCAGGCATGCATGTGGGGCACAGATAGTCATACATGCAAAACAGGCATACATGTAAAATATAAATAAATTTCAAAAAATGGTTCTTTCTGACTGAAATTTCCCCTTTACTCTCTTTCCTTCCTTTGATTTTAAATATTTCTCTACCCCCTACCCAGAAACTCTGTTTCCTGACCTTGCATTTTCCAGATGTTGAAAGATATTTTTAAAGCTTCTATCGATTGAGCATAATATACAGTCCTGGGTTTGGTCCTTACGACAACGACGTCCTGGAATACTGAACACAGCAGGTTAGGTCAGTGGAACTGAAGTGATATCAAAGTATCAGTAAGTTAACTAATAAGAATAGAAAATTGATTTAGGAATGAGACAATTACTCTCATAGTAAATGATGTAAGAGTATCAGGTATTTTATACTTCTAGCACTTACAATTAAGGCTATGTCTTAGTTGGGGGTTCTAGTGTTGTGATGAAACCACATGACTAGAAAATTCTTGCAGGTAAAGGGTTAGTTTCACCGACCAACTTTCAAGTCATACTCCATTGTGGAGGGAAGTCAGGGTAGGAACTCAGGGCAGGATCCGTGAGGCAGGAGCTGATGCAGAGTCTCTGCTTACTGCCTTGTTTTCATGGTTTTCTCACCCTGACTACTTATGTCACCTATGACACCAGCCTGGAGTGGCACCACCCACAGTGAGCTGGACTTTCCCACAATCATTGATCATCAATTAAGGAAATGCACCACAGGCTTGCCCACAGGGCAATCTGGAAGGAGCAGTTGAGGCTTCCTCTTCTAAAATGAGGCTAGCTTGTATCAAGTTGATGTGAAACAATCTTAGGACAGTCTGAAGACAGACTCTGCTTACCATGCCAGATCACTTGCTGTGGCATACTTCTTGGATTCTTCCAATTCTAAAGCTGGTAATAGGAGTAAAGAAACTACTTAGTATAGTAACTACTGATACAATGTAAAAGAATCCCTTTCATTCAATAATCATGAGGGCAAAGATAGAGTCATGCCTGCCATGAAGCTAATTAGTAGCAAGGCACAGCTACCAAGTTTTAAATGTTCATATTCTCTGCTTTCTTCATCATGGACCAGAAGTGCCTCCACTAGAAGCATGGGAATGGGAACATAACAGTGGGAGACACAGAGAGCCTGATACATCTCTTCCTTTAAAGATGTTTGCCCAGAATACATAGTAGAGGACTAAAGGCAACAAACTCTTAGTAGTTATTCTTTGTCCAGTCTCCTGACCCAGTGAGTTTCTTTCCAGGACTTTGAGTTTCCATGAAAATATATGGGACATGGGAAAGGGACCATGCAGGAGTTAAGGGGCTGTATGCATGACTTTGCAAGTGAAGATGTTAGAAAGATGGCTTTACTCTAGTCACACCCTCATTTTCAATTTTCTTTCACATGCTGTCAACGATCAGTGTCTTGAAGCAGAAACACAGCAGCTTGAGCTAACAATAAGGGATAGAGTAATTCTGACCTTTGATTTTCCTGATATCTTCAAGAACCTGTTGCTTTGAAGCCTAGAGAAACACACACAAAGAAACAAACAAGAAAGTTAGGTTTATGTTATAGATTGGAGATTTTATTGACAATACATCTCATCTTCCCTGTGGGTTATTAATATGCTTTAATCATATGTAATCATCTTGAAAAATGTGTAATTATGTCATTAGATTCTAATTTATTAATGAATAACTTATTATATATAATAAGGAAGCCCCAAGATGGCATTGTAGGCAAAGGTGCTACACACCATGCCCAAAGACCTGCGTTGTCTGGAGCTCTTGTAGTAAAAGGAGAGAAGCAGTTTTCACCAGTCCTCTCACTTCCCTCCATGTGCATGCCATGGCATTTGTGCATGCATGCACACATGCATACATGTTATTCAGTGTCTTCAAAAATTAAATTCTAGATTATTATGTGGCATACTGAGACTAAAGATAAATATGCCCCCTTTACTCTAGAGCCAAGCATTAGTAAGGAAAACAGCCACCTAAACAGATAAGATACTATGTGGGAGCCAGCAAAATGGCTCAGTGGGTACAGGTACCTGGTGCCAAGACTTGCCAACTGACATTTACCTCCTATGGCTTTCAAGATAGATGGAAAGAACTGACTCTTGTAGGTTGTCTTCTACTTCTCTGTGCCCCATGACACATGCACACATGCACACACTTACACACACACACACACACAATTTTTTTCAGTGTGGTAAATGTAATAGAAATGCATCACTGAACTCAGAAGAACTTGATTAATTTCCTTAAACAGAATGAAAGAATACTCCATAAATTTCTATTTGAGCAACAGATCAGAGAGTCAGCTGATTTCTAGGCGAAAAAGTGCATTATAAGCAAATAAAACACCACTGAAAAAGGCATATGGAACTTGTATTGTGGGGCATTCACCAGAGAAGACTGGATGGACATGGATTTTAGCCACCAGCATGTCTTTATTAGCCACTCAGCAACTACAATGGATGTTCAGGATTCCAGTGTATCCACAAGCCTTTTTCAGAGTGACCTCTTAAGCACAAAAACCATGTTCTGGGTTGACATAAATTAACAATAATGGTTAACCAGAAGCAGAAGCCAAAAAGTGAGGCTAGTCCATTTTGAGGGTCCCAGAACTATGGACTTTGATGGATTGGGCCATTGTTTTACCTGTGGCAGGTGGTGCTGACTATGTGCTGAGATTTACAGTCTGAAAGGCACTTCCATCATGGAGTCAGCTGTGCTAAAGTCTGGAGCCCTGTAACCATTTGCAAGTGCACTTTTGCTCAGCTGTGGGAGATGATGCTGAGAAGGTGAGAAGCAGGGGAAGCTTAGTGGTAGGAGTTCCATTCTATTCCATAAGGTCTTCCTAGCAAGTAGTAAACTCATAGGACTTTGCAGTGATGCCCACAGTCAGGTTAAGGGCATTAATGACATTTGTCACCATTAAAATGAGTCAAATATGTACTCCTTCCTCAGGGCATCAATGTCTAAAGAGCCTAGCCAACAATTCTGGGGCATTTGGTGAATATGTCTATGATTTAGTAACCCAGTTTACCACAGAGCTAAGTATGTCTGGTGGTAGTTTTGATAGTTTTGAGCTTATTTTATGCTTAATCATGCATTATGTATAAATCTATGTTCATGGTGAGACCATTAAGATAAGAAGCAAAAGAAAACTGGTGTTGAAATACAAGTTAATATGTCTACCAATGAGCCTTCTGTATCTGTATCTCCACACGATCTACAAATATCACACATGTAAGTAATCTGGAAACACCCTCATGGTGAAATACCTACAGATACTGGATAGAGCATGGCATGTGCCTGGAATGTAGTTTATCCTCTGTGAAAAGAAGGTTACAAAGAAAGCTAAGCTGAATGCTTTTCACAATTGAGCCCAGGATGCTACTGATGGAAGCTCTTCTTGGCCCATGTTGCTGCTTAGGGAGCTTGGTCACCTCCACCCTGTGCTGTGGACGTTTGAAATAAACAGTGGATAGACCAGGTGACTAGAGACTAGGGACACATATCTATAGGTATTTGGCTCCTGTTTCATGAGCATTTTACCATATATGTAGATTCTTTTCTTTTGTTTTCCATTGGTCATGTGGATCCTGTTCCTCTCAACACTTCACAGCCAGAACTGCTTGCTCATGCAAAGCCCCACTTTCTCCTGCTTTCCTTAGAACATGGATTCACAGGTTCCTGAACCAATGTTTCCTGAGTTATGATATATAGGATCTCAAAGAAGTCCTTTTAATTTTACAGGTTCTGGATAACTTGATTAGCATGAAAGAGAGAAAGAGAAAAGGGGAGAGAGAGAGAGAGAGAGAGAGAGAGAGAGAGAGAGAGAGAGAGAGAGAGAGAGAGAGAGAGAGAGAGAGAGAGAGAGAGAGAGGCTTCCTAAAGGGAAAACACTGAAAAGCAACAGTGAAAACTCAGGTTACTTTGAGGTCCTAAGTCAAACTGTTAAAAAAAAAAAATGGGTTGGCAAAAGTGTTGGGACAAAGAAATGTCCCATATAAAGACCTCATTAAAAAAAATCAAGAATCTTAGAGTGCCACATGCTCAAAGGACACACAGTGTCTGTGCTGACACAGAGATAAAATTGGTCTTGCTACACTCAATATCTGAGGCAAGAAGAGCAGTCACTCCTAACTGCTGGAGATGAATACACTTCCAAAGAACACATGCACCACAAGAGAGTCCTTCTACATCAGTGGTTCTGATTCCATAGGTCACTACTCTGTTGGGTGTCAAAGGACCATTTTACAGGGGTCACCTAAGATGATCAAAAAACAGAGTTTATTTACATTATTATTCATAACAGTAGCAAGATTACAGTTATGAAGTAGCTATGAAAATAATTTTATGGTTGGGGGTCACCACAGCATGAGGAACTATATTAAAGTGTTGTAGCATTAGCAAAGTTGAGAACCACTGTTCTTCATGAATTGCATGTGTGTTGTATGCCTCAGTACATACACACATTCTACAGGTTTATCTTTGTGTGCTCTAAAATGGCAACCTTATAGCCCACAGGTTATCTGCCTAGTGACAGCCCTTCAACCAATATACTGATGCAAATTCGTGCTTCAGATCTATGAATTTTGAGTCCAAATAGCCTACACAAATTTCTCCTTTTTTAAAAATATATACTCTTTTTTAAAGTTTTCATTTGTTTTTATTTTAAGTGAATGTATGTTATGCTTGCATGTATGCCTGTAGGAAAGAGTTGAATTCCTTGGAACAGGAGTTACAGGCAACTGTGAACTGTTGTGTGGGTGCTGGGAATGGAACCCAAGTTCTTTAGAAGAGCAGCCAGTGCTCTTAACCTCTGAGACAGCTCTCCAGTCCCTTTCACTCTTTGCCTTTAAGATCTCTCTATTGGCTGAGCAGTGGTTGCACATGCCTTTAATCCCAGCACTCTGGAGGCAGATGCAAGTGGATTTCTGAGTTCGAGGCCAGACTGATCTATAGAGTGAGTTCCAGCACAGACCAAGACCTCTCTTTTGTATTCGCTTCTTTGAATGCAGCTATAATATACTGTATTCTCTCTCTCTCTCTCTCTCTCTCTCTCTCTCTCTCTCTCTCTCTCTGTCTATATACATATAGATATGTGCATATACTATACTTTCCTAAATTTACAAATCTAAAACAACTTATGAATATGAACAGCCACTGATTCTAGTAGCACATGCCTGTAATACCAACACTTGGAGTAAGGAAGAGGATTGTTACTGGTTTGAGATAATCTTCGTAGTGAGCACCAGCTTAGCTGGAGATATAAAGCAAGATCCTATCTCAAAAACTAAAACAAAACACACACACACACATCATTTTTACCTCAGTAAAAACTCTATAACCCTTAAAGTCATAAAATATATTTTTATATTAATAAAGATTATAAAATATCAAAGTATTGGATTAATAATACAGAAGACCTTCATATATAAAACCATAAATATTTAACACAGGAGATTGATGATAATATGCATAATTGGAAAGATATTTCAGGCTCTTGGCTGGGATGATTTTAATATAAAAAATGTCAATCCACCTCAAGTTCAAGTCTACCTTGAAGGTTTCTTAATGGAGAATAAGAAGAGAGAGAGACTTCTAGGACCAAAAGCAAAAACAGCTACACAACCATTGTTATAACAAAAACAGGCAGGTGGAATTAAAATGTTTTTAAAAGGCTCTGAAATATCAGGAGGGAGAGGATTTCTGTGCACTGAAGGTCAGCCTGGTCTAAATACTAGTTCCAGGAGACCCAGAGCTACAAAGAGAGAGTCTGTCCCAAAACAAACACCCAGCTCTGAACCAAGTTCATTTCCATATGACAATATGACAGTTTAATTGAGGAGAGCTCCACATAGCAGCAAGAAAACAATGCCACTACTGTGATGACAAATGTCAACTTGACAAAATCTAGAATCATCTGGAGATGAGCCTCTGAGCATGTCTGTAGGGAAGTGTCTGGATAACCATCCTGAGGCACCTCTGGGTGGCGCCAAGCTATGACTGGGATTCTAGACTGTGTCCCTAGGGAAAGAGAAGAGCAGCTTGAACTTGTTCCTTCTCTCTGCTTCTTTACTGTGGATGTCACCTGAATCGCTACCCTGAGCCCCTATGTTGTGGCTTCTTCCCCTGCCATGGTGGACGGAGGGACCATTTAAAGGAATCACAAAGGTCCCCCAGGAGCCAAAAAATATTCTTGAAAAAGCATAGTTAAATGACTCAGTTTCTATTTTTAAAACCATGTACAAATGGTTTTACAGTAATCAAAAATAGTCGTGAAACTAGCATAAGAACAGACCTTTAGGATCAATGAAAGCTAACACTAAAAATCAACTGCTTCTCTACACAGACACTGAGACCATTCAATGCAAAAAAAAAACAAAAAACAAAACAAAACAAAAAAAAAAAGCTTTAATAAATGGTTTTGGGACACTGGAAGGCCACTTGTTGATGAGTGAAGTTGGGCCTTACTTCATATCATATTTAAAAACAAAATTGAGATAAAGTAAAAAACATAAATGTAAGAACTAAAGTAATGAAACTCTACAAACTAAGAAAGAGAAGGAGTAAGAGAAGGGGGAAATAGAAAAATAGGAAGAGAAAGAGGAAGAGAAGGAGGAGAAAGAGAAGAGAAGGGCATGGGAGGATGGTTCAGCACCACATACTGCACTTGCAGAGGACCTGGGTTCAGTTCTTAGCATCTATGTCAGATGGTTCATGATACCCTGGAATTCTAGCTCCAGGGTGATCCAAGCACCTCTGGCTTCTGCAGGCACTTGTATTCCAATTCTCCCACACAACCACACAAACACACAATTTTACAAATGAACTTAGAGAAGAGAAAGAATTGTAATGGTTAATCATATGTCAACTTGGCTAGGCTATGGAACCCAGTGGTTTGGTCATATATTAGCCTAGAACATTTCTTTGACAGTAATTCTTACATATGACTAACATTTAGAATCAGTACACTTTAAAGCATATTGCTTTCCATACTGTGAGTGGCCATCACCCAATCAGCTGAAGGCTTTAATAGCAGAGATCAGAACTCCTGAAGAGAAAAGACTTCTTCCACAGGAGTGAAGCACAAAAGGTGTACCCATTTCTCTAGCCTGCCCTTTGCTGCATCTTTTGGACTCAGGACAATGACACTAAATTTTACCTGAGTTTGTCTATGAATTTCAGAAGAGCTGTGAGAATCAATTTCTTGGCCTCAGTTTCTTTTCGTGTGTGTGTGTGTGTGTGTGTGTGTGTGTGTGTGTGTGTGTGTGTATGTGTGTCAGAGGACAGGAAACTCAGACTGGAGGCATGACCTACCAGGTCCTCAAGAAGACCGTCAGTGCTTACTAACATTCACCATGTGCACCATGTCTGCGAACAATTTTTCTTATGTTGAAAATAAAAATTTCCACCCACCCACAAAGTTGTAATTAATGTCCCAAGACCTTCATTGTCTTGTCCTATGAGTATAAATCTTTCTTTACAAAATGGGCTCCATCGGCCTTCTGCCTCCCATGTGATGGACAATATCCATTTCTCAACTCTTATCACATTCTTTCCCCCAAAAGTTCTATGTATGTCAGTCTGACTGTCTCCCCTAGCTCAAGTTTCTAGGCAGCACTTTTTTAATATCTTGTACGTTCTTCCTTTTTGATAATATGATACTAAAGTTACTACTACTATTACCACCTCTTCCTCTTGACCTCTCCCTCCTTCTTCTCTTCCTCCTTTTTCTTTCTTTCCTATTCCTTGTTCTACCTGCTCTTCCTCTTCTTTCTGTTCTTCCCTCTTGCTCTTCTTTTCTTGGCTTTTTTGAGAGAGTAGTCCTTGCTCTCCTGGAACTTACTATGTGGACTAGGATGACTTTGAACTCAGAGAGTTCCTCCTGCTTCTGCCTCCAAAGTACTGACATCAAAGGTGTGCACCACCATGCCTGGCCTAAAGCTTCTCAAACTGAATTAATAGAAAGACATCTATGGGTATTACCTCAACTCCCCCTACCCTCTGCTCATTCCCTCAGATGGCCCAGAGGCTCAGCATTTCTAAAAACCTATAGGGGTTCAGCACAGAGAGAAGTGGGTTTTGAGAGAAAGTGGCTATCACATACCTTTGCCTTGGCCGCTGCCTTTGTCTGGCTCCGATACCTAGAAAACAACACACAGATAGCGCCAATCATGAAACTAATTAGACTAATCTTGAAATGGCCCAGCAGTGGGATATCCATCCCCCAACTTGGCTCCATTACTCAAGCACATTGCTTTAACTAACTAACTAAACTCAACTCAACTCAAGAGTCTCTGTCTCCAGAATGCCACCATTATGATATCATAATAGGTACTTCAAGGTAAGGTCAGTCATTGTACATTTCAGCCACTGCCCTTCCCTGGGGCTACCCCTAGCTCTCAGATCCCTTATATCCCAAATCTCAAGGAAGAATCCAGCTATGAATCTTCCGAGGTCCAGCTTGATAAAGTGACATTAAGGAAGAAGTGATGAGGCAAAGTTTCAAAGTCTTTCAAAATGGCCTGTTCCAATTCACATCTTCTCTGGAGCTGGCCACTATCCTATACTTGGATTAGGTCCCATGCCATACATTTCAAACTTCTGGTTAGAAGTAGAATTAGAGACAGAACAGTTGGAGTGGACATGCTCATATGCTCTGAGGTGCTTAGTTCTCGCAGTTCATGGGTCTCCATATTCCCTAGTTCCTGTTGACCTGAATTCATCAAATTGAGTAGTAACCTTAGAGGAACACCTTATCCTAGGACCTACTCTCTTACTGCCAAGTTTATCTATACTATATTTTGGAGTTACCAAAGAAGCTACAATAATAGTTCAGCAAATACCTCTTACCCTTTCTCATCTATCCTTAACAGCTTTTTTTTTCTTTTTTTTCTTCGATATATTTTTTATTTACATTTCAAATGAATTCCCCTTTTCTAGACCCCCACTCCCCGAAAGTCCCATCAGCCCCCTTCCCTCCCCGTTTTCCCACCTACCCCTTCCCACTTCCCTGTTCTGGTTTTGCCCTATATTGCTTCACTGAGTCTTTCCAGAACAAGGGGCCACACCTCAGTTCTTCTTGTACCTCATTTGATGTGTGGATTATGATTTGGGTATTCCAGTTTTCTAGGTTAATATCCACTTATTAGTGAGTGCCTACCATGATTCATCTTTTGAGTCTGGGTTATCTCCCTGTTTTTTAAAAAAAAATGTATTTTATGTGTAAGTATAATTTGCCTGGATGTATGTTTGTATACCACATGTGTGCCCAAGAGATTCACAAGACAGCATCAGATCCCCCAAAAACTGGAGTTAGGGACAGTTGTGAGAGGATATGTGGGTGCTGGAACTCAGCACAAGCCCTTTGCAAGAGCAGCCTGTGCTCTAACCATTGAGCCATCTCTCCAACCCCACTCTTCACATCTTATATGACTTCAGTACACTTGTCAAGACCATGAGATTAAAATGGGAGGTGGAGGATCCAGAATCAAAGGGCATCCTTGGCTTCATTGCAAATTCAAAGCCAGCTTGAGCTCCATAAACCCTATCTCAAGAAAATGCAAACATTGGTACATTGATTCCTACTTTCATTTGCATCTCATATTCTCCCACCAGTGTCAGGATCCATTTTAGAGCACCATGTTGCTGGAGCCTGAACAAAGAGCCCTCTGAGTTCTATCCAAGAGTCCTATCACTGCACCAATAGAGAAAATTCCTAACAGTCAGGAAGGGTCACAAAATAGCTAACCTGCTTGCAGTTTTCCACGTGTTTCTCTAAAGTCTCTGTAGGCTTCCTCCCCCACTGCCTGGCAGGTAGGACAGGACACACTGTTTTATCCAAGATATCTAAGCACCACTTTTCCTCCACACTGCCTACAGTGGAAAGAATAGGACACTGTAATCTGTAGAATTCTTCAGAAACAAAAAACTTAAGTCTACAATTGAGGGAAAATATTGAATACATTCTTGCAGTAAAGGACTTTCAAAAATAACATGTTTCTATTCACTGCACAGTTTCAGAAACCTCTGTCCATTTCTCCCCCCCCCCCCAAAAAAAACCCATCTGAGGCTCACTCTCAAGTCCCATGGAGTGAGTCAGAACTGGGGGGCAACTTTTCAGATCATGATGTAAGAAAAACATACTTAGATATGCAAAATTGCTGTCTGAAATTTTTTTCTATGTGCCTGAGATGATGCTAAATGTTTTTGTCATTTAAATTTCATCGATATAATATTTCCTGTCTACATACAAGGAAATCGAGGATTGTAAGGGACAGCCCTAGGCAGCTCAGAAGGCACACAGGGACAAAATTTAAGCCTGTGTGACCTCCAAACCAGCAGCAGCTGCTGCTTCCATGAACAGCAGGTGAGGCTTGGTGGTCGATGCCTCCCCATCAGGAATGAAGGGCGGGCTCGGTTCAATTTCTCACAGAGACAGAGAAGGGAGGTAAGAAAGAGGGAGAAATAGGTGACAGCCTCATCTGGTACATCATCCCTCATAGAAACAGCATGCATATTCGAAGACATGAGTACCTGCTGCATACACTGGAAGACCTTCCGAACCCGAGGAGCTTGGGAATTGGTGTGAGGCTGAGCTTTAGGCTGCTGCTTCCTTCCCGCATAAGATGCAAACTCAGAAACCTGAAACACATCAACTTCCCAAATCGCCTTCGCCTTCTCTTTAGTAGACTAGACCCCACTCCCTCAACCTCCTGACCTTCCTTTCACACAGGACTGACTGAAAAGGAATAAGAAAGCCGGTAAAAGTCATCCCCTCACCGAATTCTAGGGATTTCAAAGTCAATCAAGCCTACAAAGCAAAGGCTTTCTACCTCCAGCTTACAGAGTGAAGCTCAGTCTCCCAGACAGCGCAGGACCCTACCGTACATCTTGTGCTTCTTTTGCGGAAGCTCACTATAGTCTTCATCTTCTTCCTGCTTGACTTTCCTCTTTCCTTTGGCCTTCTCCTTTTCCTTTTCACCTGTGCCTGACATTCCACACAACAACAAAGCAGTCTGTAAATGCCTTCCAAACCTTGTCACAGCACCACAAGGCATGAATCACCAAAAAATGCACCCTCACAGAACAGCTTGGAGAAACTTGGTGTGAACAGATCCTAACCTATGGAGTCTCCCTTTTCCCTGTAGATTGTCTTCCCTCAGAAACCATCAGATCTTCCATATGCCTAAACACGTCTCTTGACTATGATTTATATCTACAGAACCAGAACTCAACAAAGACACCTGTGGATCAATCACTGACTGTGACCCTCTGGCATACATTGCCACGATAACCCGTTACCCAGTCCTCACATCCTCAAAATCAGAGGAAAACATAAGAGTAAGAAAAAGAAGGTCAAATGCCATGGAGAAGAAGGCTGCCACTGGGTAGGATTGGTAGAGCTGACAAAGGGAGAGTCACGAAGGCAACAGTGCGTGATAGCCTGACTCCTTCACATCTGCTTATTCAGGTTGGTCGTAGTGTAGCTCCCAAACACTGGAGGCCCATGCAGGGGGTCATAATACATCCAATGCTTGTGTGAACCAGATACTGAGTGTGAAGCCAGCCAGAGCCACATGGTGAAAGGCCTGTGTCAAACAAAATCTCATCTAATCACTACTGATAAGGAGCCACACCACACCAAAACACCAAGCACTGAGATACACTCTCCTGTCTCAGAACTGAGAATCTGAAATGGATACCTTCAACCTGTGACGTGGCAGCAGGCTTGATTCTTCTCATCTTCATCCAGTAGGTAGATTTTCAGAAGGTTGCTGGGAAGTCAGTCACTGGTTCATATGAGGAGGCAGATGACGAGCCACTCAGGGAGTCCTCATGAGGGATAGTGGACTGGAAGCTATTATCCTTTATGGAGCACTGGGTCCTATTACTGACACAACACAGAAACATGTACCACAGGGGAGAAGCTGGAGACATTATCTATTACTTATTCTTACATTGTAAAAACACAATCAACTTAATAAATTGTGCAAAGTTATGAAGACTTGTTTTTTTTTACAAAAAGCAAAAAATAAAATGAAATCAAATGCACACAAAAACAGCACATGGGTTAAAACATACTAACCATTACAAGTCAATTCAACACGGTATATACAATTCTTCTTAAACCCAGGTCCGTCAGAGTAAACAGGCTACACAAGTGATCCCTCTGCAGCCCAGACCTTCCCAGACTACTCTGAGAAAAGAGAGTAGGCAAAGTGATAAGGCTCCTTGGAAGTAGAACCACGTGTATCCCATCTGTCCTGTCTCTGATAGAAGGACCATAATCTAAAGGCTTCTCAGTACAAAGGATAGTCTGTGTATTCTGCACTGACACTGTCCTCCTCCTCTTTCCCCTTCCCCTACCTCTCCCTCCTCCTCCTCCTTCCCCATCCTCCTCCTCCGTTCCCAACACTGAGATGGCATCCTGTCCTACTTATACAACACAACCCTTTACTTACATAGTTTAGGAACAATGCAATCTTGTCTTAGTGAAGTGGCCAGAGAATCTGGGAAATAACTAACCCACCAAGGAGTGTACATGGAGGGATCCATGGCTCCAGATACAGATGTAGCAGAGGATGGCCTTGTCTGACATCAACGGGAGGGCAGGCCCTTGGTCCTGTGGAGGTTTGATGCCCCAGCCCAGGTGGATGTTGGAACAGTATGGTGGGAGAGGGTGGGTGGGTGAGCACCCTCATAGAGGCAAAGGGGAGGATGGAGAGACAGATGTAGGATGGGGGCTGGTGGAGGGCTAACCTGGAAGAAGGATATCATTTGAGATATAAACAAATGGAATGATAAATAAAAAAAGTGATAATGGGGGGTTTGCTTCAACCCTTTTGCTTCCAAATAATGACAAGGTGTTTCTATACCCACTCCAGCCCATTTTAGCTCTGGAATAAACAATAGAGACATAATAAATTTATTAACAAGCTATGAGCCCTGTAACTTGGCAGATACTCATCTATTCTAACTGCAGCATGCTAGCTTGGCTACATCCCAGCCATGTGACCCTTTTTTTGTAATCTGAATCTGAGTCTGAATCTTGCTCAGACTGGCTCTGTTCCATATGTGTCTTCATGGTGACTCTTCCCATGTCCCTCCACAGCTCTCTTCTCTGTCAGTCCCTCTGTCTGACAGTCCAGACAGTCTGTTTGTCTGTCCCTGTGTATATGTGTGCATGTGCATGTATCTTGTCTCTCTCTTTCGTCTCCCAGGGACCCCCAACTGGGACTGGAAGTCTTGCCTAGTTATTGGCTGATCAGCACTTTATTAAACCATCAGAGGTGATAGAAAACAATTTTTATACAACATTGAGATGCAATCAGAGCTGGGTGGTGGTGGCACATGCCTGTAATCCTCGTACTCGGGAGGTAGAGGCAGGTGGATTTCTGAGTTTGAGGCCAGCCTGGCTTACAGAGTGAGTTCTAGGACAACCAGGGCTACACAGAAAAACCCTGTCTCAAAAAACAAAACAAAAAACAAAAACAAAACAAAAAACCAAAAATCCCCAAAAAACCCAAATAAAGGAAAAAGAAAAGAGGTACAGAAATCAGAATCCATATACACAGTGTACAAAACCAACCCCTAATAGCTGCGTTCTGATTTTTTCCTTTCTTTTTTTTTAACTTATTAACTTTATGTTCTGCTCACTGCTCTCCCCTAGGCCACCCTTTCCCACAATCCTTACTTCATCCCCCTTGTCCTCTGTGCGGTGGACTCAGATTTCAAAATCCCACTATTCTTTGAGAAAAATTACTGAGCCAGGAAGTGGTGGTGCTCATCTTTCATTCCAGCACTTGGAAAGCAGAGGCAGGCCATCTTCTCTCCAGTGACTGAGCAGGTGGGTACAGAGTGCAGGGAACACAGGAGTGGCAGAGCAGCTGGGACAGGGTCCATCCAGGCTAAACCTGCACCCAGAAGCTGGGCAGCACCACAGCCATCTGTGAGCCAATCCTGCCAGGGAGAACTGCACTGCAGGGTGTGATTTGACTCCCAGCTTTGGAGGTGAGGGCGCCATCTTCTCTCTAGCAACTGAGCAGGTAGGACCAGCCAGGAGCACAGGGAACACAGGAGAGGCAGAGCAGATTTCAAACCAGAGACTATGAAAGCCACAAGAGCCTGGACAGATGTCATACAGACCCTATGGGAACACAAATGCCAACCCAGACTGCTATTTCCAGAAAATCTGTCAATTACCATAGATGGAGAAACCAAGGTATTCCGTGACATAAAACAAATTTGCACAATATCTTTCCACAAATCCAGCCCTTCAAAGGATAATGAATGGAAAACACCAACAAAAGGAGGGAAACTACACACTAGAAAAAGCAACAAATTAATCTTCTTTTAACAAACCCAAAAGAAGATAACCACACAAGCATAAAAATTACATCAAAAATTGCAGGAAGCAGCAATCACTATTCCTTAATATCTCTTAACATCAATGGACTCATTTCCCCAATGAAAAGGCATACACTAACAGAGTGGATACATAAACAAGACCCAGCATTTTACTGGATACAGGAAACACATCTCAGTGTCAAAGACAAACACTACCTCAGAGTAAAAGGCTGGAGACAAATTTTCCAAAGAAATGGTTTCAGGAAACAAGCTGGAGTAGCCATGCTGATATCCAAGAAAACAGACTTTCAACCAAAAGTCATCAAAAACGACACGGAAGGACACTTTATACTCATCAAAGGAAAAATCTACCAAGAAGACCTCTCCATTCTGAACATCTATTCTCCAAATACAAGGGCACCGGCATTCCAAAAGGAAAGTTTACTGAAGCTTAAAGCACACATCGCACCCCACACAAAACTGTGGGTGACTTTTTAGAATTTAATGAAAATGAAGGCATAACATACCAACACTTATGGGACACAATGGAAGCAGTGCTAAGAGGAAAACTCATTGCTCTGAGTGCCTCCAAAAAGAAGCTGGAGAGAGCATACACTAGCAGCTTAACAGCACACCTGAATGCTTTAAAACAGAAAGAAATTAATACATCCAAGAGCAGTAGAAGGCAGGAAAATATCAAACTCAGGGCTAAAATCAACCAAGTTGAAACAAAAAGAACTATACAACGAATCAACAAAACCAGAAGCTGGTTCTTTGAGAACATCAACAAGATAGATAAACCTTTAGCCAGACTAGCCAGAGGGCACAGAGAAGGTATCCAAATTAACAAAATCAGAAATGAAAAGGGAGAAATAACAACAGAAAATGAGGAAATTTTAAAAAATCATCAGATTCTACTAAAAAAGCTTATACTCCACACAACTGGAAAATCTGGATGAAATGGACAATTTTCTAGAAACATACCAAATACCAAAGTTAAATCAGGTTTATAGACCATCTAAATGATCTCATAACCCTAAAGAAATAGAAGTTGTGACCTCCCGCAGCCCTTGAATATCTGGCCCATTGTTCTCAAAGAATAGCAGCCCAGTCACCTGATGCCAGCTTCCTGCAGAACAAGCAGAACCAGTTTCCAGCTTTTGGGGAAGGGTCTTGGCCTGCCTATTTATCTCTGGAGAGACTCATTAAAGGTCGAGCTTTGAGCAAGAAATCATGTCAACATTTATGATTTTGTGTCCATGTGCTTCCCTTGCCACCCTGATTTTCAATCCCCATCTCTTCTTCCAGAGAACCCAGGCTGTTACCATGTAGCTGCAGGCTGCTAAAGAGTGGTGCCAATGGATGGAACCCAGAAAGGCAGAGGCTGAATGAGGGAAGCTGTCTTGGGTGGTGCTCCATGGAAAAGGAAAAAGAAAAATGTTATGTATCCAGCACGGTAAGCAACAGAGTATTAATTTTATGGCTAAGAATGTCATTTTTTCAAGGCTGTTGTTGCAGGTGTGCAAAAGAGATACAGGCTAGACTGGATCAGCTAGGGTGTGACAGCAAAATGGAACAGGGAATTAATTCAATTAGGCACGTGGTTTCACAGTCTAAGAACTGTATCAGGGAAGAGGAATAGTGCAAAAATAAAATAAAACAAAATAAAAAGAGTAAAATACAAAAAAACCCCCATATTTTAGAAATATGAAAGAGAAAGAGAGAAGGAACATGGATTGAATTCCCCAACAAGCACACTCCCCTTTCTATGTAGTGTTTTTTGGTCTCTGGTGTACACCATGTCTTCATTTACGTTTGTGTCCTCTTTGTTTCATTGATTGAATGATTGTTGATCTGTTTCATGTTAATAAGAAAAACTGGTGAAGATTTCATCTGCTGGCAGTCTACCTCTCGATCTGGCCACAGTTTGTACAGCAGAGGCTGATTTAAAGCAGCCCAACAATAAAACGGGATTCAAACAAGGCTGGAGAAAAAAAAAAGGCTGCTTCTTAAAGGGCCAGCAGCCTCAAGATTTAGAGAAAATTTGTTTGGTTTAAGTTATGAGATTCATTTAATCGCTTTATTCTTGCTTCTATTAGTCTTAATGGTATAAAGTTTTACATATCTTGACTATAGAGTTAAAAGTTATTGGTTATGATTTAAAAGGTATAATGTTGGTAATAAAAGATTAGTATAAACTGGTAACTCAGGGTTGGAGCCATCTTAAACAGCAACACGAGGCATAATGCAACTCAATCTTTATTCTTGTTTATAATTGTTCTTAAAAGTATAAGTACGTTTTGCATGTTTGGACTATAGAATATTGGCTTATAAATTATTCTACATGATTTAAAAGATTAAGGTTGGTAATAAGAGGTGAGTTTAGAGCTGTTAGCTCAGGGTTGGAGCCATCTGGAACACGTGGCATGATACAACCCAGGGAAAACACAGGCCTCTAAGATGGCCCTAAACAGGCATGGCATTTTGTAGGAATCTTATCCTAGAAATTGGACTTGTAGGGAATAGGATTTAAGATAATGTCTCTTTAATAAGTTACACTGTCATGCATTCAAACATGGGAACTGGGAGACAGACTTTGTGGTGTGGAAGTAATGCAATTGCCATTGATTTTAAAGAAAATAGATTAATTAAAATCGGGTTTTACTCTCCAAAGTTATAGTTATGATCTAATATTACAAGAGAAAATTAAGAGTTACAATAAGAATTGCCAGTGTGCCATTGGCTGCAGTTTGCAGTCTCGTTGGAGGCTCACGATTTTTAGCATGTTTTGTAATTGGGATGATTTTAAGAGTGATAAGGTTAAAAGCAGCTGTTGGCAGAATGGGCCTGTTGCGATTTTTTCACAAGATTATTGGTATGGTGGTAAAAGCAATTGTTTCTAACTTTAAAAGAGCATGAGCTAACTTTAAAAGAAACAACAAAGCAATTTCATTAAGATTTTTCCCTCAAGGAATGGCTAAATAGCCTTAACTTAGGTGAGAAAAAATGTTTTGTCTCTGCTTCAATACAAGAAGCTAGGATCTTAGATTTTTCAGAGTATATTGTTCATAGAATGTAATTACAGGCCTTTGCTCTTAACTATGGGCTTTTAAAATTTTTTAAGTAAGTGATTTTCAAAAGTTGGTAAGATAAATTAATTGGCTAAGACATTGCTTTAAGCTTCCCACAAAAGGATTTAAGCTCTGATGTTTTCAAAATAAATGATAAGAGACATAACTCAGAGAAAGCTACTGTAAGCATTTGTCAAACGGTTTATAACGTGTTCACTGCACTTCCTTGGCAAGGAGAACATTAACATAAAATCAGCTTTTTTCATCTCCAAATAAGGTTTTTACTTCCTTCAATAAAGATATTAGTGTGTTGGTAAAATGTTGTAAGATAAAAACATAAAGGTATCAAAAAAATTTTTTAACTGAAAAGGCCAGCAAATATCTTCAACAAAATTATGGAAGAAAACTTCCCTAACCTAAAGAGAGAGATGCCCATGAATAATATACAAGAAGCCTACAGAACTCAAAACAGACTGGACCTGAGCAGAAATACTTCCCGTCACATAATAATCAAAACCCTAAATGTACTAAACAAAGAAAGAATATTAAAGGCAGTAAGAGAAAAAGGTCAAGTAACATATAAAGGAAGACCTATCAGAATTACACCAGACATCTCACCAGAGACCATGAAAGCTAGAAGATCCAGGGCAGATCTCATGCAGACTCTAAGACAACACAAATGTCAGCCAAGATTACTATACCCAGCAAAACTCTCAATCACCATAGATGGAGAAACCAAGATATTCCATGACAAACCCAAATTTACACAATATCTTTCCCCAAACCCAGCCCTACAAAGAATAATAAGAGGAAAACTCCAATACAAGGAGGGAAACTACACCCTGGAAAAAGCAAGATAATAACCTTCTTTCATCAAACCCAAAAGAAGATAACCACTCAAATATAAAAATAACATCAAAAATGACAGGAAGTAATACTCACTATTCCTTAATATCTCTTAACACCAATGGACTCGATTCCCCAATAAAAAGACACAGACTAACAGAATGGATAAGGAAACAGGACCCTACATTTTGCTGCATAAAGGAAACACACCTCAGTGTCAAATATAAAAACTACCTTAGAGTAAAAGGCTAGAAGACAATTTTACAAGCCAATGGTCTCAGGAAACAAGCCAGAGTAGCCATTCTAATATCAGAGAGAAATGACTTTCAACCTAAAGTCATCAAAAGAGACACAGAAGGACACTTCTTGCTGGTCAAAGGAAAAATCCACCAAGAAGAACTCTCAATGCTGAACATCTACATGTCAAATGCAATTCATTCGTAAAAGAAACTTTACTAAAGCTCAAAGCACACATTGCACCTAACACAATAATTGTGTGTGACTTCAACATTCCACTATCCTCAATGGACCAATCAGGAAAACAGAAACTAAACAGGGACACAGTAAAACTAATTGATGCTTTGGACCAATTGGATTTGATTGATATTTATAGAACATTTTACCCTAAAGCAAAAGAATATACCCTTTTCTCAGCACCTCATGGTACCTCCTCCAAAATCAACCATATAGAGGCTGAACAATACTCTACTCAATGACACCTTGGCCAAAGAAGAAATAAAGAAAGAAATCAGAGACTTTTTAGAATTTAATGAAAATGAAGGCACAACATACCCAAATCTTTGGGACACAATGAAAGGAGTGCTAAGAGGAAAACTCATAGCCCTGAGTGCCTCCAAATAGAAACTGTAGAGACTATACACTAGCAGCTTAATGACACACGTGAAAGCTCTGGAACAAAAAGAAGCTAATTCACCCAGGAGGAGTAGAAGACAGGAAATCATCAAGCTCAGGGCTGAAATCAATCAAGTGGAAACAAAGAGAAACATACAAAGATTCAATGAATCCAGGAGCTGGTTCTTTGAGAAAATCAACAAGATAGATAAACCCTTAGCCAGACTGAGCAAAGGGCACAGAGAAAGTATCCAAATTAACAAAATTAGAAATGAAAAGGGGGATATAACAACAGAAACTGAGGAAATTCAAAAAAATCATCAGATCTTACTACAAAAGCCTATACTCAACACAACTGGAGAATCTGGAAGAAATGAACAATTTCCTAGACAGATACCAAATGCCAAAATTAAATCAGGAACAAATAGATCATCTAAAAAATGTTTTAAGAGCCTGATACAATGTTTGTTCCTTGTTTTAAACAGCAATCAAACTGATTATTATTGATGGTTAATCTATTTCATGGCAAGCCTTTTTAGGCAAAATCAATAATGGGTATACAAAAGATAATTTGTTGCAATTTGCTTTTATATTTCTATACATACATCCTATAAGGACTACATATACTGTGGGAATCCCCTTACTACAGCACAGATAATTAAATTGGGTATTGTAGCTGCTATATATTTTTTCTTTGTTTTTTGTGATTTTTTTTTTTTTCGAGACAGGGTTTCTCTGTATAGCCCTGGCTGTCCTGGAACTCACTCTGTAGAGCAGGCTGGCCTCGAACTCAGAAATCCACCTGCCTCTGCCTCCCAGAGTGCTGGGATTACAGGCTTGCACCACTACTGCCTGGCTTATAGCTGCTGTTTTTAAAATGTTAAAAATGAAGCCTTTAGAAATACATACACACACAGACACACGCACACACACACACACACCATGGATTAAAATTACTCAAAATTGTTCCTTCATTTTGATACTGCTAATTCTTAATTTTTATACTTGTTTATGCAAATATAATTTGAGTTAAAAAAAAAGATAAGTTCTTTAAATAAATGACTATCCTCAGGATATTTGAGAACTGATCCAGTGCCAAAGTGAAGGGAGCAGTCTGCCCATAGGCTGTGACTGCAGACTTTAATTTTTCTAAAACTTTAAAGTCAAGGGGCTTGTTTTGGCTCTGGCTTTTTCTGGGTATTTGTCTTTGAAATAAATCCTGAAGTTAGAGTGACCATTTGTCCTTCTAACTCTCCTAGGTCCTTTAAGAGAGCTACTTGCTCCTTGCAGCTATCATTTGGCAGAGAGAAGAAATTTTTTTCAGTGGCTCTTCTGCTGGCAGCTTTCTCCTCCAAGCTGGCTTCCTCCCTGGGAGATAGAGTGTCATCACCTGAATTATGACTAGATTTCAGAGTTTATAGACAAGGATAGACATTGGTCTTTTTGAGAAATAAGGTAAAAGAGCAGACATACACAGAGACTGTTTTAAATGTCCCTCCTCCATATCTGTCAGAGGTGGGAGGGATAAGAGAGCACAGAGACAGTGTATGGATGAGCACTTTTTCAGAGAACTAGATCCTGGAAGCCGGAGGAATTCTGAATAATGTCATTAATTAATCAGAGACCAGTAGTTAAAGGCAGTAACCAGAACTTTCCCCTGCCCCCCTCCCCCCAACCCGACCCCCCACCCTCCCATCCCTGATAAAAAGTTGCAGAGTAATCTCTAAAACAATTACTTACTCTAGCCATGTTTTCTTATCTATGGTTCCTTCCTCTGGGAACCAGGGACAAATTTGTCTGACATAATACTTAAGACCCTAAGTACTTCTCAAGAAGTACCTAAGATCTCTTTTTATTA